>NC_034191.2:79896971-79936075 GCF_002021735.2 Oncorhynchus kisutch
GTGCCACCGGAGACCCTGGGTTCGCGCCCAGGCTCTGTCGTAACCGGCCACGACCGGGAGGTCCGTGGGACGACGCACAATTGGCATAGCGTCATCCGGGATAGGGAGGATATGGCCGGTAGGGATATCCTTGTCTCATCGCAGTGTGCACTAACCGAGGTCGCCAGGTGCACAGTGTTTCCTCCGACACATTGGTGCGGCTGGCTACCGGGTTGGATGCGTGCTGCGTTAAGAAGCAGTACGGCTTGGTTGGGTTGTGTATCGGAGGACGCATGACTTTCAACCTTCGTCTCTCCCGAGCCCGTACGGGAGTTGTAGCGATGAGACAAGATAGTAACTACTAACAATTGGAAACCACGAAATTAGGGAGAAAAAGGGGGTAAAAAATACTAATAAATTAGACTACAAGCATGTAAATCCTACCAACGGGACATTAAAGATCTTGTGTTTCACCGAGTCGTGGATGAACGACAACATGAATAACATACAGCTGTGATACACAGTATCGACAGGATAGAACACTATGGTAAGAAAAGGGGTGGCGGTCTATGCATATTTGTAAACAACAGCTGGCGCACGATATCTGAGGAAGTCTGGAGGTTTTTCTCACCTGAGGTAGAGTTTCTCATGATAAGCTGTAGACCACACTATTCACCAAGAGAGTTCTCATCTATATTCTTCGTAGTTGTCTATTTACCACCACAGACCGATGCTGGCACTAAGACGACACTTAATGAGCTGTATAAGGCAAACAGGAAAACGCTCACCCAGAGGCGGCGCTCCTAGTGGCCGGAAACTTTAATGCAGGGAAACTCAAATCAGTTTTACCAAATTTCTATCAACATGTTAAATGTGAAACCAGAGGGGGAAAACTCTAGACCACCTTTACTCCACACACAGAGACGCGTACAAAGCTCACACTCGCCCTCCATTTGGCAAATCTGACCATAATTCTATCCTCCTGATTCCTGCTTACAAGCATAAACTAAAGCAGGAAGCACCAGACTCTGTCTGGTCTATAAAGCAGGTCGGTGTCCACATCACCAACAAACTAACATGGTCCAAACACACCAAGACAGTCGTGAAGAGGGCACGACAACACATATTCCCCCTCAGGAGACTGAAAATATTTGGCATGTGTGCTCAGATCCTCAAAAGGTTCTACATCTGCAACATCGAGAGCACTGGTTGCATCACTGCCTGGTACGGCACCTGCTCGGCCTCCAACCGTAAGGCACAACAGAGGGTAGTGTATACGGCCCAGTACATTACCAAGCTTCCTGCCATTCAGGACCTCTATACAGGCGGTGTCAGAGGAAGGCCCTAAAATTGTCAAAGACTCCAGCCACCCTACTCACAGGCTGTTCTTTCTGCTACCGCACGGTGCACCCGCACATTGACTCTGTACTGGTACCCCCTGTATATAGCCTCCACATTGACTCTGTACCGGTACCCCCTGTATATAGCCTCCACATTGACTCTGTACCGGTACCCACTGTATATAGCCTCCACATTGACTCCGTACCGGTACCCCCTGTATATAGTCTCCACATTGACTCTGTACCTGTACCCCCTGTATATAGCCTCCACATTGACTCCGTACCGGTACCCCCTGTATATAGTCTCCACATTGACTCTGTACCTGTACCCCCTGTATATAGCCTCCACATTGACTCTGTACCGGTACCCCCTGTATATAGTCTCCACATTGACTCTGTACCTGTACCCCCTGTATATAGCCTCCACATTGACTCTGTACCGGTACCCCCTGTATATAGCCTCCACATTGACTCTGTACCGGTACCCCCTACTACACCTGTTGTATTCGGCGCATGTGACTAATACCATTTGATTTGAATTGACAGATGGGTAAAGCACTTTGTACTGCCGATGTAGAAAAGTGCTTTATAAAACACATTTGATGTGAGATGGTAGGCAGGTCGTGTCCTATTACTCAGCTTTACATAACCAGGGGCCTGTGAGTCACCAAACAACCATCATGAGTCAGCTAACTTTGCCATCTGACTCAGAGACTCTATAGACTACTATATTCAGCCAGTCACCGCCCACTTTGTATAACCTAAAATTACACACACACACACACACACACACACACACACACACACACACACACACACACACACACACACACACACACACACACACACACACACACACACACACACACACACACACACACACACACACAAGGTTTCAATTGACTGATAACAGTGGAGGGCCTAGAGAAAACTAAAGCTCTACGGTAACTAAGAATCCATTCCCTGTAATCTTTGGGTAGCTGAGAGACTGTAGCCTTGAGTGAAGACCAAGATGTAAATATATAGATATATAACACCATTGTCAAAGTTAGAAACATAATTCCTCCTCTTCCAACCTCAATATGTTATTTAACCCCTAACGTCGATGTACGCAATAATAATACATTTTAAAAAGTCAGTTTAAGCTAAATAAATATTTATTGATTTATTTGAACACGTCTCGATCCTGCTCTTTAATTACTTGTTAGTTTTATCTCTTATTCTTATACGCATGTTTTTGAAACTGTATTGTTGGTTGAGGGCTCTTAAGTAAGCATTTCATTGGCTCGTAAGTAAGCATTTCATTGGCTCGTAAGTAAGCATTTCATTGACTCGTAAGTAAGTATTTCATTGGCTCGTAAGTAAGCATTTCATTGGCTCGTAAGTAAGCATTTCATTGGCTCGTAAGTAAGCATTTCATTGGCTCGTAAGTAAGCATTTCATTGGCTCGTAAGTAAGCATTTCATTGGCTCGTAAGTAAGCATTTCATTGGCTCGTAAGTAAGCATTTCATTGACTCGTAAGTAAGCATTTCATTGACTCGTAAGTAAGCATTTCATTGACTCGTAAGTAAGCATTTCATTGGCTCGTAAGTAAGCATTTCATTGGCTCGTAAGTAAGCATTTCATTGGCTCGTAAGTAAGCATTTCATTGGCTCGTAAGTAAGCATTTCTCTGTGAGGTCTACAGCTGTTGTATTCAGCGCATGTGACTAATACATATTAGATGTCTCACTTCCACATCTGCGGTGAAAGCTGACAGAGCTAGACTGGTGTTTGTCAGACTCTGAGACGTCCCGAACATCGGTCCTCTCACAAAATCATCTGTAGCGTCCGCACGGTTTGGCCTACAAAACTATTGTGCCCCTCTATGGAAAGATGAGACTCTCACGAACAAGATGGTCTTCTCCGTTTTGCTCTACGATCCACACAAGTGTCTTGGGTCTCGTCTGAATTCGGTACAGACGATCTGCCAACTTCAGTCTGTAGCGTCCAAACAGCTTGGGCTTCACAGTAATATGACCCCTCTGTGGAAAAGTGACAATCTCCACAACAATGTTCCCTGTAAGCTACGGAGAAAAGCACGAGATCAAACTTCACTCAACTTGGACTTTTTTCAAGTAGGTGCACCTGATTCAGCTGCCCTGCGCGCCGGGTAGGCCAACTGTTGCCATTTTCAACCATTTGATGTGTCTGGAGATACAACACTCTGCCTTCCCGGTGGGCCCAGAGAGCAAATCAAGTGCACTATAGGCCCACCGCTGGCCAATCAGATGGCTCAGATTACCCTGCAGTAACGTAGCAGGACTCAAAGTAAGCTACCGCTAATGTATACTGTTTAAAACGTTTAAAACCACGACTAGAGAGAGACTGTCAACGAATACAGCAAAGAGCTGCTGTTTTTATGAGTGAGTTCATGTTTAAGTTGTTACTCAGCACTGTCAACACTTTGTATTCAACCCTTTTATAACCCACAAAATGGCCGTTCTTCCTATTTCCACTCAGCGCTACAACAAGCAGATTTAGATTTAGATTCCGTCTCTCACAGTTGAAGTGTACCTATCATAAAAATTACAGACCTCTACATGCTTTGTAAGTAGGAAAACCTGCAAAATCGGCAGTGTATCAAATACTTGTTCTCTCCACTGTACATATATATACACACATATATATATATATATATACACAGTGGTGCCAACAATAAGGGTCAAATACATGTTCAATGTTTCCATTTGTTTTGTTTTATATAAAAACAAGTTCCTTTCTTATATCGCTCAGATTATGGACAGAGACTTCAAAACAAACTTCCTTTAGATTATTTATTTGTTCCATGTAGAGAATCAATGTGTTTCTATTGGCTAATAGCAGTAATGACTGTTATTCACTGTGTTTCTATTGGCTAATAGCAGTAATGTCTGTTATTCACTGTGTTTCTATTGGCTAATAGCAGTAATGACTGTTATTCACTGTGTTTCTATTGGCTAATAGCAGTAATGACTGTTATTCAATGTGTTTCTATTGGCTAATAGCAGTAAGGACTATCTGTTATTCAATGTGTTTCTATTGGCTAATAGCAGTAATGACTGTTATTCACTGTGTTTCTATTGGCTAATAGCAGTAAGGACTATCTGTTATTCACTGTGTTTCTATTGGCTAATAGCAGTAATGACTGTTAATCACTGTGTTTCTATTGGCTAATAGCAGTAATGACTGTTATTCACTGTGTTTCTATTGGCTAATAGCAGTAAGGACTATCTGTTATTCAATGTGTTTCTATTGGCTGATAGCAGTAAGGACTATCTGTTATTCAATGTGTTTCTATGGGCTAATAGCAGTAAGGACTATCTGTTATTCAATGTGTTTCTATTGGCTAATAGCAGTAATGACTGTTATTCACTGTGTTTCTATTGGCTAATAGCAGTAATGACTGTTATTCAATGTGTTTCTATTGGCTAATAGCAGTAATGTCTGTTATTCACTGTGTTTCTATTGGCTAATAGCAGTAATGACTGTTATTCAATGTGTTTCTATGGGCTAATAGCAGTAATGACTGTTATTCACTGTGTTTCTATTGGCTAATAGCAGTAATGACTGTTATTCAATGTGTTTCTATGGGCTAATAGCAGTAAGGACTATCTGTTATTCAATGTGTTTCTATTGGCTAATAGCAGTAAGGACTATCTGTTATTCAATGTGTTTCGATTGGCTAATAGCAGTAAGGACTATCTGTTATTCAATGTGTTTCTATTGGCTAATAGCAGTAAGGACTATCTGTTATTCAATGTGTTTCTATTGGCTAATAGCAGTATGGACTATCTGTTATTCAATGTGTTTCTATTGGCTAATAGCAGTAAGGACTATCTGTTATTCAATGTGTTTCTATTGGCTAATAGCAGTAAGGCAATTGTTTTGTTAAACCATTTTTTAATTATGCTTGGTATGACTTTCTTAAAACAATCCCATACAGCTCCATCTTGGATCGTGCTTACAACTCTTATGGGTTAATAACTACTGCCATTGTGCCATTGAGCAAGGCACTAACCTAATTACTTAAAGATGCACTATGCATCCTGGTTGCTATAATTCAAATAGTTCGCCTAATTTCAGTTTACGTGACAAAACAAGCAAGTATAGTGTCATTGAGAATCATTGTACCATCTAAACCGCTGTGAAATATCTTTTCCATCACCAAAAAATATTGTATTTTCAGCTGGTGTATAAAAGAAGAAAACATTTTTTTTGTAAGAACGGGAAAGCACAGAAATAGAGCACATAGAGCAGATCTACCTCTTCGAAATACTGACTTTCAATGAGAAAGAAATTAGTTATAGATCTGTCAATGTAAATTTACCCCAAAATTTAAATATAGTAGCTTTAAAAAAAAACTTTGTATTCAACCCTTTTATAACCCACAAAATGGCCGTTCTTCCTATTTCCACTCAGCGCTACAACAAGCAGATTTAGATTTAGATTCCGTCTCTCACAGTTGAAGTGTACCTATCATAAAAATTACAGACCTCTACATGCTTTGTAAGTAGGAAAACCTGCAAAATCGGCAGTGTATCAAATACTTGTTCTCTCCACTGTACATATATATACACACATATATATATATATATATATACACAGTGGTGCCAACAATAAGGGTCAAATACATGTTCAATGTTTCCATTTGTTTTGTTTTATATAAAAACAAGTTCCTTTCTTATATCGCTCAGATTATGGACAGAGACTTCAAAACAAACTTCCTTTAGATTATTTATTTGTTCCATGTAGAGAATCAATGTGTTTCTATTGGCTAATAGCAGTAATGACTGTTATTCACTGTGTTTCTATTGGCTAATAGCAGTAATGTCTGTTATTCACTGTGTTTCTATTGGCTAATAGCAGTAATGACTGTTATTCACTGTGTTTCTATTGGCTAATAGCAGTAATGACTGTTATTCAATGTGTTTCTATTGGCTAATAGCAGTAAGGACTATCTGTTATTCAATGTGTTTCTATTGGCTAATAGCAGTAATGACTGTTATTCACTGTGTTTCTATTGGCTAATAGCAGTAAGGACTATCTGTTATTCACTGTGTTTCTATTGGCTAATAGCAGTAATGACTGTTAATCACTGTGTTTCTATTGGCTAATAGCAGTAATGACTGTTATTCACTGTGTTTCTATTGGCTAATAGCAGTAAGGACTATCTGTTATTCAATGTGTTTCTATTGGCTGATAGCAGTAAGGACTATCTGTTATTCAATGTGTTTCTATGGGCTAATAGCAGTAAGGACTATCTGTTATTCAATATCTTTTCCATCACCAAAAAATATTGTATTTTCAGCTGGTGTATAAAAGAAGAAAACATTTTTTTTGTAAGAACGGGAAAGCACAGAAATAGAGCACATAGAGCAGATCTACCTCTTCGAAATACTGACTTTCAATGAGAAAGAAATTAGTTATAGATCTGTCAATGTAAATTTACCCCAAAATTTAAATATAGTAGCTTTAAAAAAAAAAAAAGGGGGGGGGGGGGGCACCGATCTGTATTTAATTTACATGTAACTGCCAAAATAAAGGAAACACCAACATATAGTGTCTTAATAGGTCGTTGGCCCACCACAGAACAGCTTCAATGCACCTTGTCATAGATTCTAAGTGTCTGGATCTCTACTGAAGGGATGTGACACCATTTCTTCCAGGACAAATTCCATCATTTGGTGTTTTGTTGATGGTGGTGGAAAACGCTGTCTCAGCTGCTCCAGAATCTCCCATAAGTGTTCAGTTGGGTTGAGATCTGGTGACTGAGACGGCCGTGGTATATGGTTAACATCGTTTTCATGCACATCAAACCTTTCAGGTGACTACTCATGGCCTGTGGATGGGGGCATTGTGATCTAAAAGAGGCATAGCCATGATAACCAAAAATAATGACCTGCCCAGCATTTTTATACAGGACCCTGAGCATGATGGGATGTTAATTGCTTAATTAACTCAGGAACCACACCTATGTGGAAGCACCTGCTTTCAATATACTTTGCATCCGTCATTTACTCAGGTGTTTCCTTTATTCTGGCAGTTACCTGTATGTGTAAGGCTGGCTGAATTTTGTGTAAGACTGTCCAATTCTGTCATGCAAAATAGACCAATAAAGCAAGTGTTGTACCAGTGTAGTGTAGTGCAGTGCAGTGTTGTACCAGTGTAGTGCAGTGCAGTGTTGTACCAGTGTAGTGTAGTGTAGTGTAGTACCAGTGTAGTGTAGTGCAGTGCAGTGTTGTACCAGTGTAGTGCAGTGCAGTGTTGTACCAGTGTAGTGTAGTGTAGTGTAGTACCAGTGTAGTGTAGTGTAGTGCAGTGCAGTGTTGTACCAGTGTAGTGCAGTGCAGTGTTGTACCAGTGTAGTGTAGTGTAGTACCAGTGTAGTGTAGTGCAGTGTTGTACCAGTGTAGTGTAGTGTAGTACCAGTGTAGTGTAGTGTAGTGTAGTGCAGTGTTGTACCAGTGTAGTGTAGTGTAGTGCAGTGTTGTACCAGTGTAGTGTAGTGTAGTGCAGTGTTGTACCAGTGTAGTGTAGTGTAGTGTAGTGTTGTACCAGTGTAGTGTAGTGCAGTGCAGTGTTGTACCAGTGTAGTGTAGTGTAGTGCAGTGTTGTACCACTGTAGTGCAGTTTAGTACCAGTGTAGTGTAGTGCAGTGTTGTACCAGTGTAGTGTAATGTAGTGCAGTGTTGTACCAGTGTAGTGTAGTGTAGTGCAGTGTAGTACCAGTGTAGTGTAGTGTAGTGTAGTACCAGTGTAGTGTAGTGTAGTGTAGTGCAGTGTTGTACCAGTGTAGTGTAGTGTAGTACCAGTGTAGTGTAGTGCAGTGCAGTGTTGTACCAGTGTAGTGTAGTGTAGTGTAGTGTAGTGTAGTGTAGTGTAGTGTAGTGCAGTGTTGTACCAGTGTATTGTAGTGTAGTGTAGTACCAGTGTAGTGTAGTGTAGTGTAGTGCATTGTTGTACCAGTGTAGTGCAGTGCAGTGTTGTACCAGTGTAGTGTAGTGTAGTGCAGTGTTGTACCAGTGTAGTGTAGTGTAGTGCAGTGCAGTGTTATACCAGTGTAGTGCAGTGCAGTGTTGTACCAGTGTAGTGTAGTGTAGTGCAGTGTTGTACCAGTGTAGTGTAGTGCAGTGCAGTGTTGTACCAGTGTAGTTTAGTGTAGTGCAGTGTTATACCAGTGTATTGCAGTGCAGTGTTATACCAGTGTAGTGTAGTGTAGTACCAGTGTAGTGTAGTGCAGTGCAGTGTTGTACCAGTGTAGTGTAGTGTAGTGTAGTGTAGTGCAGTGTTGTACCAGTGTATTGTAGTGTAGTGTAGTACCAGTGTAGTGTAGTGTAGTGTAGTGCATTGTTGTACCAGTGGAGTGCAGTGCAGTGTTGTACCAGTGTAGTGTAGTGTAGTGCAGTGTTGTACCAGTGTAGTGTAGTGTAGTGTAGTGTAGTGCAGTGCAGTGTTGTACCAGTGTAGTGTAGTGTAGTGCAGTGTTGTACCAGTGTAGTGTAGTGCAGTGCAGTGTTGTACCAGTGTAGTGTAGTGTAGTGCAGTGTTATACCAGTGTATTGCAGTGCAGTGTTATACCAGTGTAGTGTAGAGCAGTGTAGTACCAGTGTAGTGTAGTGCAGTGTTATACCAGTGTATTGCAGTGCAGTGTTATACCAGTGTAGTGCAGTGCAGTGTTGTACCAGTGTAGTGTAGTGTAGTGCAGTGTTATACCAGTGTATTGCAGTGCAGTGTTATACCAGTGTAGTGTAGAGCAGTGTAGTACCAGTGTAGTGTAGTGCAGTGTTATACCAGTGTATTGCAGTGCAGTGTTATACCAGTGTAGTGTAGTGCAGTGTAGTACCTTGCTCCTTGATCTGGCGTATCTGTCTGACAGTCTCCTTCAGGATAGCACATTTGTCAGGCTTGACGTTGAAGTTATCGATGTCGTTGAAGTTGGCGAAGATCAGCTCGGCCAGCTCCTCAATGTACTTGTTCTCATGCTCGCGGTTTCTCTTCTCGTTGCTTCGTTTGAGGCTGAGGAGACAAGGGGGGTAAAGAGAAGGCCCGTGTGAGACGTGTTCCATGATATAATATAACAGAATGTGTTCCATGATGTAATATAACAGAATGTGTTCCATGATGTAATATAACAGAATGTGTTCCATGATATAATATAACCAGTTGATATTAGTGTGTTCCATGATATAATATAACAGATTGTGTTCCATGATGTAATATAACAGAATGTGTTCCATGATGTAATATAACAGAATGTGTTCCATGATATAATATAACAGAATGTGTTCCATGATGTAATATAACAGAATGTGATCCATGATGTAATATAACAGAATGTGTTCCATGATGTAATATAACAGAATGTGTTCCATGATATAATATAACAGAATGTGTTCCTTGATGTAATATAACAGAATGTGTTCCATGATGTAATATAACAGAATGTGTTCCATGATGTAATATAACAGAATGTGTTCCATGATATAATATAACAGAATGTGCTCCATGATGTAATATAACAGAATGTGTTCCATGATATAATACCACTGCTCAGTAGAGATAATGTCCACACTGCCAAGTAGGGCTGCACGATATGGGAACATAATATAGGACTTATTTTTAACCAAATGTTGCAATTGTGATTAGACTTTTAAATTAGAGCAAAACTGTTGGAATCATGGAAATATAATGACTATTCTAATTCTATAGTTAGAATATAATAGTGGGCACTTTGAATACAGTGTTTGAGAATACGATGAATTAAAATGCCAGGGGAGGAGTTATTGTGACAGGGTAGGAACTAAAGTGTTGATAAGTGTTTCCTAGGGGAGCCTATAAGCTTTGGCTACATTGCAAGTTTTCTCTTAGCTACTTCATATATTCTTGCTTAGCATTTTTCCTCTTTGAATTAGAAGATACTGTTGCACAAACAACATGCTGATTTAGGTCTACACCATCACTGCTTTATCAGGCAGTATTAGCTAGCTACGTTTGTTCTGACTCAGCACATTTTATGAGCTAGCTAGCTATTAGCATTAGCGGCTAACAATTAGCATCTCACAAGATTTAGGGCAACATGCTAAGAAAAGATAAACCTAGCTGATGTAAGAAACACAAACTGATAGTGTCATTATGGAACGCTAGTGGATTTATATTACGAAGCAAAGTGAAAACAGCATTGTTGTCATCAGCATTGTTGCATGTGCTGCATTGACCATGCGGACTAAACGCAAAGTGTCTCGTGGTTGAGGAGCATCAACTGTGCTCCTTTGAGTGACAGGGGGCGTGGCTAGGTCTGTGTGGAAAGTGTCACGGAGAGAAAGAGCCGGAGAGAGAGATGACTCAAGTAGGGAAGTAAACAATAAATACTGACATTACACATGGTGTATCACATTTAACAAACCAAACATTCAAATACCAGTATAGAAGGTATAGTAACAACCCAAACCGGTCCCTGTATCAATACCGGTATAGAAGGTATAGTAACGACCCAAACCGGTCCCTGTATCAATACCGGTATATAAGGTATAGTAACGACCCAAACCGGTCCCTGTATCAATACCAGTATAGAAGGTATAGAAGGTATAGTAACGACCCAAACCGGTCCCTGTATCAATACTGTTATAGAAGGTATAGTAACAACCCAAACCGGTCCCTGTATCAATACCAGTATAGAAGGTATAGTAACAACCCAAACCGGTCCCTGTATCAATACCAGTATAGAAGGTATAGTAACAACCCAAACCGGTCCCTGTATCAATACCGGTATAGAAGGTATAGTAACGACCCAAACCGGTCCCTGTATCAATACCAGTATAGAAGGTATCGTAACAACCCAAACCGGTCCCTGTATCAA
This sequence comes from Oncorhynchus kisutch, assembly GCF_002021735.2. Classification (NCBI taxonomy): domain Eukaryota; kingdom Metazoa; phylum Chordata; class Actinopteri; order Salmoniformes; family Salmonidae; genus Oncorhynchus; species Oncorhynchus kisutch. The sequence goes on from NC_034191.2 coordinate 79,908,168, forward strand.
TACCAGTATAGAAGGTATAGTAACAACCCAAACCGGTCCCTGTATCAATACCAGTATAGAAGGTATAGTAACGACCCAAACCGGTCCCTGTATCAATACCAGTATAGAAGGTATAGTAACGACCCAAACCGGTCCCTGTATCAATACCAGTATAGAAGGTATAGTAACGACCCAAACCGGTCCCTGTATCAATACTGTTATAGAAGGTATAGTAACAACCCAAACCAGTCCCTGTATCAATACCAGTATAGAAGGTATAGAAGGTATAGTAACGACCCAAACCGGTCCCTGTATCAATACTGTTATAGAAGGTATAGTAACGACCCAAACCGGTCCCTGTATCAATACTGTTATAGAAGGTATAGTAACGACCCAAACCGGTCCCTGTATCAATACTGTTATAGAAGGTATAGTAACAACCCAAACCGGTCCCTGTATCAATACCAGTATAGAAGGTATAGTAACAACCCAAACCGGTCCCTGTATCAATACCAGTATAGAAGGTATAGTAACGACCCAAACCGGTCCCTGTATCAATACCAGTATAGAAGGTATAGTAACGACCCAAACCGGTCCCTGTATCAATACCAGTATAGAAGGTATAGTAACAACCCAAACCGGTCCCTGTATCAATACCAGTATAGAAGGTATAGTAACAACCCAAACCGGTCCCTGTATCAATACCGGTATAGAAGGTATAGTAACGACCCAAACCGGTCCCTGTATCAATACCAGTATAGAAGGTATAGTAACAACCCAAACCGGTCCCTGTATCAATACCAGTATAGAAGGTATAGTAACAACCCAAACCGGTCCCTGTATCAATACCAGTATAGAAGGTATAGTAACGACCCAAACCGGTCCCTGTATCAATACCAGTATAGAAGGTATAGTAACGACCCAAACCGGTCCCTGTATCAATACCAGTATAGAAGGTATAGTAACGACCCAAACCGGTCCCTGTATCAATACCAGTATAGAAGGTATAGTAACGACCCAAACCGGTCCCTGTATCAATACTGTTATAGAAGGTATAGTAACAACCCAAACCAGTCCCTGTATCAATACCAGTATAGAAGGTATAGAAGGTATAGTAACGACCCAAACCGGTCCCTGTATCAATACTGTTATAGAAGGTATAGTAACGACCCAAACCGGTCCCTGTATCAATACTGTTATAGAAGGTATAGTAACAACCCAAACCGGTCCCTGTATCAATACCAGTATAGAAGGTATAGAAGGTATAGTAACGACCCAAACCGGTCCCTGTATCAATACTGTTATAGAAGGTATAGTAACAACCCAAACCGGTCCCTGTATCAATACCAGTATAGAAGGTATAGTAACAACCCAAACCGGTCCCTGTATCAATACCAGTATAGAAGGTATAGTAACGACCCAAACCGGTCCCTGTATCAATACCAGTATAGAAGGTATAGTAACGACCCAAACCGGTCCCTGTATCAATACCAGTATAGAAGGTATAGTAACAACCCAAACCGGTCCCTGTATCAATACCAGTATAGAAGGTATAGTAACAACCCAAACCGGTCCCTGTATCAATACCGGTATAGAAGGTATAGTAACGACCCAAACCGGTCCCTGTATCAATACCAGTATAGAAGGTATAGTAACAACCCAAACCGGTCCCTGTATCAATACCAGTATAGAAGGTATAGTAACAACCCAAACCGGTCCCTGTATCAATACCAGTATAGAAGGTATAGTAACGACCCAAACCGGTCCCTGTATCAATACCAGTATAGAAGGTATAGTAACGACCCAAACCGGTCCCTGTATCAATACCAGTATAGAAGGTATAGAAACGACCCAAACCGGTCCCTGTATCAATACTGTTATAGAAGGTATAGTAACAACCCAAACCGGTCCCTGTATCAATACCAGTATAGAAGGTATAGTAACGACCCAAACCGGTCCCTGTATCAATACCAGTATAGAAGGTATAGTAACAACCCAAACCGGTCCCTGTATCATTACCGGTATATCATAAAATACGGTATACCGCCCAGCCTAATGTAAAGCCACAGTAAAGTAGTTAGTGTGGTACAGTGGTAGTAGTAAAGAAGTGTGTACCTGGGACCCAGTAGGTCAGAGGAACATTCTTTGCGTTTCCGTGACTCGTCCCTGGCAGCAGGGTCCGAGAGGTTTTCACCGACACCACTCATCCTCACTGCATATCAGCGTCTGTGGAGACAACACACACAGAGAGAACAGTTATATAGACAACATAACAATCATCCACCAACCAGGAGAGGTTAGAGAAACACACTAATGTACCGGCTGTCAGAGAAAGACCACACTAATGTACCAGCTGTCAGAGAAAGACCACACTAATGTACCGGCTGTCAGAGAAAGACCACACTAATGTACCAGCTGTCAGAGAAAGACCACACTAATGTACCAGCTGTCAGAGAAAGACCAAACTCATGTACCGGCTGGCAGAGAAACACAATAATGTACCGGCTGTCAGAGAAAGACCACACTAATGTACCAGCTGTCAGAGAAACACACGAATGTACCAGCTGTCAGAGAAAGACCACACAAATGTACCAGCTGTCAGAGAAACACACTAATGTACCGGCTGTCAGAGAAACACACTAATGCACCGGCTGTCAGAGAAAGACCAAACTCATGTACCGGCTGTCAGAGAATGACCACACTAATGTACCTGCAGCTGTTAGAGAAAGACCACACTCATGTACGAGCCGTCAGAGAAAGACCACACTAATGTACCGGCTGTCAGAGAAAGACCACACTAATGTACCAGCTGTCAGAGAAAGACCAAACTCATGTACCTGCAGCTGTCAGAGAAAGACCACACGGATGTACCTGGAGCTGTCAGAGAAAGACCACACTAATGTACCTGCAGCTGTCAGAGAAAGACCACACTAATGTACCTGGAGCTGTCAGAGAAAGACCACACGAATGTACCTGGAGCTTTCAGAGAAAGACCACACTAATGTACCAGCTGTCAGAGAAAGACCACACTAATGTACCAGCAGCTGTCAGAGAATTACCACACGAATGTACCAGCAGCTGTCAGAGAAAAACCACACTGATGTACCAGCTGTCAGAGAAAGACCACACTAATGTACCAGCAGCTGTCAGAGAAAGACCACACTAATGTACCAGCAGCTGTCAGAGAAAGACCACACTAATGTACCAGCTGTCAGAGAAAGACCACACTAATGTACCAGCTGTCAGAGAAAGACCACACTAATGTACCTGCAGCTGTCAGAGAAAGACCACACTAATGTACCTGCAGCTGTCAGAGAAAGACCACACTAATGTACCTGCAGCTTTCAGAGAAAGACCACACTAATGTACCTGCAGCTGTCAGAGAAAGACCACACTAATGTACCAGCTGTCAGAGAAAGACCACACTAATGTACCAGCAGCTGTCAGAGAAAGACCACACTAATGTACCTGCAGCTGTCAGAGAAAGACCACACGAATGTACCTGGAGCTTTCAGAGAAAGACCACACTAATGTACCAGCTGTCAGAGAAAGACCACACTAATGTACCAGCAGCTGTCAGAGAATTACCACACGAATGTACCAGCAGCTGTCAGAGAAAAACCACACTGATGTACCAGCTGTCAGAGAAAGACCACACTAATGTACCTGCAGCTTTCAGAGAAAGACCACACTAATGTACCTGCAGCTGTCAGAGAAAGACCACACTGATGTACCAGCTGTCAGAGAAAGACCACACTAATGTACCTGCAGCTGTCAGAGAAAGACCACACTAATGTACCAGCAGCTGTCAGAGAAAGACCACACTAATGTACCAGCTGTCAGAGAAAGACCACACTAATGTACCAGCTGTCAGAGAAAGACCACACTAATGTACCAGCAGCTGTCAGAGAAAGACCACACTAATGTACCAGCTGTCAGAGAAAGACCACACTAATGTACCAGCAGCTGTCAGAGAAAGACCACACTCATGCATAAAAAGGTACTTAACCCAAAATGACACTCTTCCCCAAATCCCATATCCAAGTGAACTAGGGTGGCTCATTCAGATGTTGGGCTGTCTGCCCTATTCAGGAGTTCACACACTAGAGGTCGAGCGATTAAATCGACATGGCTGATTAATTAGGGCCGATTTCAAGTTTTCCTAACAATCGGTAATCGTCATTTTTGGACGCCGATAGCATTGCACTCCAAGAAGGAGACTGCGTGGCAGGTTGACTGCAGGCTGAAGCAAGGAGACATGGTAAGTTACTAGCTAGCGTTAAACTTATCTTGTAAAAAACAATCAATCAATCTTAACATAATCACTAGTTAACTACACATGGTTGATGATATTACTAGTTTGTCCTGCGTTGTATATAATCAATGCGGTGCCTGTTAATTTATCATCGAATCACAGCCTACTTCCTCAAACGGGTGATGATTTAACAAGCACATTCGCAAAAAATGTGTACCTAACCATAAACATCAACGCCTTTCTTAAAATCAATACACAAGTACATGTTTTTAAAACTGCATATTTAGTTAATATTGCCTGCTAACATGAATTTCTTTTAACTAAAGAAATGGTGTCCCTTCTCTTGCGTTCCAGTGCAAGCAGAGTCAGGGTATATGCAGCAGTTTGGGCCGCCTGGCTCGTTGCGAACTGTGTGAAGACCATTTCTTCCTAACAAAGACCGTAATTAATTCGCCATAATTTTACATAATTATGACATAACATAGAAAGTTGTACAATGTAACAGCAATATTTAGACTTAGGGTTGCCGCCTGTTCGATAAAATACGGAACGGTTCCGTATTTCACTGAACGAATAAACGTTTTGTTTTGTCAAAATGATAGTTTCAGGATTTGACCATATTAATGGTCAAAACACCCTGCATACCACTGCAGGCTTGTTTCTGAAGCTAAGCAGGGTTGGTCCTGGTCAGTCCCTGGATGGGAGACCAGATGCTGCTGGAAGTGGTGTTGGAGGGCCAGTAGGAGGCACTATTTCCTCTGGCCTAAAAAATATCCCAATGCCCCATGGCAGTGATTGGGGACAATGCCCTGTGTAGGGTGCCGTCTTTCAGATGGGACGTTAAACGGGTGTCCTGAGGTCTGAGGTCATTAAAGATCCCATGGCACTTATTGTAAGAGTAGGGGTTGCCCCTGGTGTCCTGGCTAAATTCTCAATCTGGCCCTCAAACCATCACGGTCACCTAATAATCCCCAGTTTATAATTGGCTCTTTCCTCCCCCTCCTCTGTAACTATTTCCCAGGTCGTTGCTGTAAATGAGAACGTCAACTTACCTTGTAAAATAACGGAAAAATAAACATTTAAAAAAAATAATGACTCAAGGCTCGTATTTCTGTGTGTTTATTATATTATAATTAAGACTATGATTTGAAAGAGCAGTCTGACTGAGCTGTTGCAGCAGCAGGCTCATAAGCATTCATTCAAACAGCACTTTTGTGCATTTGGCCAGCAGCTCTTCGCTGTGCTTCAAGCCTTGGGCTGATTAGGATGGCAATGCTAAAGTACCTATTAGAACATCCAATAGTCAAAGTCATATGAAATACAAATGGTATAGAGAGAAATAGTCCAATAATAACTACAACCTAAAACTTCTTACCTGGGAATATTGAAGACTCATGTTAAAAGGAACCACCAGCTTTCATATGTTCTCATGTTCTGAGCAAGGAACTGAAACGTTAGCTTTCTTACATGGCACATATTGCACTTTTACTTTCTTCTCCAACACTTTGTTTTTGCATTTTTTTAACCAAATTGAACATGTTTCATTATTTATTTGAGGCTAAATTGATTTTATTGATGTATTATATTAAGTTGAAATAAGTGTTCATTCAGTATTGTTGTAATTGTCATTACTACAAATACATTTGTAAAAAATTGTCATCATTATAAATAAATAAACAACGATTAATCGGTATTGGCTTTTTTGGTACTCCAATAATCGGTATTGAAAAATCATAACTCGGTCGACCTCTAGAACACACACACTTGCACTACGTGCATGCACGCCCGCAGGAACACACACACGCATGCATGCACGCCTGCAGGAACACACACACGCATGCATGCACGCCCGCAGGAACACACACACGCATGCATGCACGCCTGCAGGAACACAAACACGCATGCATGCACGCCCGCAGGAACACACACACGCATGCATGCACGCCTGCAGGAACACACACACGCATGCACGCCCGCAGGAACACACACATGCACGCATGCACGCCCGCAGGAACACACACACGCACGCACGTCCGCAGGAACACACACACGCACGCATGCACGCCTGCAGGAACACACACACGCACGCATGCACGCCCGCAGGAACACACACACGCACGCATGCACGCCTGCAGGAACACACACACGCATGCACGCCCGCAGGAACACACACACACGCACGCATGCACGCCTGCAGGAACACACACATGCATGCACGCCCGCAGGAACACACACACACGCATGCACGCCTGCAAGAACACACACGCATGCACGCCTGCAAGAACACACACACGCACGCATGCACGTCTGCAGGAACACACACACGCACGCATGCACGCCTGCAGGAACACACACACGCATGCACGCCCGCAGGAACACACACACACGCATGCACGCCTGCAGGAACACACACGCACGCATGCACGCCTGCAGGAACACACACACGCACGCATGCACGCCTGCAGGAACACACACACGCACGCATGCACGCCTGCAGGAACACACACACGCACGCATGCACGCCTGCAGGAACACACACACGCACGCATGCACGCCTGCAGGAACACACACACGCACGTGCCCCTATGCTGGTGGCATTGGTTGTTCCGACACAAGAGGAACGAGCGAAAGTGGAGCGGAGATTCAATTATTTCCTTCTGATGGTGCTCTTCTCCCCAGAGAGACTGAAACGAGAGCACAGAGAGACAGAGAGATACGCATTGACTATGTACAGCCTCTGTGAGCATAGCCTTGCTATTGAGAAAGGACGTCCTAGGCAGACATGGCTCTCAAGAGAAGACAGGCTATGTGCACACTGCCCACAAAATGAGGTGGAAACGGAGCTGCACTTCCTAACCTCCTGTCCAATGTATGACCATATTAGAGACACATATTTCCCTCAGATTACACAGATCCACAAAACATTCAAAAACAAACCCAATTTTGATAAACTCCCATATCTACTGGGTGAAATACCACAGTGTGACATCACAGCAGCAAGATTTGTGACCTGTTGCCACAAGAAAAGGGCAACCAGTGAAGAACAAACACCATTGTAAATACAACCCATATTTCTGCTTATTTATTTTCCCTTGTGTACCCTTAACCATTTGTACATCGTTGCAACACTGTATATATATATATAATATGACATTTGTAATGTCTTTACTGTTTTGAAACTTCTGTATGTGTAATGCTTTGGCAATGTTAACACATGTTTCCCATGCCAATAAAGCCCCTTGAATTGAGAGAGAGAGAGAGAGAGAGAGAGAGAGAGAGAGAGAGAGAGAGAGAGAGAGAGAGAGAGAGAGAGAGAGAGAGAGAGAGAGAGAGAGAGAGAGAGAGAGAGAGAGAGAGAGAGAGAGAGAGAGAGAGAGAGAGAGAGAGAGAGAGAGATAGATAGATAGATAGAGAGGAGAGAGATAAAGATAGAGAGATAGAGAGAGATAAAGAGAAAGATAGAGATATATAGAGTGAAAGATAGATAGATAGATAGAGAAAGATAGAGATATATAGAGTGAAAGATAGATAGATAGATAGAGAAAGATAGAGATAGAGAGAACCCCACACTCTCCCCAAAACTGTGTGCTCAGCTAAACACACTGACGGCCTACTGCTCCAATCTGTCACAATATGTCTAACATTGTCCCCTCAACAAGTCAATCTGTCTAACATTGTCCCCTCAACAAGTCAATCTGTCTAACATTGTCCCATCAAAAACATGACGAGCAGAGGGTCCCCAGAGTGAGTTTGGTTAATTCATCTCGTCATCTGTTTTAACACACACACACAGCATAGACACAGTATGGACACAGCATAGACACAGTACGGACACAGCATAGACACAGCATGGACACAGCATAGACACAGCATAGACACAGCATAGACACAGCATGGACACAGCATAGACACAGCATAGACACAGCATAGACACAGCATAGACACAGCATAGACACAGCATAGACACAGTATAGACACAGCATAGACACAGCATAGACACAGCATAGACACAGTATGGACACAGCATAGACACAGTATGGACACAGCATAGACACAGCATAGACACAGTATGGACACAGCATAGACAGAGCATGGACACAGCATAGACACAGCATAGACACAGTATGGACACAGCATAGACACAGTATGGACACAGCATGGACACAGCATAGACACAGTATGGACACAGCATAGACAGAGCATGGACACAGCATAGACACAGTATGGACACAGCATAGACAGAGCATGGACACAGCATAGACACAGCATAGACACAGCATAGACACAGCATAGACAGAGCATGGACACAGCATAGACACAGCATAGACACAGCATAGACACAGTATGGACACAGCATAGACACAGTATGGACACAGCATAGACACAGCATAGACACAGCATAGACACAGCTGGAGACATGACCTGAATATCATTCATTTAACACATCTTATTTTTTTCTTATGGGCAGCATGGACACAGCATAGACACAGCATGGACACAGCATAGACACAGTATAGACACAGCATAGACACAGCATAGACACAGCATAGACACAGTATAGACACAGTATGGACACAGCATGGACACAGCATAGACACAGTATAGACACAGTATGGACACAGTATGGACACAGCATAGACACAGCATAGACACAGCATAGACACAGTATGGACACAGCATAGACACAGTATGGACACAGCATAGACACAGTATACTGGGTATACTTAACGTAGTTATAAGCAGTGTCGTAGCCCTCCCCTCCCTCAGCCCCCGTAGCCATGTAATAATACCTCAATATAAACAGTATATGACCCAAGCCTACTACAGGCCAATGCAGCAGTAGGCCGATAACTTCCATTGGTCTTTCACACAGAGGATTGGTGATTATCCAGTATTTGAGATTGTTGGAAAGATTTCTATTTTAAAAATATTATTATTCTCAATGGATATTAAAAATAAAAAATAAACATTTCCATTTCCACGCAGCAGACCAGGTAGTTATATACACGTCCTCAACATTAACAGGACAGAGAAACCAGACACCTGCTCCTATGACGCACTCCAAACAAAATGGCGGTTCTGAAATAAGTGGTTACGAAAACAAGCGCAGCAGGTTGGTGAAACGACCGTCTCCAATCCCAAGAATGACAACGGTAAATGACTGTAACCAAGTGATGTGGATTAGCGGTATATTTACTACTGGTGACATCTGTCACAAGAGAATTTATCAAAATGTCAAATCTGAGGCCAAACAATTCACACAACGATACAATGAAAGCACAAGAATTTGGAGGAAGACAGCCGAGGTGAAACAATCACATTTATTTATTTTTAATTATAAAAAAATAAATGAACTAATGATCTCGATTCCTCTGCGTCTATGTCAGCGTTTCCTAAACTCGGTCCACAGGATACCAAGGTTTTATTACTGATTCAAATGATCAAAGCTTGATGATAAGTTGATGATTTGAATCAGATGTGTAGTTTTAGGGTGAACAAACCAGAAAAAACCTTGGGGTTTCGAGGACCGAGTTTGGGGAAACCTGGGCCACATAATGCTTTCTGGTCTAATATTTTGAATGATTTTATTCATTTCTCTACAGACAGGAGTAATTATTTTATAAAATTGGATTTGATATCATTTTGGCTAATTTATTTCCATTTCCTGTTTTACTGGACCCACCACTATGTCATCTCTCTCCTGTTCTATTAGATCCACCACTATGTCATCTCTCTCCTGTTCTATTGGACCCACCACTATGTCATCTCTCTCCTGTTCTATTGGATCCACCACTATGTCATCTCTCTCCTGTTCTATTAGATCCACCACTATGTCATCTCTCTCCTGTTCTATTGGACCCACCACTATGTCATCTCTCTCCTGTTCTATTAGATCCACCACTATGTCATCTCTCTCCTGTTCTATTGGACCGACCACTATGTCATCTCTCTCCTGTTCTATTGGACCCACCACTATGTCATCTCTCTCCTGTTCTATTGGATCCACCACTATGTCATCTCTCTCCTGTTCTATTGGACCGACCACTATGTCATCTCTCTCCTGTTCTATTGGACCCACCACTATGTCGTCTCTCTCCTGTTCTATTGGACCCACCACTATGTCATCTCTCTCCTGTTCTATTGGACCCACCACTATGTCATCTCTCTCCTGTTCTATTGGACCCACCACTATGTCATCTCTCTCCTGTTCTATTGGACCCACCACTATGTCATATCTCTCCTGTTCTATTGGACCCACCACTATGTCATCTCTCTCCTGTTCTATTGGACCCACCACTATGTCATCTCTCTCCTGTTCTATTGTATCCACCACTATGTCATCTCTCTCCTGTTCTATTGTATCCACCACTATGTCATCTATCTCCTGTTCTATTGGATCCACCACTATGTCATCTCTCTCCTGTTCTATTGGACCCACCACTATGTCATCTCTCTCCTGTTCTACTGGACCCACCACTATGTCATCTCTCTCCTGTTCTATTGGTTTTCAATTCACTTTCTTTCATTGTCCAGAAGCCAAAGGCACAATCCTGGTCATATCATCAACCCATCCTGGTCATATTATCAACCCATCCTGGTTATATTATCAACCCATCCTCGTTATATTATCAACCCATCCTGGTTATATTATCAACCCATCCTGGTCGTATTAACAACCCATCCTGGCTATAGTATCAACCCATCCTGGTTATAGTATCAACCCACCCTGGTCGTATTAACAACCCATCCTGGTTATATTATCAACCCATCCTGGTTATAGTATCAACCCATCCTGGTTATATTATCAACCCATCCTGGTTATATTATCAACCCATCCTGGTTATAGTATCAACCCATCCTGGTTATATTAGCAACCCATCCTGGTTATATTATCAACCCATCCTGGTTATATTATCAACCCATCCTGGTTATAGTATCAACCCATCCTGGTCGTATTAACAACCCATCCTGGCTATAGTATCAACCCATCCTGGTTATAGTATCAACCCACCCTGGTCGTATTAACAACCCATCCTGGTTATATTATCAACCCATCCTGGTTATAGTATCAACCCATCCTGGTTATATTATCAACCCATCCTGGTCATAGTATCAACACATCCTGGTTATATTATCAACCCATCCTGGTTATATTATCAACCCATCCTGGTCATATTATCAACCCATCCTGGTTATATTATCAACCCATCCTGGTTATATTATCAACCCATCCTGGTTGTTGCGTCTTTAGATTCCGCCGCTGTCTAATTTTCTCTGTCAAATATTGAACCACTATCAGGTGTGCTGTTCAGAACGGTGTCTTCCCCAGGTGTGCTGTTCAGAACGATGTTTTCCCCAGGTGTGCTGTTCAGAACGGTGTCTCCCCAGGTGTGCTGTCAGAACGGTGTTTCCCCAGGTGTGCTGTCAGAACGGTGTCTTCCCCAGGTGTGCTGTACAGAACGGTGTCTTCCCTAGGTGTTCTGTTCAGAACGGTGTCTCCCCAGGTGTGCTGTTCAGAACGGTGTCTCCCCAGGTGTGCTGTTCAGAACAGTGTCTTCCCCAGGTGTGCTGTCAGAACGGTGTCTTCCCTAGGTGTGCTGTTCAGAACGGTGTCTTCCCCAGGTGTGCTGTTCAGAACGGTGTCTTCCCCAGGTGTGCTGTCAGAACGGTGTCTTCCCCAGGTGTGCTGTCAGAACGGTGTCTTCCCCAGGTGTGCTGTCAGAACAGTGTCTTCCCCAGGTGTGCTGTCAGAACGGTGTCTTCCCAGGTGTGCTGTCAGAACGGTGTCTTCCCCAGGTGTGCTGTTCAGAACGGTGTCTTCCCAGGTGTGCTGTCAGAACGGTGTCTTCCCCAGGTGTGCTGTCAGAACGGTGTCTTCCCCAGGTGTGCTGTCAGAACGGTGTCTTCCCCAGGTGTGCTGTCAGAACGGTGTCTTCCCAGGTGTGCTGTCAGAACGGTGTCTTCCCCAGGTGTGCTGTTCAGAACGGTGTCTTCCCAGGTGTGCTGTCAGAACGGTGTCTTCCCCAGGTGTGCTGTCAGAACGGTGTCTTCCCCAGGTGTGCTGTCAGAACGGTGTCTTCCCCAGGTGTGCTGTTCAGAACGGTGTCTTCCCCAGGTGTGCTGTCAGAACGGTGTCTTCCCCAGGTGTGCTGTCAGAACGGTGTCTTCCCCAGGTGTGCTGTCAGAACGGTGTCTTCCCCAGGTGTGCTGTCAGAACGGTGTCTTCCCCAGGTGTGCTGTCAGAACGGTGTCTTCCCCAGGTGTGCTGTTCAGAACGGTGTCTTCCCCAGGTGTGCTGTCAGAACGGTGTCTTCCCCAGGTGTGCTGTCAGAACGGTGTCTTCCCCAGGTGTGCTGTTCAGAACGGTGTCTTCCCCAGGTGTGCTGTTCAGAACGGTGTCTTCCCCAGGTGTGCTGTCAGAACGGTGTCTTCCCCAGGTGTGATGTTCAGAACGGTGTCTTCCCCAGGTGTGCTGTTCAGAACGGTGTCTTCCCCAGGTGTGCTGTTCAGAACGGTGTCTTCCCCAGGTGTGCTGTTCAGAACGGTGTCTTCCCCAGGTGTTCTGTCAGAACGGTGTCTTCCCCAGGTGTGCTGTTCAGAACGGTGTCTTCCCCAGGTGTGCTGTCAGAACGGTGTCTTCCCCAGGTGTGCTGTCAGAACGGTGTCTTCCCCAGGTGTGCTGTCAGAACGGTGTCTTCCCCAGGTGTGCTGTCAGAACGGTGTCTTCCCCAGGTGTGCTGTCAGAACGGTGTCTTCCCCAGGTGTGCTGTCAGAACGGTGTCTTCCCCAGGTGTGCTGTCAGAACGGTGTCTTCCCCAGGTGTGCTGTTCAGAACGGTGTCTTTCCAGGAATTGCATTTTGACAGATGTTTGAAAATTATTTTTCCCTAAACGAGTTGCATGTTCTGTTAATATGACCATAATCTACATGTGATTTCTGTCACATTTCTGGGTTACGCACCCAATGGGTCCGTTCGACTTCTCAAATGGCCGTGTAAATTTAAATCTTCCCGGTCACGTTGTCCGGGTTCCATATTTTCCTGACGGAAAACCCTGAATCGAGCACACACACACCCACACCCACACCCACACACACCCACACACACCCACACACACACACACACACACACACACACACACACACACACAAACACCAGCCTTGACCTTAATGACAAACGATCAATTATTGAGAGCTGATGAATGTTTAATTACCAGCCGCCATCATGATGAGTTGTATAATGGAGGGGTAATAATATGACTAGGAGGTTTCTGCTGCATGCTGGATGTGTGGGAGAGCACACTGATATCGCTCCTCTCCTACAGGGGGGACGACAGCTAGAGAAAGATCCAAGAGGAATAAGATGGCAGCGGTCACAGACAGACAGGTACAGTGTTTTACACTCTGAGACACTGTTAACCAGGGTCACAGACAGACAGGTACAGTGTTTTACACTCTGAGACACTGTTAACCAGGGTCAAGGCAGAGGACAGGTACAGTGTGTTACACTCTGAGACACTGTTAACCAGGGTCACAGACAGACAGGTACAGTGTTTTACACTCTGAGACACTGTTAACCAGGGTCACAGACAGACAGGTACAGTGTTTTACACTCTGAGACACTGTTAACCAGGGTCACAGACAGACAGGTACAGTGTTTTACACTCTGAGACACTGTTAACCAGGGTCACAGACAGACAGGTACAGTGTGTTACACTCTGAGACACTGTTAACCAGGGTCAAGGCCAGACAGGTACAGTGTTTTACACTCTGAGACACTGTTAACCAGGGTCAAGGCCAGACAGGTACAGTGTTTTACACTCTGAGACACCGTTGACCAGGGTCAAGGCCAGACAGGTACAGTGTTTTACACTCTGAGACACTGTTAACCAGTGTCAAGGCCACAGCACACTGTGTTCTGCTCTCAGCAAAGACTGAACATGAGACTGAACGGCACAGTACAGCAGTACTACAGAATGGCTAAGCTAGCGTTAGCCTAGCCAAGCGCCAGCCAGCTCATGTCAACGGGACGAGTTAGCCGTAGCGCTAGCTAGGTCGCGCCAAGCTCCCTGCTGGATTGCAGTGGCCTACTTAAAGACTAATGGGTAGAGATACAGAGAGTGAGAAAGCGATAGAGAGAGACTTTGCTGATAGCGACTTTGAGGTGTCTTTCCCAGGTGTGCTGTTCAGAACGGTGTCTTTACTAAGTGTGCTTACTATGTCTGTGACATGTGGTTTTGTCACCTAGCTATCTGAAGATGGATGCACTAAGTTGCTCTGGATAAGAGCATCTGCTAAATGAATGCTAAAATGTAAATGTAAGTGAGAGACAAAGGGATACAGATATAATTAGACAGAGAGAGACACATATAGAGAGAAAGACAGAGAGAGAGAGACACATATAGAGAGAAAGACAGAGAGAGAGACACATATAGAGAGAAAGACAGAGAGAGAGACACATATAGAGAGAAAGACAGAGAGAGAGACACATATAGAGAGAAAGACAGAGAGGAGACACATATAGAGAGAAAGACAGAGAGAGAGACACATATAGAGAGAAAGACAGAGAGAGAGACACATATAGAGAGAAAGACAGAGAGAGAGACACATATAGAGAGAAAGACAGAGAGAGAGACACATATAGAGAGAAAGACAGAGAGAGAGGACACATATAGAGAGAAAGACAGAGAGAGAGACACATATAGAGAGAAAGACAGAGAGAGAGACACATATAGAGAGAAGACAGAGAGAGAGAGACACATATAGAGAGAAAGACAGAGAGGAGAGACACATATAGAGAGAAAGACAGAGAGAGACACATATAGAGAGAAAGACAGAGAGAGAGACACATATAGAGAGAAAGACAGAGAGAGAGACACATATAGAGAGAAAGACAGAGAGAGAGAGACACATATAGAGAGAAGAGAGAGAGAGAGAGACACATATAGAGAGAAAGACAGAGAGAGAGACACATATAGAGAGAAAGACAGAGAGAGAGACACTATAGAGAGAAAGACAGAGAGAGAGACACATATAGAGAGAAAGACAGAGAGAGAGAGACACATATAGAGAGAAAGACAGAGAGAGAGACACATATAGAGAGAAAAACATATAGAGAAAGACAGAGAGAGAGACACATATAGAGAGAAAGACAGAGAGAGAGACACATATAGAGAGAAAGACAGAGAGAGAGACACATATAGAGAGAAAGACAGAGAGAGAGACACATATAGAGAGAAAGACAGAGAGAGAGACACATATAGAGAGAAAGACAGAGAGAGAGACACATATAGAGAGAAAGACAGAGAGAGAGACACATATAGAGAGAAAGACAGAGAGAGAGACACATATAGAGAGAAAGACAGAGAGAGGAGACACATACTAGAGAGAAGACAGAGAGAGAGACAACATATAGAGAGAAAGACAGAGAGAGACACATATAGAGAGAAAGACAGAGAGAGAGACACCTATAGAGAGAAAGACAGAGAGAGAGACACATATAGAGAGAAAGACAGAGAGAGAGAGACACATATAGAGAGAAAGACAGAGAGAGAGACACATAGAGAGAAAGACAGAGAGGAGAGACACATATACGAGAGAAAGACAGAGAGAGAGAGACACATATAGAGAGAAGACAGAGAGAGAGACACATATAGAAGAGAAAGACAGAGAGAGAGCACATATAGAGAGAAAGACAAGAGAGAGACACATATAGAGAGAAACAGAGAGAGAGACACATATAGAGAGAAAGACAGAGAGAGAGACACATATAGAGAGAAAGACAGAGAGAGAGACACATATAGAGAGAAAGACAGAGAGAGAGACACATATAGAGAGAAAGAAAGAGAGAGAGACACATATAGAGAGAAAGACAGAGAGAGAGAACACATATAGAGAGAAAGACAGAGAGAGAGAGACACATATAGAGAGAAAGACAGAGAGAGAGACACATAGAGAGAAAGACCGAGAGAGAGACACATATAGAGAGAAAGACAGAGAGAGAGACACATATAGAGAGAAAGACAGAGAGAGAGACACATATAGAGAGAAAGACAGAGAGAGAGACACATATAGAGAGAAATACCAGAGAGAGAGGACACATATAGAGAGAAAGACAGAGAGAGGACACATATAGAGAGAAAGACAGAGAGAGAGACACATATAGAGAGAAAGACAGAGAGAGAGACACATATAGAGAGAAAGACAGAGAGAACAGAGCAGAGAGAGAGACACATATAGAGAGATAAGACAGAGAGAGAGACACATATAGAGAGAAAGACAAGAGAGAGGAGACACATATAGAGAGAAAGACAGAGAGAGAGACACATATAGAGAGAAAGACAGAGAGAGAGAGACACATATAGAGAGAAAGACGAGAGAGAGACACATATAGAGAGAAAGACAGAGAGAGAGACACATATAGAGAGAAGACAGAGAGAGAGACACCTATAGAGAGAAAGACAGAGAGAGAGACACATATAGAGAGAAAGACAGAGAGAGAGAGACACATATAGAGAGAAAGACAGAGAGAGACACATATAGAGAGAAAGATATGAGAGAGAGACACATATAGAGAGAAAGACAGAGAGAGAGACACATATAGAGAGAAAGACAGAGAGAAAGACAGAGAGAGAGACATATATAGAGAGAGTGAGAGAGCGCGAGAGAGAGAGAGCTAGAGAGCGAGAGAGAGAGCTAGAGAGCGAGAGAGAGAGATAGAGAGCGAGAGAGCTAGAGAGCGAGAGAGAGAGCTAGAGAGTGAGAGAGAGAGCTAGAGAGCGAGAGGGTCTCTACATGTCCTGGTGCTGCTCTCAGGGTCTCTACATGTCCTGGTGCTGCTCTCAGGATCTCTCCATGTCCTGGTGCTGCTCTCAGGGTCTATACATGTCCTAGTGCTGCTCTCAGGGTCCTGAGAAGAACCTGCACAACAACCTCACACTCACAGTGTTGTCTCTCCAACAAGTCCTGCTTAGTGTTGGGCTGCTAGCAGAACCTCCATAGTCCATCTGATGGGTATTCTAACAGCAGCATGTCCCCACCTCTAACGTCTATCAGAGCTGTTGCATATAAACCAGCCCTGACATTGTCCATCGCTGTAACTTTTAACCCACTATCTCATTTCTGTGTCTGTGTGTCTTTGTGTCTGTCTGTCTGTCTGTGTCTGTCTGTCTGTCTGTCTGTCTGTCTGTCTGTCTGTCTGTCTGTCTGTCTGTCTGTCTGTCTGTCTGTCTGTCGTCTGTCTGTCTGTCTGTCTGTCTTTGTGTCTGTCTGTCTTTGTGTCTGTCTGTCTGTCTGTCTGTCTGTCTGTCTGTCTGTCTGTCTGTCTGTCTGTCTGTCTGTCTGTCTGTCTGTCTGTCTGTCTGTCTGTCTGTCTGTCTGTCTGTCTGTCTTTGTGTCTGTCTGTCTGTCTGTCTGTCTGTCTGTCTGTCTGTCTGTCTGTCTGTCTGTCTTTGTGTCTGTCTGTCTGTCTGTCTGTCTGTCTGTCTGTCTGTCTTTGTGTCTGTCTGTCTGTCTGTCTGTCTGTCTGTCTGTCTGTCTGTCTGTCTGTCTGTCTGTCTGTCTGTCTGTCTGTGTGTGTGTGTGTGTGTGTGTGTCAGACTGTGTGTGTGTGTGTGTGTGTCGGTCTGTGACACAGTCTGTGACACACAGACTGACACACAAAGACACACAGACCGACACACAAAGACACCACTGGGGCTGTAGTCTCTATACATGGCTTCTATAAACAGCAGGGCGTAATGTCATCGACTCCATTTTCTATAGGCTCAGAGTTGATCCTATCTTATACAGTAGTCGTGTCATTGGACAGTACAACAGTGACACACGTCTTGGGCAGTGGGCTGGAAATGAGAAATGAATTCAACCGAAGCACCACATTTTAACCCAGAGTACAGAGCGTGTCATGTAGCCTGTTCCTACAGATTAATATAGTTGTGATGGTGTTTATTAGCCTGGGAGACACACACACACACACACACACACACACACACACACACACACACACACACACACACACACAGGCTGTATCTAGACTGTATCTAGACTATGTAACTCTGTAACTCTATCTAGAGCCCTACTCAGGTTGGAAATATATATTTAATTGAACTAATATATATATATATATATATATATATATATATTTTAAACACTTAGTTCTGCTGCCCACTTTAAAGAAAAACAGAAGATGGATCCAAACCTGTTAGAACAATAAGGCGGCAATAAGGCAATAAGGCAATAAGGTAATAAGGCAATAAGGCAATAAGGCAATAAGGTAATAAGGCAATAAGGGCAATAGGCAAAAGGCAATAAGGTAATAGGCAATAAGGCAATAAGGTAATAAGGCAATAAGGCAATAAGGTAATAAGGCAATAAGGTAATAAGGCAATAAGGCAATAAGGCAATAAGTCATAAGGCAATAAGGTAATAAGGCAATAGGCAATAAGGCAATAAGGTAATAAGGCAATAAGGCAATAAGGTAATAAGGCAATAAGGGCAATAAGGCAATAAGAAAATAAGGTAATAAGGCAATAAGGCAATAAGGTATAAGGCAATAGGGCAATAAGGCAATAAGGTAATAAGGCATATATGAATAAGGGCCAATAAGGTCATAAGGCAATAAGGCAATAAGGTAATAAGGGCTAAGTATAGGCAATAAGGTAATAAGGCAATAAGGCCATAATAAGGCAATAAGTATAGGCAAAAGGTAATAAGGCAATAGTCAATAAGGGCAATAAGGCAATAAGGTATAAGGCAATAAGGCAATAAGTAATAGGCAATAAGGCAATAGGCATAAGGCAATAAGGCAATAAGGTAATAAGGCAATAAGGCAATAGGCATAAGGCAATAAGGCAATTAGGCAATAAGGTATAAGGTAATAAGGTAATAAGGTATAAGGCAATAAGGCAATAAGGCAATAAGGCAATAAGGCAATAAGGCAAATAAGGTAATAAGGTAATAAGGCAATAAGGCAATAAGCAATAAGGTAATAAGGCAATAAGGTAATACGGGGGCAATAAGGTAATAAGGCAATAAGGCAATAAGGCAATAAGGCAATAAGGCAATAAGGCAATAAGGCAATAAGGCAATAGGCAATAAGGCATAAGGCAATAAGGTAATAAGGTAATAAGGCAATAAGGCATAAGGCAATAAGGCAATAAGGCAATAAGGCAATAAGGCAGGATGGGAAACGTGTAAATGTGTATTCATTTACATATAAATATATAGATATAGTATAATATATATATAGCCTAAATCCTGCTCCTATCCCTGACCTCAACCCCATCAAACATCAGACATCAACATCAGAGCCTGGCCTCACTAATGCTCTTGTGGCTGAATGGAAGCAAGTCCCCCAGCAATGTTCCAACATCTAGTGGAAAGCCTTCCCAGAAGAGTGGAGGCTGTTATAGCAGCAATGTTCCAACATCTAGTGGAAAGCCTTCCCAGAAGAGTGGAGGCTGTTATAGCAACAATGTTCCAACATCTAGTGGAAAGCCTTCCCAGAGGAGGGGAGGCTGTTATAGCAGCAATGTTCCAACATCTAGTGGAAAGCCTTCCCAGAAGAGTGGAGGAGGTTATAGCAGCAAAGGGTGTCTACATACTTTTGGTCACGTTCTGCATGTCATCTTACGGTCAGGTAGGTCAGAGGGAAGCTCAACAGAACCTGTATGACAGTAGACTGTAGAACGGGATTATTCTGAGAGAGAGAGAGAGAGAGAGAGAGAGAGAGAGAGAGAGAGAGAGAGAGAGAGAGAGAGAGAGAGAGAGAGAGAGAGAGAGAGAGAAAGAGAGAGAGAGAAAGAGAGAGAGAGACAGAGAGAGAGACAGAGAGAGAGACAGAGAGAGAGAGAGACTGAGACAGAGAGAGAGAGACAGAGAGAGACAGAGAGAGAGACAGAGAGAGACAGAGACAGAGAGAGACAGAGACAGAGAGAGACAGAGACAGAGAGAGAGAGAGAGAGAGAGAGACAGACTGAGAGAGAGAGAGAGACTGAGACAGAGAGAGAGAGAGAGAGAGAGAGAGAGAGAGAGAGAGAGACAGACAGAGACAGAGAGAGAGAGAGAGAGAGAGAGAGAGAGAGAGAGAGAGAGAGAGAGAGAGAGAGAGAGAGAGAGAGAGAGAGAGAGAGAGAGAGAGAGAGAGAGAGAGAGAGACAGAGAGAGACAGAGAGAGACAGAGAGAGAGGGAGAGTGTGGTGGGCTGGGAAGGGTGGCTGGCTATATGAAACGTGTGAAAGAATATAGAGCTCGGCTACTTGTCCAGGTTGTAAGGACAGAACCTAGACGTGGTAGTTCTCCAGGGCTGAGCTCCACTCCTCCACTTGGCTGGGACACGGTGTGTTTAACACCTGGTGTAATCTCAACAACCACACACACCGGCACGGCTGCCAGGACTGACACGGAGCCTGAATCACTCAGCTAACCGGCCTCACACTGACAGGAGGGTTGGACTTGGGGACAGTTGGAGTCAGATTAAATCTCCCAGCAGGGTCGTTCCACGTCAAACAGCACAAGAAAGAAGATTTTAACACCCTCCATGTCAGATTGTTACGTAGATAGAAACACGTAACATTATCATTCCTGCAACATTCATTTGAGTTTTATTTTCTCAAGAGATCAAATTCTATTTCAACAAAATAAATGTTTCTGGAGTTTAATTAGCTAGTTTGATCTGTTTCTATCTACATAAAATGATTTCAGAGGTGGCGGGTGTCATGAAATGGAACAACGACCCCGCAGTCAACTTTGGAAATTGATTGAAAACATAATTTAAATTTTTTTTTATTAAAAAAGTGTTCAGTTTTGAATAAAATGTCCCAAATTGACTGGAAGTGATCCCAATCATCCTACTTGGAACAGGAACAGGCTTTCTGGGTATTATTTGTCTTTTTTAGGGATTTTTCAAGTGTGATCCAAGATGGCGTAGCAGTCAGACGTCTTGTCGTGTCGTGTCCCTTGTATATATCGTTTTTTTTTTTTTTTACATATTTTTCTTCGCATATCTTTTAAAACATTTAGCTAAACCTCAACATCTAAATACTCTCCTGCAACACGCCTCACCCAATGTAGCGCGGATCTGCTTTATTCAACCCTATTCTCTAGATACTACACCACTTTGGAGGAAAGGAGACAACCCTATTCTCTAGATACTACACCACTTTGAAGGAAAGGAGACAACCCTATTCTCTAGATACTACACCACTTTGAAGGAAAGGAGACAACCCTATTCTCTAGATACTACACCACTTTGAAGGAAAGGAGACAACCCTATTCTCTAGATACTACACCACTTTGAAGGAAAGGAGACAACCCTATTCTCTAGATACTAAACCACTTTGAAGGAAAGGAGACAACCCTATTCTCTAGATACTAAACCACTTTGAAGGAAAGGAGACAACCCTATTCTCTAGATACTACACCACTTTGAAGGAAAGGAGACAACCCTATTCTCTAGATACTAAAAATATGACACTCAAGAAGAGCAGAGTTAAAGACTCCTACTGTGCTGCTTGCTGTCGAGGGTCCAAGAACATTTGTAATCAGGGGCGTCAAACACCCCACCCCGAAATCTGAGGGGGAAAAAAGGACGTGAGGATTTCCTGCTTAATTTGATGTTTTTTTTTCTTCTGCAGATCTTAGCTTAACTTCTGGAGCCGTCATCAGTCATCAGTCATCCTTACATCCAGTCTGTAGTTACAGGAGTCATCAGTCATCCAGTCTGTAGTTACAGGAGTCATCAGTCATCCTTACATCCAGTCTGTAGTTACAGGAGTCATCAGTCATCCAGTCTGTAGCTACAGGAGTCATCAGTCATCCTTACATCCAGTCTGTAGTTACAGGAGTCATCAGTCATCCTTACATCCAGTCTGTAGTTACAGGAGTCATCAGTCATCCAGTCTGTAGCTACAGGAGTCATCAGTCATCCTTACATCCAGTCTGTAGTTACAGGAGTCATCAGTCATCCTTACATCCAGTCTGTAGTTACAGGAGTCATCAGTCATCCTTACATCCAGTCTGTAGTTACAGCAGTCATCAGTCATCCTTACATCCAGTCTGTAGTTACAGGAGTCATCAGTCATCCAGTCTGTAGCTACAGGAGTCATCAGTCATCCTTACATCCAGTCTGTAGTTACAGGAGTCATCAGTCATCCTTACATCCAGTCTGTAGTTACAGGATTCATCAGTCATCCAGTCTGTAGTTACAGGAGTCATCAGTCATCCTTACATCCAGTCTGTAGCTACAGGAGTCATCAGTCATCCTTACATCCAGTCTGTAGCTACCGGAGTCATCAGTCATCCTTACATCCTGTCTGTAGTTACAGGAGTCATCAGTCATCCTTACATCCAGTCTGTAGTTACAGGAGTCATCAGTCATCAGTCATTCAGTCTGTAGTTACAGGAGTCATCAGTCATCCAGTCTGTAGTTACAGGAGTCATCAGTCATCCTTACATCCAGTCTGTAGCTACAGGAGTCATCAGTCATCCAGTCTGTAGCTACAGGAGTCCAAAGTGGTGTAGTATCTAGAGAATAGGGTTGTCTCCTTTCCTTCAAAGTGGTGTAGTATCTAGAGAATAGGGTTGTCTCCTTTCCTTCAAAGTGGTGTAGTATCTAGAGAATAGGGTTGTCTCCTTTCCTTCAAAGTGGTGTAGTATCTAGAGAATAGGGTTGTCTCCTTTCCTCCAAAGTGGTGTAGTAGCTAGAGAATAGGGTTGTCTCCTTTCCTTCAAAGTGGTGTAGTATCTAGAGAATAGGGTTGTCTCCTTTCCTTCAAAGTGGTGTAGTATCTAGAGAATAGGGTTGTCTCCTTTCCTTCAAAGTGGTGTAGTATCTAGAGAATAGGGTTGTCTCCTTTCCTTCAAAGTGGTGTAGTATCTAGAGAATAGGGTTGTCTCCTTTCCTTCAAAGTGGTGTAGTATCTAGAGAATAGGGTTGTCTCCTTTCCTTCAAAGTGGTGTAGTATCTAGAGAATAGGGTTGTCTCCTTTCCTTCAAAGTGGTGTAGTATCTAGAGAATAGGGTTGTCTCCTTTCCTTCAAAGTGGTGTAGTATCTAGAGAATAGGGTTGTCTCCTTTCCTTCAAAGTGGTGTAGTATCTAGAGAATAGGGTTGTCTCCTTTCCTCCAAAGTGGTGTAGTATCTAGAGAATAGGGTTGTCTCCTTTCCTTCAAAGTGGTGTAGTATCTAGAGAATAGGGTTGTCTCCTTTCCTTCAAAGTGGTGTAGTATCTAGCAAATAGGGTTGTCTCCTTTCCTTCAAAGTGGTGTAGTATCTAGAGAATAGAGTTGTCTCCTTTCCTTCATCACCACTGTCATCATAACTGATGATCAGACAAGGTAATATGTTACTTTCAATATCAGGTCAGTGAAGAGGAAGGAGAAGAGTGAAGAGGAAGGAGAAGAGTGAAGAGGAAGGAGAAGAGTGAAGGGAAAGGAGAGAAGTGAAGAGGAAGGAGAAGAGTGAAGGGAAAGGAGAGAAGTGAAGAGAAGGAGAAGAGTGAAGAGGAATGAGAAGAGTGAAGAGGAAGGAGAAGAGTGAAGGGAAAGGAGAGAAGTGAAGCGGGAGGAGAAGAGTAAAGAGGAATGAGAAGAGTGAAGAGGAAGGAGAAGAGTGAAGGGAAAGGAGAGAAGTGAAGAGGAAGAGGGAAGGGCAAGGAGAGGAAGCCACTCAAGACTATTGAGATGTACCATGCTGTCTTCAAAGTTAATCTGGTTAACTAAAGCCAGAGGGAGAGCCGTTAGAAACATAGTCAGCTTAGGACAATAAACCTGTGAGATGCACCCTGGGTGTCTCCAGCTCTCTCCCTCTCCCTCCCTCCCTCCCTCCCTACCTCCCTCCCTACCTCCCTCCATCCCTACCTATCTCCCTCCCTCCCTCCCTACCTCCCTACCTCCCTCCCTCCCTACCTATCTCCCTCCCTCCCTCCCTACCTCCCTACCTACGTAGCAGGACAAAGAGGAGGAGAATCAGTGTTTTATTTATGTTCCAACTTAACCTCTTGTCTTCAATCTGATTGCTATCAGGGATGTTTTTTAGAATCCAATTCATACAGTCTCATCTTTACCACATTCCTGGATGATAAGCCTTTTCTATAGAGAGTAGTCGTGGGCGGATGACTCTCTGATTAAATCCATTGAATATGAACCGTGACAAAGAAACTATTTTTTATCCATTTTAGCCAGGTCCTAAGAAATAGTATAAGACGAAATAAAAGTTTATTTTCAAAAGAACAGAATGGAATATCTTGAGTTGAAGGATGTGACAGGCCTATATGCTACATGGCTGCATCGTGCTAATGAAATCAATAGATACTTTAGTTCAGTAAAACAGGTAAGACACACTTGGGCTACTCTGATCCTAGTCAACACATTTTATAGTATATAATGAATTAACAAGAACAAAAATAATGTTCGTTTATAACTTAAGGTCACAGCAACATGTGGAATTGCTGTTATACAAAAACATATTTTGAAACAGAGCCCAAGGCAAGGCAGTGATGTTTTGATCTCAGCGCTTTCTTTCCCTCACTCCACGTTGTTAGGGAGCAGGCGTAGGGTCTTTCCCTCACTCCATGTTGTTAGGGAGCAGGCGTAGGGTCTTTCCATCACTCCATGTTGTTAGGGAGCAGGCATAGGGTCTTTCCATCACTCCACATTGTTAGGGAGCAGGCGTAGGGTCTTTCCATCACTCCACGTTGTTAGGGAGCAGGCGTAGGGTCTTTCCATCACTCCACGTTGTTAGGGAGCAGGCGTAGGGTCTTTCCATCACTCCACGTGGTTAGGGAGCAGGCGTAGGGTCTTTCCATCACTCCACGTTGTTAGGGAGCAGGCGTAGGGTCTTTCCATCACTCCACGTTGTTAGGGAGCAGGCATAGTGTCTGTCCATCACTCCACGTTGTTAGGGAGCAGGGTTTTACCATCACTCCACGTTGTTAGGGAGCAGGGTTTTACCATCACTCCACATTGTTAGGGAGCAGGCGTAGGGTCTTTAATTGAGACCATCTTCACCATGATACTGATAGAACATAATAGCAATCTGTATTTTCTAAAGAATGTCAGTCTCCTGTTCATATCTCACAACCTCCGCTGGCTTTGAGTTGCCTAGGCGATTGAGCAAAATAAAAAGCCTACAATGTTTCTATTCAGTGATGAGCTGTACGCCTCCTCTAATAGCCAGAGAATGAACCAGCTGTACAGACAGAGATTCAGAGAAACAACATCGTATTCACTGATTA
Organism: Oncorhynchus kisutch; assembly: GCF_002021735.2. Classification (NCBI taxonomy): domain Eukaryota; kingdom Metazoa; phylum Chordata; class Actinopteri; order Salmoniformes; family Salmonidae; genus Oncorhynchus; species Oncorhynchus kisutch. Next base: position 79,933,631 of record NC_034191.2, read on the forward strand.
TCAGACAAGTCAGGGAAGTCACATTGCTTCAAAATGTATGATAACGAATGGATGAGTGAGAGTTTCCTCTATGGAACAACGTGATGCCTTCATTTGCATTAAGCCAGACTTTAATTTTCCCAGGTTTTTTTTGATGCCTTCATTTGCATTAAGCCATACTTTAATTTTCCCAGGAGTTTTTTGATGCCTTCATTTGCATTAAGCCAGACTTTAATTTTCCCAGGAGTTTTTTGATGCCTTCATTTGCATTAAGCCAGACTTTAATTTTCCCAGGAGTTTTTTGATGCCTTCATTTGCATTAAGCCAGACTTTAATTTTCCCAGGAGTTTTTTGATGCCTTCATTTGCATTAAGCCAGACTTTAATTTTCCCAGGAGTGTTTTGTCAGTCTGTGATATTTATTCCCACAGTGAATCTTTCTGGGTCCATCCAGTTGTGGTCAGAAAACAATGTGTTAGTGGAGGGCCGTGTGTTGACAGAGACAGAGACAATGTGTTAATGGAGGGCCGTGTGTTGACAGAGACAATGTGTTAGTGGAGGGCCGTGTGTTGACAGAGACAGAGACAATGTGTTAGTGGAGGGCCGTGTGTTGACAGAGACAATGTGTTAGTGGAGGGCCGTGTGTTGACAGAGACAATGTGTTAGTGGAGGGCCGTGTGTTGACAGAGACAATGTGTTAGTGGAGGGCCGTGTGTTGACAGAGACAATGTGTTAGTGGAGGGCCGTGTGTTGACAGAAATAATGTGTTAGTGGAGGGCCGTGTGTTGACAGAGACAGAGACAATGTGTTAGTGGAGGGCCGTGTGTTGACAGAGACAATGTGTTAGTGATGACGGGCCGTGTGTTGACAGAGACAATGTGAGTTGACACGCCTAAAAAAAAGAAGAAGTTCAGAACCGTCAGGAGGACGGTTAACTGCCGTCGCCTAGCAACCGTCCAGAGATTAAGAGCGTAGTGCGCGCCAGCGTCAACCTCAGCATGACGGCTACATTTCACACTGAGCCCTGGGCAGAACTTTCCCGCAAATCACGACTAGGTGGGTTTGGGCTTTGATACTAGCAGACACCTTATAGATATAAAGAAAAGGGCGGGGATGAGTTGGTGGAAATGTCTCGGGTTTGAAAAGTGCATCTTTATGTCTCCGTCTCACACCGTCTGTCCTACCTCTCCTCAAATCCTTCCTTCCACACCCAGGTTGCGTCCCAAATGGTATCGTATCCCCTCTCAGGTCAAAGTAGTGCGCTATATAGGGGAGAGACAAACTTCCCCGGGTTCATATCTTCAGGCCAGACAGTCAATAGAGCATCTGGTTTGGGGTAACGGAGTCCTCCTGAGGGCGCAGAGGGTTCATGGACACCCTGGTTATTGGTCAAAAGTAGTACACCGACATTTTAAATAGGGTTCCCGTTTGGGACACACCCTCTCAGGTCCAAATCAACACTGTTTTAAATTCTTCCTATCTGACATGGACCCAAAACAGAACCGACAAGTCTCTGTGGACAATATTAGGCTGGAAAATAAGAAGGTATGAGGAGGGGAGAGGAAAGAGAGAGAGAGAGAGAGAGAGAGAGAGAGAGGGGGGATGGGGGAGAGAGACGGAGGGGAGAGGAAAGAGAGAGAGAGAGAGAGAGAGAGGGGAGATGGGGGAGAGAGAGAGAGGGGGGATGGGGGAGAGAGAGAGGGGGGGGTGGGGGAGAGAGACGGAGGGGAGAGGAAAGAGAGAGAGAGAGAGGGGGGATGGGGGAGAGAGATGGAGGGGAGAGGAAAGAGAGAGAGAATGGGGGGATGGGGGAGAGAGACGGAGGGGAGAGGAAAGAGAGAGAGAGGGGGGGATGGGGGAAAGAGACTGAGGGGAGAGGAAAGAGAGAGAGAGAGGGGGGATGGGGAGAGAGATGGAGGGGAGAGGAAAGAGAGAGAGAGAGGGGGGATGGGGAGAGAGACAGAGGGGAGAGGAAAGAGAGAGAGAGGGGGGATGGGGGAGAGAGACGGAGGGGAGAGGAAAGAGAGAGAGGGGATGGGGGAGAGAGACGGAGGGGAGAGGAAAGAGAGAGAGGGGATGGGGATAGAGATGGAGGGAAAAGGAAAGAGAGAGAGAGAGAGAGAGAGAGAGAGGGGGGGAAGGGGAGAGAGATAAGGGGGACGGAAGAGAGAGAGAGAGGGGGGATGGGGGAGAGAGACGGAAGGGGAGAGGGAAAGAGAGAGAGAGGGGGGGATGGGAGAGGAGAGAGGGAGAGGAAAGAGAGAGAGAGGGGGATGGGGAAGAGAGACGGAGGGGAGAGGAAGAGAGAGAGGGGAGGGGATGGGGGAAGAGACGGAGGGAGAGGAAAGGGAGGAGAGGAGAGAGAAGAAGAGAGAGAGAGATAGAGAGAGAGAGAGAGAGAGAGAGAGAGAGAGAGAGAGAGAGAGAGAGAGAGAGAGGGGGGGGGGATGGGGAGAGGACAGAGGAG
>NC_034191.2:79936175-79961175 GCF_002021735.2 Oncorhynchus kisutch
GTGGGGGGGGGTAGGAGAGACAGAGGGAGAGGAGGAGAGAGAGAGGGGGATTGGTTGAGAGAGACGAAAGAAGAGAGAGAGGGGATGTTTGGGGGGAGAGAGCGGAGGGGGAGAGGAAAAGAGAGAGAGAGTGAGAGAGAGAGAGAGAGAAGAGAGGCAGAGGGGGTATGGGGAGAGACGGAGGGGAGGAAGGAAGAGAGAGAGGGGGGATTGGGGGAGAGAGACGGAGGGGGAGGAAAGAGGCGAGAGAGTGGGGGATGGGGGGATAGACGGAGGAGAAAGGGGAGAAAGATGAGGCCCGGATAACCCGTAACGGAACTCGCTCCGTTTGGGGAAATAACGACCAATGACGCAATTCCCCCCACGTCCTAACAGAGGATTGCTCCCTCCCTTCCAAGTGGCGAGGCTGTCTAAGGCACTGCATCTCAGTGCTAGAGTCGTCACGTCACTACAGACCCTGGATCGATTCCAGGCTATATCACAACCGGCCGTGATTGGGAGTCCTATAGGGTGGTGAACAATTGGCCCAGCGTCGTCCGGGTTTGGCCTGTGTAGGTGCAGGTGTAGGCCGTCATTGGAAATAAGAATTTGTTCTTAACTGACTTGCCTAGTAAAATAAAGGTTAAAAAATTTTTTTTTAAAATTAATTCCATTCCTGCCTCCCCATTGGCTCTCCCTATGGAGCAGAAGAAGTCATTTGGGGTTATAGTGACGTGGCTGCAACACTGCTCAATAAAAACCCAGCAATACAATTTTACAGTGTGGAATACTGCGATACAAAGGGTAGCCTATCTAGTGCACTACTTTAGACCAGAGCCCTATTCCCTATCTAGTGCACTACTTTAGACCAGAGCCCTATTCCCTATCTAGTGCACTACTTTAGACCAGAGCCCTATTCCCTAACTAGTGCACTACTTTAGACCAGAGCCCTATGGCACCCTATTCCCTATCTAGTGCACTACTTTAGACCAGAGCCCTATTCCCTATCTAGTGCACTACTTTAGACCAGAGCCCTATTCCCTATATAGTGCACTACTTTAGACCAGAGACCTATGGCACCTTATTGCCTATATAGTGCACTACTTTAGACCAGAGCCCCATGGCACCCTATTCTCTATATAGTGCACTACTTTAGACCAGAGCCCTATTCCCTATCTAGTGCACTACTTTAGACCAGAGCCCTATTCCCTATCTAGTGCACTACTTTAGACCAGAGCCCTATTCCCTATCTAGTGCACTACTTTAGACCAGAGCCCTATGGCACCCTATTCCCTATCTAGTGCACTACTTTAGACCAGAGCCCTATGGCACCCTATTCCCTATATAGTGCACTACTTTAGACCAGAGATCTATGGCACCCTATTGCCTATATAGTGCACTACTTTAGACCAGAGCCCTATGGCACCCTATTGCCTATATAGTGCACTACTTTAGACCAGAGACCTATGGCACCCTATTCCCTATATAGTGCACTACTTTAGACCAGAGCCCTATTCCCTATCTAGTGCACTACTTTAGACCAGAGCCCTATTCCCTATCTAGTGCACTACTTTAGACCAGAGCCCTATTCCCTATCTAGTGCACTACTTTAGACCAGAGCCCTATGGCACCCTGTTCCCTATCTAGTGCACTACTTTAGACCAGAGCCCTATGGCACCCTATTCCCTATATAGTGCACTACTTTAGACCAGAGCCCCATGGCACCCTATTCCCTATATAGTGCACGACTTTTGACCAAAACCCATAGTGCACTATATAGGGAATAGGGTGCTATTTGGGATTAAATCCTATTTTTCTAGAAAGATCTCATTAGAGTTTAAAGTAAACATGTCTCCTTCTAACTCACCAGCGTTTCATCGTTCCTGCACATGAACACAGGCATCTACAGGCTAGTGGAGCTGTTTCATAGTTCCTGCACAGGAACACAGGCATCTACAGGCTAGTGGAGCTGTTTCATAGTTCCTGCACAGGAACACAGGCATCTACAGGCTAGTGGAGCTGTTTCATAGTTCCTGCACAGGAACACAGGCATCTACAGGCTAGTGGAGCCCCAAGGTGAATGGGTGTGACTGTGTAAACCTGAAGCCAACTAACCCACATGATTACAGGCATGCTATGCTGGCACATGCCCCCCCCCCCCCCCCTGGCAGACTTTAGGGTTTGTCTCAAATGACACCCTGTTTCCTACATACAGGACTCTGGTCCAAAGTAGTGCACTACGAAGGGGAATAGGGTGCTATTTGGGACAGTCTGGGAGTGAGAGGCTGTGTTGTGGATGTGTGTGTTGTTGTCGTATAACAAGTGGTTCAGTGTTTTGAAGAGGAAGAACCCCTCCACACACACACACACACACCACTCAGTCTTCCGCTCATCACAACAACTCGTCCCCTCCAGCAGTATAAACCCAATCTCTCTGTCTTTACGGCGGCTGAACCCAAGTGGAACAGAACTGTTGGGTAGTTGTCAAACACGTTAAGGAACCAGCGTTTTAATGGTGTGCTACTAGTCTTTCTAGAGTTGTCCCTGTATGGGTTCTAGAGTTGTCCCTGTATGGGTTCTAGAGTTGTCCCTGTATGGGTTCTAGAGTTGTCCCTGTATGGGTTCTAGAGTTTTCCCTGTATGGGTTCTAGAGTTGTCCCTTTATGGGTTCAGCCCCTTGCCCTGTCCCCAATCTCCCAAGCTGTCTCAAGGGGAGTTGGTATCTGAAAAACCTGTGTCTGTGACTGTCTGTGACTGTCTGTGACTGTCTGTGACTGTCTGTGACTGTTCCTCTGACCAGGGCCCATACAGCTATGGGAAAATGGTGTAATTTGGGACACATCCATGGTCTCATCTACAGAGGAACGGTCCTGGCTGCATTAGAGACCCTATGTGTCCTGGTTAGAGGAACGGTCCTGGCTGCATTAGAGACCCTATGTGTCCTGGTCAGAGGAACGGTCCTGGCTGCATTAGAGACCCTATGTGTCCTGGTTAGAGGAACGGTCCTGGCTGCATTAGAGACCCTATGTGTCCTGGTCAGAGGAACGGTCCTGGCTGGATTAGAGACCCTATGTGTCCTGGTTAGAGGAACGGTCCTGGCTGAATTAGAGACCCTATGTGTCCTGGTCAGAGGAACGGTCCTGGCTGGATTAGAGACCCTATGTGTCCTGGTCAGAGGAACGGTCCTGGCTGGATTAGAGACCCTATGTGTCCTGGTCAGAGGAACGGTCCTGGCTGAATTAGAGACCCTATGTGTCCTGGTTAGAGGAACGGTCCTGGCTGAATTAGAGACCCTATGTGTCCTGGCCAGAGGAATAGTCCTGGCTGGATTAGAGACCCTATGTGTCCTGGTCAGAGGAACGGTCCTGGCTGAATTAGAGACCCTATGTGTCCTGGTCAGAGGAACGGTCCTGGCTGGATTAGAGACCCTATGTGTCCTGGTCAGAGGAATGGTCCTGGCTGGATTAGAGACCCTATGTGTCCTGGTTAGAGGAACGGTCCTGGCTGGATTAGAGACCCTATGTGTCCTGGTTAGAGGAACGGTCCTGGCTGAATTAGAGACCCTATGTGTCCTGGTCAGAGGAACGGTCCTGGCTGCATTAGAGACCCTATGTGTTCTGGCCAGAGGAACAGTCCTGGCTGCATTAGAGACCCTATGTGTCCTGGCCAGAGGAATAGTCCTGGCTGGATTAGAGACCCTATGTGTCCTGGTCAGAGGAACGGTCCTGGCTGGATTAGAGACCCTATGTGTCCTGGTCAGAGGAACGGTCCTGGCTGGATTAGAGACCCTATGTGTCTGGTCAGAGGAACGGTCCTGGCTGGATTAGAGACCCTATGTGTCCTGGTCAGAGGAACAGTCCTGGCTGGATTAGAGACCCTATGTGTCCTGTTCAGAGGAACGGTCCTGGCTGGATTAGAGACCCTATGTGTCCTGGTTAGAGGAACGGTCCTGGCTGAATTAGAGACCCTATGTGTCCTGGTCAGAGGAACGGTCCTGGCTGGATTAGAGACCCTATGTGTCCTGGTTAGAGGAACGGTCCTGGCTGAATTAGAGACCCTATGTGTCCTGGTCAGAGGAACGGTCCTGGCTGGATTAGAGACCCTATGTGTCCTGGTTAGAGGAACGGTCCTGGCTGAATTAGAGACCCTATGTGTCCTGGTCAGAGGAACGGTCCTGGCTGGATTAGAGACCCTATGTGTCTTGTCAGAGGAACGGTCCTGGCTGGATTAGAGACCCTATGTGTCCTGGTTAGAGGAACGGTCCTGGCTGAATTAGAGACCCTATGTGTCCTGGTCAGAGGAACGGTCCTGGCTGGATTAGAGACCCTATGTGTCTTGTCAGAGGAACGGTCCTGGCTGGATTAGAGACCCTATGTGACCTGGTCAGAGGAACAGTCCTGGCTGGATTAGAGACCCTATGTGTCCTGGCCAGAGGAATAGTCCTGGCTGGATTAGAGACCCTATGTGTCCTGGCCAGAGGAACGGTCCTGGCTGGATTAGAGACCCTATGTGTCCTGGTCAGAGGAACGGTCCTGGCTGGATTAGAGACCCTATGTGTCCTGGTCAGAGGAACAGTCCTGGCTGGATTAGAGACCCTATGTGTCTGGTCAGAGGAACGGTCCTGGCTGGATTAGAGACCCTATGTGTCCTGGTCAGAGGAACAGTCCTGGCTGGATTAGAGACCCTATGTGTCCTGGTCAGAGGAACGGTCCTGGCTGGATTAGAGACCCTATGTGTCCTGGTTAGAGGAACGGTCCTGGCTGAATTAGAGACCCTATGTGTCCTGGTCAGAGGAACGGTCCTGGCTGGATTAGAGACCCTATGTGTCCTGGTTAGAGGAACGGTCCTGGCTGAATTAGAGACCCTATGTGTCCTGGTCAGAGGAACGGTCCTGGCTGGATTAGAGACCCTATGTGTCTTGTCAGAGGAACGGTCCTGGCTGGATTAGAGACCCTATGTGTCCTGGTCAGAGGAACAGTCCTGGCTGGATTAGAGACCCTATGTGTCCTGGTCAGAGGAACGGTCCTGGCTGGATTAGAGACCCTATGTGTCCTGGTTAGAGGAACGGTCCTGGCTGAATTAGAGACCCTATGTGTCCTGGTCAGAGGAACGGTCCTGGCTGGATTAGAGACCCTATGTGTCCTGGTCAGAGGAACGGTCCTGGCTGGATTAGAGACCCTATGTGTCCTGGCCAGAGGAACGGTCCTGGCTGGATTAGAGACCCTATGTGTCCTGGTCAGAGGAACGGTCCTGGCTGGATTAGAGACCCTATTGCCCTTTATGGTTGTGAGGTCTGGGGTCCTGCTCACCAACCAAGAATTCGCTAAATGAGACAAAACACCAAATTGACACTAAATCAGAATTCTCCAAAAATATCCTCTGTGTACAACGTAAAACACCAAATAATGCATGCAGAGCAGATTTAGGCCAATACCCACTAATGATCATAATCCTGACAGGCTATGTGCTCACTGCCCACAAAATGAGGTGGAAACTGAGCTGCACTTCCTAACCTCCTGCCAAATGTATGACCATATTAGAGAGACATATTTCCCTCAGATTATACAAACCCACAAAGAATTTGAAAATAAACCCAATTTTGATAAAGTCCCATATCTACTGGGTGAAATTCCACAGTGTGCCATCACAGCAGCACGATTTGTGACCTGTTGCCACAAGAAAAGGGCAACCAGTGAAGAACAAACACCATTGTAAATACAACCCATATTTATGTTCATTTATCTTCCCTTTTGTACATCGTTAGAACACTGTATATATACATAATATGACATTTGTAATGTCTTTACTCTTTTGAAACTTCTGTATGTGTAATGTTTACTGTTCATTTGTATTGTTTATTATCTACCTCACTTGCTTTGGCAATGTTAACATGTTTCCCATGCCAATAAAGCCCTTAAAATATATACAAGAGAGAGAGAGAGAGAGAGAGAGAGAGAGAGAGAGATATCACCCTCCCATGGACAGCAGTAATCTGAATGGTAGTTTAGAAGCAGTAGTGTGTCTTGCCACGAAGCCTGTTTTAACAAGGACAGTGGCAAAGAGGAGTCCTCCTCGAACTCTTCGGTTACAGATCACCGCTCTTGACCCCATTCCTCTGGGTGAGAACTGAGCACCCATCACTCTGATTTGTGTGACTAAGACCTCGGTGGGATGATGTCATCGGTGTGTAGCAGTGGATTCGGCCATTGTGGTGTATTGTACTATTAGGGACCTCACACAGACGGCAGACGTGAAGTGTTTTTGGAACAACAAGTCCACATACTTAGTTTATTATCATTTGACCTCATCCAGGGTGTGTGAGTGTGTGTGTGTGTGTGTGTGTGTGTGTGTGTGTGTGTGTGTGTGTGTGTGTGTGTGTGTGTGTGTGTGTGTTGACCGTGTTTCCTGAAGGGGAGACATTCCTGTTACATCACTTGACTACATTCCACTGTGGGCTCAGTTGGACACACACACACACACATACACATACACACACATACATACACACACACACACCTCTGCCTAGGCTAAGTTGCCCACACCCTGCTAAACAGATCTGCATCATTTCAGTAGGACACTTCCTCTGACTTACGTTTGCTTTCACTCTTAAGCTTCCCATTCTAAACAGTTTACGCATTTATTATAACGACGTTTTGTGACGTTTTATGTTCGTTTCGGCGTTCGGCAGCGTTTCTCCGCCTGTTTGTGATGTTTTATGTTCGTTTCGGCGTTCGGCAGCGTTTCTCCGCATGTTCGAGCATCACCATTATTTTTCCTCTTGAGGCGAAGTCGAAGTTCAGTAGCCGAAGTCCACGCCCCTTTATCTGTGATTGGTCAACAGCGGGAATTCTTCAAATGTAGTGTTTGTCATTCAACCAGACGACTAGTTTTTCAAACATTTTTTTTTCACTTGAGAAATACTTTACCAAACATCTTAGATGTAAAATTGCACGACTAACCCCTCTCCAAAACCGTCAAAATGTATCTTAGATTAATTCAGACTATTTTGAGGAAGTGTACTGTTTTGTTTTTGTGTTTTTAGAGGAAAATGTATTATATATAACAATATGCTAATTCACAGATCAGAGAGACGATAATTGAAAGTCTAATTAGTTTGGTAATTAAAACAAGGTGCTGCGCCCGTTACATCTAATAGGCCAATCAGGTCTCCCCAGAGAGAGGTCGACTCCTATCAGGCTACAGTCAGTACACAACCTGAACACGACTTCTGCTCTTAACATGGAATAGACTTCATTATTATGAGATGTGTAATGCAAATTGAATAAAGTTTAAAGTTTGATAATATGTCTTTGACTCTGAACAGAAAATATTCAGACACTTTGACTTTTTCCACATTTTGTTACAACCTTATTCTAAAATGGATAAAAGTTATTTTCCCTCGTCAATCTACACACAATACCCAATAATGACGAAGTGAAAACAGGTTTAGAAATGGTTGCAAATGTATTTAGAAATAACAGATACCTTATTTACATACATTTTCAGATCCTTTGCTATGACCCTCGAAATTGAGCTCAGGTGCCATGAGGTCGAAGGAATCACATTTCTAAACGCCAGTGGGACTTTCGTGACAATGATCACAATGTCTCCAACGTACAGCGCTCCCGGAGCAATTAGGATGAAGTGCCTTGTTCAAGGACACAACAACAGATTTTTCACACTTGAACACTAGAATCATAAAAGTCAATTTCAAAAAATGGAGCCAACAATACAATTTAAGTATGCAATATCCGTGGAAGCATGGTCATTGGTTTAGGACACTGAATGACCAATGAGCTTCCAGTCATGCCATCTGTAGGCACTTAGATTATGCTAGAGTCAGAGTTCCTGGGGATCAAAAGTTCAAATGTAATAGCATAGCACATTTGGTAAAAGCTCAGAAACGGGGCCCGTCCCAAACTATACACTATTCCCTATATAGTAAAACACGTTTAGTGCATTTGTAGTGCACTACGTAGGGAATATGGAGCCATTTGGGACGCGGATAGAGAGAGAGGTGCTGATAGGTTCATGCCTGTTGAGTGACCTTTCCTTACTGGAGTTTCATTGGACCCCATAGAGGTCGAGATTGGAGACCTACGACCCTACGACCGTCGGGTTTCCTGCGTTGCCATCAGCCGTTGACCAATCAAATGAAAGCTGCTTCGGGTGCTCGCGTTGTGTCACGTCCAATGGCAGCTGACCAACTTGAAGAATCGCCAAGGTTGAATTCTTATTGGCCGACGCACTTTTATTCTATCTTGTGAATTGATTTTAAGAAAAAAAGAGAAATAATGTTTATTTTGGTTGTATATGGCCTCCACTATACACTATACACAATGCTTGAAGTCAAGAAGCTAATACTACTTCCTACTAGCTAATACTACTTCCTACTAGCTAGTACTACTTCCTACTAGCTAATACTACTTCCTACTAGCTAATACTACTTCCTACTAGCTAATACTACTTCCTACCAGCTAATACTACTTCCTACTAGCTAATACTACTTCCTACTAGCTAATACTACTTCCTACTAGCTAATACTACTTCCTACTAGCTAATACTACTTCCTACTAGCTAATACTACTTCCTACTAGCTAATACTACGTCCTACTAGCTAATACTACTTCCTACTAGCTAATACTACTTCCTACTAGCTAATACTACTTCCTACCAACTAATACTACTTCCTACCAGCTAATACTACTTCCTACCAGCTAATACTACTTCCTACTAGCTAATACTACTTCCTACTAGCTAATACTACTTCCTACTAGCTAATAGTACTTCCTACTAGCTAATAGTACTTCCTACCAGCTAATACTACTTCCTACTAGCTAATACTACTTCCTACTAGCTAATACTACTTCCTACTAGCTAATACTACTTCCTACCAACTAATACTACTTCCTACCAGCTAATACTACTTCCTACCAGCTAATACTACTTCCTACTAGCTAATACTACTTCCTACTAGCTAATACTACTTCCTACTAGCTAATAGTACTTCCTACCAGCTAATACTACTTCCTACTAGCTAATACTACTTACTACTAGCTAATACTACTTCCTGCTAGCTAATACTACTTCCTACTAGCCACATTGAGTCGCTAGGTTCACAATGCTAATAAAAGCCACTTGTCATTAGAAGATCATTTAATTCAACCACTAGAAACACTTGAATGAGTATTTGCGAGACACTGGACCAAAGCTATTGTACCTACGCATTAAAAATCGATCAATATGGTACAGTACAGTAAGGACAAACAGAAGGAGAAGGATTTCACCCTCGGCTCCTCTCCACTCTCAAAAATAACACGCTGTGTAGCAGGTGGAAGGTCACAGTGTGTAGCAGAGGGAAGGTCACAGTGTGTAGCAGGTGGAAGGTCACGGTGTGTAGCAGGTGGAAGGTCACAGTGTGTAGCAGAGGGAAGGTCACAGTGTGTAGCAGGTGGAAAGTCACAGTGTGTAGCAGGTGGAAGGTCACAGTGTGTAGCAGATGGAAGGTCACAGTGTGTAGCAGGTGGAAGGTCACAGTGTGTAGCAGGTGGAAGGTCACGGTGTGTAGCAGGTGGAAGGTCACAGTGTGTAGCAGAGGGAAGGTCACAGTGTGTAGCAGAGGGAAGGTCACAGTGTGTAGCAGGTGGAAGGTCACAGTGTGTAGCAGGTGGAAGGTCACAGTGTGTAGCAGGTGGAAGGTCACAGTGTGTAGCAGAGGGAAGGTCACAGTGTGTAGCAGGTGGAAGGTCACAGTGTGTAGCAGAGGGAAGGTCACAGTGTGTAGCAGGTGGAAGGTCACAGTGTGTAGCAGAGGGAAGGTCACAGTGTGTAGCAGGTGGAAGGTCACAGTGTGTAGCAGGTGGAAGGTCACAGTGTGTAGCAGAGGGAAGGTCACAGTGTGTAGCAGAGGGAAGGTCACAGTGTGTAGCAGGTGGAAGGTCACAGTGTGTAGCAGGTGGAAGGTCACGGTGTGTAGCAGGTGGAAGGTCACGGTGTGTAGCAGGTGGAAGGTCACAGTGTGTAGCAGGTGGAAGGTCACAGTGTGTAGCAGGTGGAAGGTCACAGTGTGTAGCAGGTGGAAGGTCACAGTGTGTAGCAGGTGGAAGGTCACAGTGTGTAGCAGAGGGAAGGTCACAGTGTGTAGCAGGTGGAAGGTCACAGTGTGTAGCAGGTGGAAGGTCACGGTGTGTAGCAGGTGGAAGGTCACGGTGTGTAGCAGGTGGAAGGTCACAGTGTGTAGCAGGTGGAAGGTCACAGTGTGTAGCAGGTGGAAGGTCACCGTGTGTAGCAGATGGAAGGTCACAGTGTGTAGCAGGTGGAAGGTCACAGTGTGTAGCAGGTGGAAGGTCACAGTGTGTAGCAGGTGGAAGGTCACAGTGTGTAGCAGGTGGAAGGTCACAGTGTGTAGCAGGTGGAAGGTCACAGTGTGTAGCAGGTGGAAGGTCACACTGACACCACGCTTAAGGCAAAGCAAGGCTTCAAGCGGAGCGGACGTGCTAGCTAGGATATTTCACAACTGGTAGGAGCTACCAGTAACAATGTGCTAGCTAGGATATTTCACAACTGGTAGGAGCTACCAGTAACAACGTGCTAGCTAGGATATTTCACAACTGGTAGGAGCTACCAGTAACAACGTGCTAGCTAGAATATTTCACGACTGGTAGGAGCTACCAGTAACAACGTGCTAGCTAGGATATTTCACAACTGGTAGGAGTACAATTGGTAGGAGCTACCAAGGGAGGCAGCGTTAGAGCAGAATTCTACATTTTTCCACGCAGATTTGTTTTCTTATTCCGGTAATTTTATCAATTTAAAAATACAAGATAAACTTTAAGCAAAACATTAGGAAATGTAGCTGGTAAACTTAAGACATTTGATGGCAAATACAATGTATGGCCAAGAAAATACAGTGCTCTTGTTATTCTAAGTGTATTTAGTTATTTAGTTTAGTATTTAGTTGTGTGGCTGCGAGACAAATAGTTTTACACTTATGGTGTCATATGACGAAAAACTAAGATATTTTTTGCATTAATTTATTTTGTGAGATGAAGAACTAGAGTTGCACATCCCTTATCACTCTATTGAAAAAATTGAAAAAAAATAATATTGTCCGCTTTTTAATTATAAAATGCAGATAAAATGGTTAAAAATACAGATTTGTAACACGACCCCATGACTACATTTCCCAACTTCTGATGCGACACCTTGGCCTACATTTTCAGAGACATTATTTATCTGCGAAAGTGAAACTTAAAGAGTTTTTGAGCAAAATGAAACAAACATCTGGGCTCACACTGAGTGGGCTCACACTGAGTAGGCTCACACTGAGTAGGCTCACACTGAGTAGGCTCACACTGAGTAGGCTCACACCGAGTAGGCTCACACTGAGTGGGCTCACACAGGGATGCATTGTGCTTGTGATGGATTTCACCTCAGTGATGAAAACCTGCTCCAGAGCGCTCAGGACCTCAGACTGGGGGACGAAGGTTCACCTTCCAACAGGACAATGACCCTAAAACAACACAGCCAAAACAACACAGGAGTGGCTTCGGGACAAGTCTCTGAATGTCCTTGAGTGGCCCAGCCAGAGCCTGGACTTGAACATCTCTGGAGAGACCAGAAAATAACTGTGCAGTGACGCTCCCCATCCAACCTGACAGAGCTTGAGAGGATCTGCAGAGAAGAATGGGAGAAACTCCACAAATACAGGTGTGCCAAGCTTGTAGCGTCATACCCAAGAAGACTCGAGGCTGTAATCACTGCCAAAGGTGCTTCAACAAAGTACTGAGTAAAGGGTCTGAACACTTATATAAATGCAATATATATAGATTTCTAAAAACCTGTTTTTGCTTTGTCATTATGGGTATTGCATATAGATTGAGGAGATTATAGATGTGTTTATTCCATTTTAGAATAAGGCTGTAACGTAACAAAATGTGGAAAAAGAGAAGGGGTCTGAATACTTTCCGAATGCACCATAACCCCCTACTTTCCTCTGGAACCTAAAGGCTAGTTAGCCTAGCTACCCCACGCTCCAGAACCAGCTTTATCACCAACGCCTCGTTAAGGAGGCCTAAAGAGCTCTAACGAGCCAGGGCCGGCTTATCACCCCACTCAGGAAGCTAAGGATTAGGCCGGACGTCGGGGCAGCAGATATTTCACGGCGTGCAAATTGACCATAATGGCCTGGTCACCGAGGCTAAATGGTCACCGAGGCTAAATGCCAACGGAGACCTCAATGGCCTTCTTCTCCACGACCGTTCTAATGGGGGCTCGGATTCAATAAGACGCCACGGAATCTGATGTGACCTCCAAGCTAATGACATGGAATTCCTAGAATGGAAACCCTATTCTAGTTTTTTAAAAGTTTTTTATTTCACCTTTATTTAACCAGGTAGGCTAGTTGAGAACAAGTTCTCATTTGCAACTGCGACCTGGCCAAGATAAAGCATAGCAGTGTGAGCAGACATCACAGAGTTACACATGGAGTAAACAATTAACAAGTCAATAACACAGTAGAAAACAGAGGGGGGGTCTATATACAATGTGTGCAAAAGGCATGAGGAGGTAGGCGAATAATTACAATTTTGCAGATTAACACTGGAGTGATAAATGATCAGATGGTCATGTACAGGTAGAGATATTGATGTGCAAAAGAGCAGAAAAGTAAATAAATAAAAACAGTATGGGGATGAGGTAGGTGAAAATGGGTGGGCTATTTACCAATAGACTATGTACAGCTTAAACGGTCAGACGCTCCAGATCCCGTTCTAGTAAACCTATGTCTACACTCCAACCCTAATGACATTGACTGGCTGTTCTGTCTGACTGTTCTGTTACTTAACCATCAAAAGGCTCGGGTCACTGTCCAGCAGTGGAGGCTGCTGAGGGGAGGACAGCTCATAACAATGGCTGGGATGGAGTTGAATGGAAAAGTAAAAAAACACAATTGAAAACCATGTCTTTGATACCATTTCATTTACTCCATTCCAGCCATTATTATGATCCGTTTTACCCCTCCACCGCTGTCTAGGCTCTAACGAATCAGATTTAGAGGGACCTTGTTAGGTAATTACAGGTTGTAAAGTGTTGCTGGACACAGGGCACAGGGTTAGCCTAGTGAGTCACACTGAACCGGTTATTTTAGGGTACACTAGAAGTTACCTGAAGATTATATTACCCTCCTCCAATGCTAACAGATTTAATTAAAAGAGTAAATCTCGTCTCCCATCTGACCAATCACAGTGTTGTGTAGCAGTGGAATACAGAGAATACTCCAGAACTTCAGTCAAATACGATTGCATCATCTCACCGAGCCAAGTGCCTTCTTCACATCTGTTGATCCAATAGGAAGCCAGCCAGCTTTCCTTTCCTCTAGCCTCCAAATAGCTACAGGGCAGAGCAAATAGTAACTGTGTGTGGTGTGTCTTTGCTCACAGTGTGTGTGTATAGAACAAACTAAACAACTTTGTCTTATGAGCGCAATAGGGCTAATCCCATTTCGTCGACTGGTCGATTGTTTGGGTCTACAGGCTGTTGGTCGACCGAGATCGCTGTCCGTGGTTCTGAAACACATCAATGCGCTGTTAAATTGGCGCCTTTTCCTCAAGCTGGGGGAAAAGATTCAGAGTTGACTTGCGCGGACTTGAACCTAATCGAACATCTCTGGAGACACCTGAAAATAGCTGTGCAGTGACGCTCCCCATCCAACCTGAAAGAGCTTGAGAGGATCTGCAGAGAAGAATGGGAGAAACTCCCCATATAAAGGTGTGTCAAGCATGTAGCGTTATACCCAAGATGACTAGAGGATGTAATCGCTGCCAAAGGTGCTTCAACAAAGTACTGTGTAAAGAGTCTGAATACTTATGTAAATGTGATATTTCAGTTTATTTATTTGTCATTAAATGTAACAATTTAATCAATTTTAGCTAAATAGAATAAGGCTGTAACATAACAAAATGTGGGAAAAGTCAAGGGGTCTGAATACTTTCCGAAGGTAATGTATCTAGCTTCCCATTTACTTATTGCTTAACCAGTAAACATTTTTCAAGTTTATTTGTCACATCCTCTGCATCCATTTTACTGTCATGTGTTACGGTGTTCAGAGTTTATTATAACCAATTTATAGATGTGATTATGATATGCTATAGGTGACATATATATGTCAGTTAAGAAAGATAGGGTTGAGTGCAGGGTAGCCTAGTGGTTAGAGCATTGGACTAGTAACCGAAAGGTTGCAAGATCAAATCCCTGAGCTGACAAGGTAAAAATCTGTCGTTCTGCCCCTGAACAAGGCAGTTAACCCACTGTTCCTAGGCCGTCATTGAAAATAAGAATTTGTTCTTAACTGACTTGCCTAGTTAAATAAAGGTTAAAAAAATAAATTAAAAAAAATAAAATATCTGCCCTCTCATTGGCTAGAATGGTCCCACCTGATCTCATCTCCTCCCGCCTGCATTCCATCTTTGAGGACATGCGTTTCCATTGTTAGAGGGGTCACTCGACTATCTTGTCAATATAATAGATCATCTTTGCCGCTGCTGCAGGTCCTCCAGGGGTACACTTCATTGATCCAGACCGTAACAACGAAGGTAAAGTGGTAGTCTTTACATCACCTCCAACAGTAAGTCAACTAAATCAGTTTTATTTTCATTTTGATTTTATTTATTTTTTACAGCTCTTCAAATTATATCTTTTTGTTTACCTTTATTTAAACTAGGCAAGTCAGTTAAGAACAAATTCTTATTTACAATGACGGCCTACCCCGGCCAAACCTGGACGATATTGGGTCAATTGTGCGCCGCCCAATGGGACTCCAAATGTGACAGGGAATTATTTTCAGGGAAAGGAGAAATATTAGCTTGAGCCTGATATATACGCTAGTGTCTTTGATTGACAGGTGCTTTCACAGAGAAAAATATCAACCGTAACAGGAAGTTGGTAATGGGAGGGAACCAACGGCTGCTTAGATTGGCATCATGAAGTCGACCTGTCATCATGTGGCTCTGTACCAAACAGTGTCCTCTCCTCTTGTCCACAGCGCTGCCATGGAGGGACAGACAGAGGCAGTAGAGGAGGGTTAGAGGTAGACAGAGAGAGGCAGTAGAGGAGGGTTAGAGGTAGACAGAGAGAGGCAGTAGAGGAGGGTTAGAGGTAGACAGAGAGAGGCAGTAGAGGAGGGTTAGAGGTAGACAGAGAGAGGCAGTAGAGGAGGGTTAGAGGTAGACAGAGAGAGGCAGTAGAGGAGGGTTAGAGGTAGACAGAGAGAAGCAGTAGAGGAGGGTTAGAGGTAGACAGAGAGAGGCAGTAGAGGAGGGTTAGAGGTAGACAGAGAGAGGCAGTAGAGGAGGGTTAGAGGTAGACAGAGAGAGGCAGTAGAGGAGGGTTAGAGGTAGACAGAGAGAGGCAGTAGAGGAGGGTTAGAGGTAGACAGAGAGAGGCAGTAGAGGAGGGTTAGAGGTAGACAGAGAGAGGCAGTAGAGGAGGGTTAGAGGTAGACAGAGAGAGGCAGTAGAGGAGGGTTAGAGGTAGACAGAGAGAGGCAGTAGAGGAGGGTTAGAGGTAGACAGAGAGAGGCAGTAGAGGAGGGTTAGAGGTAGACAGAGAGAGGCAGTAGAGGAGGGTTAGAGGTA
This sequence comes from Oncorhynchus kisutch, assembly GCF_002021735.2. Taxonomy (NCBI): domain Eukaryota; kingdom Metazoa; phylum Chordata; class Actinopteri; order Salmoniformes; family Salmonidae; genus Oncorhynchus; species Oncorhynchus kisutch. The sequence goes on from NC_034191.2 coordinate 79,951,787, forward strand.
GACAGAGAGAGGCAGTAGAGGAGGGTTAGAGGTAGACAGAGAGAGGCAGTAGAGGAGGGTTAGAGGTAGACAGAGAGAGGCAGTAGAGGAGGGTTAGAGGTAGACAGAGAGAGGCAGTAGAGGAGGGTTAGAGTAGACAGAGAGAGGCAGTAGAGGAGGGTTAGAGGTAGACAGAGAGAGGCAGTAGAGGAGGGTTAGAGGTAGACAGAGAGAGGCAGTAGAGGAGGGTTAGAGGTAGACAGAGAGAGGCAGTAGAGGAGGGTTAGAGGTAGACAGAGAGAGCAGTAGAGGAGGGTTAGAGGTAGACAGAGAGAGGCAGTAGAGGAGGGTTAGAGGTAGACAGAGAGAGGCAGTAGAGGAGGGTTAGAGGTAGACAGAGAGAGGCAGTAGAGGAGGGTTAGAGGTAGACAGAGAGAGGCAGTAGAGGAGGGTTAGAGGTAGACAGAGAGAGGCAGTAGAGGAGGGTTAGAGGTAGACAGAGAGAGGCAGTAGAGGAGGGTTAGAGGTAGACAGAGAGAGGCAGTAGAGGAGGGTTAGAGGTAGACAGAGAGAGGCAGTAGAGGAGGGTTAGAGGTAGACAGAGAGAGGCAGTAGAGGAGGGTTAGAGGTAGACAGAGAGAGGCAGTAGAGGAGGGTTAGAGGTAGACAGAGAGAGGCAGTAGAGGAGGGTTAGAGGTAGACAGAGAGAGGCAGTAGAGGAGGGTTAGAGGTAGACAGAGAGAGGCAGTAGAGGAGGGTTAGAGGTAGACAGAGAGAGGCAGTAGAGGAGGGTTAGAGGTAGACAGAGAGAGGCAGTAGAGGAGGGTTAGAGGTAGACAGAGAGAGGCAGTAGAGGAGGGTTAGAGGTAGACAGAGAGAGGCAGTAGAGGAGGGTTAGAGGTAGACAGAGAGAGGCAGTAGAGGAGGGTTAGAGGTAGACAGAGAGAGACAGTAGAGGAGGGTTAGAGGTAGACAGAGAGAGGCAGTAGAGGAGGGTTAGAGGTAGACAGAGAGAGGCAGTAGAGGAGGGTTAGAGGTAGACAGAGAGAGACAGTAGAGGAGGGTTAGAGGTAGACAGAGAGAGGCAGTAGAGGAGGGTTAGAGGTAGACAGAGAGAGACAGTAGAGGAGGGTTAGAGGTAGACAGAGAGAGGCAGTAGAGGAGGGTTAGAGGTAGACAGAGAGAGGCAGTAGAGGAGGGTTAGAGGTAGACAGAGAGAGGAAAATGAGGCACCGGACATTTTACCAAAAAGCTTTTTTTAAACTTTTTGCTCTGACAATTTGAGAAATGTAGCAGACCCATATGCTCTGGGTACTTTGTGATGTCACGTGTGTTCCTCCCTCTCCGACCTCTGGGTCACCAGGCTGCTCGTTATGGCACTCACCTGTCACCATCGTTACGCGCATCAGTGCATTATGACACTCACCTGGACTCCATCACCTCCTTGATTACCTACTATATATATATATATATATTTTTGTTGCAGGTAATCAAGGAGGTGATGGAGTCCAGGTGAGTGTCATAATGCGCTGATGGTAAAAAATATATATATATACAGTGGGGCAAAAAAGTAAAGGTTGTGGACAGGTGTCTTTTATACTGATAACAAGTTCAAACAGGTGCCATTAATACAGGTAACGAGTGGAGGACAGAGGAGCCTCTTAAAGAAGAAGTTACAGGTCTGTGAGAGCCAGAAATCTTGCTTGTTTGTCGGTGACCAAATACTTATTTTCCACCATAATTTGCAAATAAATTCATTAAAAATCCTACAATGTGATTTTCTGGATTTTTTTGTCTCATTTTGTCTGTCATAGTTGAAGTGTACCTATGATGAAAATTACAGGCCTCTCTCATCTTTTTAAGTGGGAGAACTTGCACAATTGGTGGCTGACTAAATACTTTTTTGCCCCACTGTATGCATATATATATAAAACTCATTTTGGTTCCTTCCCCAGGAAGGGGAATTATTTATTTATTATTATAACCATAGCAACGTGCAAAAGTGTTATTGTTTCTGTTTCTAGTCTATGCATAATTGGTGTTTCTTGTTTTGTATAATGTTTCAATGTATTTATTGAAATGATTCCCTCCCTGAACGCGCTCTCCGACTCCCAACACACACGTTACAACTTGATTAGGACGTCCCACCCACGGTGCTCAGAATTTCAGAAATCACATTTACTATTTGGGCAAATTCATCATCAACAGAACATGAAACCCGAGGACGTGCCTCTTTCTTTACTGAATTCACAGATGTTAGAATACCTGTCCACATGTCAACAACACGAGTAACAAACTGCAAAATCACTATGTCAATCTACTGTCCCCCATAGCAGAACAGTTTACCCATCTATATGGCAGAAATATCCTGTTCCAAACACAGACTTCGGGACAGCTGTGGGAAGATGGAGCCCAACTAGTAGGCCCTAGGCTACATATCAATAACAAACTTCATGAGTCTGATCAAAAACGTATGTATTCACATTATAACCATAGCATCGTGCACAATCCACTGGGCACACACTAGTTGAATCAACGTTGCTTAGACGTCATTTCAATTACATTTACGTGTGAATGGGTTACTAATATGACCAGGATGGGTTGATACTATGACCAGGACCAGGATGGGTTGATATTATAACCAGGATGGGTTGATACTATGACCAGGATGGGTTGATAATATAACCAGGATTGGTTGTTAATTTGACCAGGATGGGTTGATTATACGACCAGGATGGGTTGATACTATGACCAGGATGGGTTGATAATATAACCAGGATTGGTTGTTAATTTGACCAGGATGGGTTGATTATACGACCAGGATGGGTTGATACTATAACCAGGATGGGTTGATAATATAACCAGGATGGGTTGATTATACGACCAGGATGGGTTGATAATATGACCAGGATGGGTTGATAATATGACCAGGATGGGTTGATACTATAACCAGGATGGGTTGATAATATAACCAGGATGGGTTGATAATACGACCAGGATGGGTTGATAATACGACCAGGATGGGTTGATAATACGACCAGGATGGGTTGATAATACGACCAGGATGGGTTGATAATACGACCAGGATGGGTTGATAATACGACCAGGATGGGTTGATAATACGACCAGGATGGGTTGATAATACGACCAGGATGGGTTGATAATATGACCAGGATGGGTTGATACTATGACCAGGATGGGTTGATACTATGACCAGGATGGGTTGATACTATAACCAGGATGGGTTGATACTATAACCAGGATGGGTTGATACTATGACCAGGATGGGTTGATACTATAACCAGGATGGGTTGATAATATAACCAGGATGGGTTGATAATATAACCAGGATGGGTTGATAATACAACCAGGATGGGTTGATAATACGACCAGGATGGGTTGATAATACGACCAGGATGGGTTGATAATACGACCAGAATGGGTTGATAATATGACCAGGATGGGTTGATAATACGACCAGGATGGGTTGATAATACGACCAGGATGGGTACTAGCACAGTACATCACTGGGGTCAAGCTTCCTGCCATCCAGGACCTATATAATAGGCGGTGTCAGAGGAAAGCCCATAAAATTGTCAGCGACTCCAGTCACCCAAGTCATATACTGTTTTCTCTCCCACCGCATAGCAAGCGGTACCGAAGCACCAAAAGGCTACTCAACAGCTTCAACCCCCATTTGAATGCTGAACAATTCATAAAAATTGCCACCGGACAAATGACATTGACCTCCTCCCCCTCTTGTACACTGCTGCTACACACTGTTTGTTTTGTAAACTATGCATAGTCACTTCACCCCCACCTGCATGTACAGATTACCTTTCATTTTTTTATTTTACGGAGCCTGTTGTATTCGGAGCATGTGACTAATAAAGTTTGCTTTGATTTGAATAAGAGAGAAACAGTCTACTGGTTTCAATGGCATGTAGAAGTCTGTATAAAATATACTGAGCAAAAATATAAGGAGGCCCAAACAACTACCTCTTCCCCTACTGTATTTAATTTATTTATTTATTTTGCTCCTTTGCACCCCATTATTTATATTTCTACTTTGCACATTCTTCCACTGCAAATCTACCATTACAGTGTTTTACTTGATATATTGTATTTACTTTGCCACCATGGCCTTTTTTTGCCTTTACCTCCCTTCTCACCTCATTTGCTCACATCGTATATAGACTTGTTTCTACTGTATTATTGACTGTATGTTTGTTTATTCCATGTGTAACTCTGTGTCGTTGTTTACTCCATGTGTAACTCTGTGTCGTTGTTTACTCCATGTGTAACTCTGTGTCGTTGTTTACTCCATGTGTAACTCTGTGTTGTTGTTTACTCCATGTGTAACTCTGTGTTGTTGTTTACTCCATGTGTAACTCTGTGTCGTTGTTTACTCCATGTGTAACTCTGTGTCGTTGTTTGTGTCGAACTGCTTTGCTTTATCTTGGCCAGGTCGCAATTGTAAATGAGAACTTGTTCTCAACTTACCTACCTGGTTTAATAAATAATGTCGTCATGGTATCTCTGTGCATGAAACACTGATGCTCCAATCACAATGGTCCTGTAGGCTAGCAACAGTCTGCCCTCTTCTCTACTCTGGTTTCAACACAACAGTCACAGAATACTGATGCTCCAATCACAATGGTCCGGTAGGCTAGCAACAGTCTGCCCTCTTCTCTACTCTGGTTTCAATACAATAGTCACAGAATACTGATGCTCCAATCACAATGGTCCGGTAGGCTAGCAACAGTCTGCCCTCTTCTCTAATCTGGTTTCAACACAACAGTCACAGAATACTGATGCTCCAATCACAATGGTCCGGTAGGCTAGCAACAGTCTGCCCTCTTCTCTACTCTGGTTTCAATACAACAGTCACAGAATACTGATGCTCCAATCACAATGGTCCTGTAGGCTAGCAACAGTCTGCCCTCTTCTCTACTCTGGTTTCAACACAACAGTCACAGAATACTGATGCTCCAATCACAATGGTCCTGTAGGCTAGCAACAGTCTGCCCTCTTCTCTACTCTGGTTTCAATAAAATAGTCACAGAATACTGATGCTCCAATCACAATGGTCCTGTAGGCTAGCAACAGTCTGCCCTCTTCTCCACTCTGGTTTCAATACAACGCATTGTGAATGAAGAAAACCACACGTCTACAAACCAAAAGCCCTTGAATGCTCTCTTCTTCTCTGGTTCTGTCTTGTTAGTACGTTTCCGCTCGTTTTCCCTCGTTGACAGACAGTCGGCCTAATGACACAGGGTTCACTTCCTCTGTTACATCCTTCCCTATTCAAATATCCACACGGACCTTAGTACTCCATTACTTTCATTTTTTATTTTAATAAATTGGCCTATTTTTTATGAAAATGTTTTGTCGGAAATGTATTTAAATGATCTACACTACCGTTCAAAAGTTTGGGGTCACTTTGAAATGTCCCTGTTTTTGAAAGAAAAGTTTTTAAAAATTGTCCATTAAATAAGATCAAATTGGTCAGAAATACAGTGTAGACATTGTTAATGTTGTAAATGACTATTGTAGCTGATGGAATATCTACACAGGCGTACAGAGGCCCATTATAAGCAACCATCACTCCTGTGTTCCAATGGCACATTGTGTTAGCTAATTCAAGTTTATAATTTTATAAGGCTAATTGATCATTAGAAAACCATTTTGCAATTATGTTAGCACAGCTGAAAACTGTAGTCCTGATTAAAGAAGCAATAAAACTGGCCTTTAAACTAGTTGGGTATCTGGAGAATCACCATTTGTGGGTTTGATTACAGCCTCAAAATGGCCAGAAAAAATGACTTTTCTGAAACTTGTCAGTCTATTCTTGTTCTGAGAAATGAAGGCTATTCCATGTGAGAAATTGCCAAGAAACTGAAGATCTCGTACAATGCTGTGTAATACTCCCTTCACAGAACAGCGCAAACTGTCTCTAACCAGAACAGAAAGAGGAGTGGGAGGCCCCGGTGCACAACTGAGCAAGAGGACAAATGCATTAGAGTGTCCAGTTTGAGAAACAGACGCCTCACAAGTCCTCAACTGGCAGCTTCATTAAATAGTACCTGCAAAACACCAGTCTCAACGTCAACAGTGAAGAGGCGACTCCGGGATGCTGGCCTTCTAGGCAGAGTTCCTCTGTCCAGTCTCAACGTCAACAGTGAAGAGGTGACTCCGGGATGCTGGCCTTCTAGGCAGAGTTCCTCTGTCCAGTCTCAACATCAACAGTGAAGAGGTGACTCCGGGATGCTGGCCTTCTAGGCAGAGTTCCTCTGTCCAGTCTCAACATCAACAGTGAAGAGGCGACTCCGGGATGCTGGCCTTCTAGGCAGAGTTGCAAAGAAAAAGCCATATCTCAGACTGGCCAATAAAAATAAACGATTAAGATGGACAAAAGAACACAGACACTGGACAGAGGAAGATTGGATAAAAAGTGTTATGGACAGACGAATCTAAGTTTGAGTAGTTCGGATCACAAAGAAGGACATTTGTGACAAAAAATGAAAAGATGCTGGAGGAGTGTTTGATGCCATCTGTGAAGCATGGTGGAGGCAATGTGGTGGTCTGGGGGGCTTTGGTGGAGGCAATGTGGTGGTCTGGGGGGCTTTGGTGGAGGCAATGTGGTGGTCTGGGGGGCTTTGGTGGAGGCAATGTGATGGTCTGTGTGGCTTTGGTGGAGGCAATGTGGTGGTCTGGGGGGCTTTGGTGGAGGCAATGTGATGGTCTGGGGGGCATGGTGGAGGCAATGTGGTGGTCTGGGGGGGCTTTGGTGGAGGCAATGTGGTGGTCTGGGGGGCTTTGGTGGAGGCAATGTGATGGTCTGGGGGGCATGGTGGAGGCAATGTGATGGTCTGGGGGGGCTTTGGTGGAGGCAATGTGGTGGTCTGGGGGGCTTTGGTGGAGGCAATGTGGTGGTCTGGGGGGCTTTGGTGGAGGCAATGTGATGGTCTGGGGGGGCTTTGGTGGAGGCAATGTGGTGGTCTGGGGGGCTTTGGTGGAGGCAATGTGATGGTCTGGGGGGCATGGTGGAGGCAATGTGATGGTCTGGGGGGGCTTTGGTGGAGGCAATGTGGTGGTCTGGGGGGGCTTTGGTGGAGGCAATGTGGTGGTCTGGGGGGGCTTTGGTGGAGGCAATGTGGTGGTCTGGGGGGGCTTTGGTGGAGGCAATGTGGTGGTCTGGGGGGGCTTTGGTGGAGGCAATGTGGTGGTCTGGGGGGGCTTTGGTGGAGGCAATGTGGTGGTCTGGGGGGCTTTGGTGGAGGCAATGTGATGGTCTGGGGGGCATGGTGGAGGCAATGTGATGGTCTGGGGGGGCTTTGGTGGAGGCAATGTGGTGGTCTGGGGGGGCTTTGGTGGAGGCAATGTGGTGGTCTGGGGGGGCTTTGGTGGAGGCAATGTGATGGTCTGGGGAGCATGGTGGAGGCAATGTGATGGTCTGGGGGGTTTTGGTGGTGGTAAAGTGGGAGATTTGTACAGGGTGAAAGGGACCTGGGTGAAAGGGACCTGGGTGGAAGGAAGGCTATCACTCCATTTTTTATGAGGTGGAGGCAATGTGATGGTCTGGGGGGCTTTGGTGGTGGTAAAGTGATGGTCTGGGGGGGCTTTGGTGGTGGTAAAGTGATGGTCTGGGGGGCATGGTGGTGGTAAAGTGATGGTCTGGGGGGCTTTGGTGGAGGCAATGTGATGGTCTGGGGGTGCTTTGGTGGTGGTAAAGTGATGGTCTGGGAAACTTTGGTGATGGTAAAGTGATGGTCTGGGGGGCATGGTGGTGGTAAAGTGATGGTCTGGGTGGCATGGTGGAGGTAATGTGATGGTCTGGGGGGCATGGTGGAGGCAATGTGATGGTCTGGGGGTGCTTTGGTGGTGGTAAAGTGATGGTCTGTGGGGGCTTTGTTGGTGGTAAAGTGATGGTCTGGGGGGGATTTGGTGGTGGTAAAGTGATGGTCTGGGGGGGCTTTGGTGGTGGTAAAGTGATGGTCTGGGGGGGCTTTGGTGGTGGTAAAGTGATGGTCTGGGGGGGCTTTGGTGGTGGTCTGGAGGGCTTTGGTGGAGGCCATGTGATGGTCTGGGGGGCTTTGGTGGTGGTAAAGTGATGGTCTGGGGGGGCTTTGGTGGTGGTCTGGAGGGCTTTGGTGGAGGCCATGTGATGGTCTGGGGGGCTTTGGTGGTGGTAAAGTGATGGTCTGGGGGGGCTTTGGTGGTGGTCTGGGGGGCTTTGGTGGAGGCAATGTGATGGTCTGGGGGGGCTTTGGTGGAGGTCTGGGGGGCTTTGGTGGAGGCAATGTGATGGTCTGGGGGGCTTTGGTGGAGGCAATGTGATGGTCTGGGGGGGCTTTGGTGGTGGTCTGGGGGGCTTTGGTGGAGGCAATGTGATGGTCTGGGGGGCTTTGGTGGTGGTAAAGTGGGAGATTTGTACAGGGTAAAAGGGATCTTGAAATAGGAAGGCTATCACTCCATTTTGCAATGCCATACCCTGCGGACGGTGCTTAATTGGAGCCAATTTCCTCCTACAACAGGACAATGACCCAAAGAAAACTACGCAATAACTATTTAGGGAAGAAGCAGTCAGCTGGTATTCTGTCTATAATAAAGTGGCCAGCACAGTCACCGGATCTCAACCCTATTGAGCTGTTGTGGGAGCAGCTTGACCGTATGGTACGTAAGAAGTGCCCATCAAGCCAATCCAACTTGTGGGAGGTGCTTCAGGAAGCATGGGGTGAATCTCTTCAGATTACCTCAACAAATGGACAACTAGAACATCAAAGGTCTGCAAGGCTGTAATTGCTGCAAATGGAGGATTCTTTGATGAAAGCAAAGTTTGAAGGACACAATTATTATTTACATTTTTTTAAATCATTATTTAAAATCTATTATATTTCCTATTCATTTTGCAACTCATTTCATGCATGTTTTTCATGGAAAACAAGGACATTTCAAAGTGACCCCAAACTTTTGAACGGTAGAGTATGTTCCCATTGCGACATACTTTTATATAAAACTGTTTTTTCATGTGTCCCCATAAAGAAGATGTATCGGTAGCCTACAGACTTTTCATGTGACCCCATAAAGAAGATGTATCGGTAACCTACAGACTTTTCATGTGACCCCATTAAGAAGATGTATCGGTAGCCTACAGACTTTTCATGTGTCCCATTAAGAAGATGTATCGGTAGCCTACAGACTTTTCATGTGTCCCCATTAAGAAGATGTATCGGTAGCCTACAGACTTTTCATGTGTCCCATTAAGAAGATGTATCGGTAGCCTACAGACTTTTCATGTGTCCCCATTAAGAAGATGTATCGGTAGCCTACAGACTTTTCATGTGTCCCCATTAAGAAGATGTATCGGTAGCCTACAGACTTTTCATGTGACCCCATAAAGAAGATGT
>NC_034191.2:79966175-80091175 GCF_002021735.2 Oncorhynchus kisutch
AGTTTGGCAGTTGGGGTGAAAGAGGAGCGAGAGCACGTGTGTGAGCTGGATCTCACACACAGATGCAATTTCCCTGGTAAATCTAGCTACCACAGCTCTACAACCTAGCCAACCGGTAGCAGTTACTGTCACACAAACACACCAACTGAAAGAGATATAGGACAAACACACACCGCCACAGGCCTGGACAACTTCTTTCCTGCAAGGCCATCTAGCCCAGTGCGACCGGGTTGCTCCCTGAGCCTGTGCCAGGCTTTCCAGTGCCACCGGGTTGCTCCCTGAGCCTGTGCCAGGCTTCCCAGTGCCACCGGGTTGCTCCCTGAGCCTGTGCCAGGCTTCCCAGTGCCAAGGATTTACCCCCCAGGCAGCGTGCCAACCACATACTGCCATCCTCCCTGGCTGGTCTTCCTCTCTGCCTGGCGCTCAGCGACTACATGGATATTCCCCCACATCAGATCAAAGGAGAGGAGACGACATCAGAAAGGCACATCAACAGACCACAGGTTATAAAGGAGATGGAGTAGCATCACGTACCAGCCAGGCACCACATGACCTCCATCGGTGGAGTGTACCAACTAAGATTTAAATCATTTAACACAAACAGAGTTGGCAAAGGGTGACCACAATATACCAATACACCAACGCTGAAAATATTACACAAATCATAAACCTATAGTCAAATTTACTCCAGAATTGGTATATATATATATACACACTGCTCAAAAAATAAAGGGAACAGTTAAACACAATGTAACTCCAAGTCAATCGCACTTCTTTGAAATCAAACTGTCCACTTAGGAAGCAACACTGATTGACAATACATTTCACATGCTGTTGTGCAAATGGAATAGACAACAGGTGGAAATTATAGGCAATTAGTAAGACACCCCCAATAAAGGAGTGGTTCTGCAGGTGGGGACCACAGACCACTTCTCAGTTCCTATGCTTCCTGGCTGATGTTTTGGTCACTTTTGAATGCTGGCGGTGCTTTCACTCTAGTGGTAGCATGAGACGGAGTCTACAACCCACACAAGTGGCTCAGGTAGTGCAGCTCATCCAGGATGGCACATCAATGCGACCTGTAACAAGAAGGTTTGCTGTGTCTGTCAGCGTGTCAGCGTGTCCAGAGCATGGAGGCGCTACCAGGAGACAGGCCAGTACATCAGGAGACATGGAGGAGGCCGTAGGAGGGCAACAACCCAGCAGCAGGACCGCTACCTCTGCCTTTGTGCAAGGAGGAGCAGGCGGAGCACTGCCAGAGCCCTGCAAAATGACCTCCAGCAGGCCACAAATGTGCATGTGTCTGCTCAAACGGTCAGAAACAGACTCCATGAGGGTTGTATGAGGGCTCGACGTCCACAGGTGGGGGTTGTGCTTACAGCCCAACACCGTGCAGGACGTTTGGCATTTGCCAGAGAACACCAAGATTGGCAAATTCGCCACTGGCGCCCTGTGCCCTTCACAGATGAAAGCAGGTTCACACTGAGCACATGTGACAGACGTGACAGAGTCTGGAGATGCCGTGGAGAACGTTCTGCTGCCTGCAACATCCTCCAGCATGACCGGTTTGGCGGTGGGTCAGTCATGGTGTGGGGTGGCATTTCTTTGGGGGGGACGCACAGCCCTCCATGTGCTCGCCAGAGGTAGCCTGACTGCCGTTAGGTACCAAGATGAGCTCCTCAGACCCCTTGTGAGACCATATGCTGGTGTGGTTGGCCCTGGGTTCCTCCTAATGCAAGACAATGCTAGACCTCATGGGGCTGGAGTGTGTCAGCAGTTCCTGCAAGAGGAAGGCATTGATGCTATGGACTGGCCCGCCCGTTCCCCAGACCTGAATCCAATTGAGCACATCTGGGACATCATGTCTCGCTCCATCCAGCCACGTTGCACCACAGACTGTCCAGGAGTTGGCGGATGCTTTAGTCCAGGTCTGGGAGGAGATCCCTCAGGAGACCATCCGCCACCTCATCAGGAGCATGCCCAGGCGTTGTAGGGAGGTCATACAGGCACGTGGAGGCCACACACACTGCTGAGCCTCACTTGATTTAAGGACATTACATCAAAGTTGGATCAGCCTGTAGTGTGGTTTTCCACTTTAATTTTGAGTGTGGCTCCAAATCCAGACCTCCAGTTCAGTGAGGATCTCTGAATGATCCAATGTTGACCTAAATGACTAATGATGATAAATACAATCCACCTGTGTGTAATCAAGTCTCCGTATAAATGCACCTGCACTGTGATAGTCTCAGAGGTCCGTTAAAAGCGCAGAGAGCATCATGAAGGAACACACCAGGCAGGTCCGAGATACTGTTGTGAAGGGGCAGAATACTTTCGCAAGGCACTGTATGTGCAGTGAAATGTTGTGTTTTACGGGGTCAGCCATAGTTACGTGATGCCTCTGGAGCTAACTAAGTGCCTTGCTCAAGGATACATACAGATTTTTCCCCCCTTTGATGGTTTGGTTATTCGAACCAATGCTCTAACCCAGGGCTGTCCAACCCTCTTCCTGAAGTCTACTGTCCTGTGGGTTTTCAGTCCAACCCTCTTCCTGGAGATCTACTGTCCTGTGGGTTTTCAGTCCAACCCTCTTCCTGGAGATCTACTGTCCTGTGGGTTTTCAGTTCAACCCTCTTCCTGGAGATCTACTGTCCTGTAGGTTTTCAGTCCAACCCTCTTCCTGGAGATCTACTGTCCTGTAGGTTTTCAGTCCAACCCTCTTCCCGGAGATCTACTGTCCTGTGGGTTTTCAGTTCAACCCTCTTCCTGGAGATCTACTGTCCTGTAGGTTTTCAGTTCAACCCTCTTCCTGGAGATCTACTGTCCTGTAGGTTTTCAGTCCAACCCTCTTCCTGGAGATCTACTGTCCTGTGGGTTTTCAGTCCAACCCTCTTCCTGGAGATCTACTGTCCTGTGGGTTTTCAGTCCAACCCTCTTCCTGGAGATCTACTGTCCTGTGGGTTTTCAGTCCAACCCTCTTCCTGGAGATCTACTGTCCTGTAGGTTTTCAGTCCAACCCTCTTCCCGGAGATCTACTGTCCTGTGGGTTTTCAGTTCAACCCTCTTCCTGGAGATCTACTGTCCTGTAGGTTTTCAGTCCAACCCTCTTCCTTGAGATCTACTGTCCTGTGGGTTTTCAGTCCAACCCTCTTCCTGGAGATCTACTGTCCTGTGGGTTTTCAGTCCAACCCTCTTCCTGGAGATCTACTGTCCTGTGGGTTTTCAGTCCAACCCTCTTCCTGGAGATCTACTGTCCTGTGGGTTTTCAGTCCAACCCTCTTCCTGGAGATCTACAGTCCTGTGGGTTTTCAGTCCAACCCTAATTTAACAGGGTCAGATTCAGGGTCAGTTATAGGGTCACTTACAGAGTCAGTTGACAGACGGTATGGCTGATTCAGGGTCAGTTACAACACAAGAACAGTACAGTAAGTCTGAGTGGAGGGAGGGCAGAGTGGAAGTGGAGCCCCCAGCCTCACGGCACACCCTCTTCCTCTCCTTTTATGCTTCATCCTTCTCTTTCTCCTCCCCTTAACTGGTTCACCATTGGGCCAGTTTGTTTTGGATGGCCTGGTGCCCCATTGGGCCAGTTTGTTTTGGATGGCCTGGTGCCCCATTGGGCCAGTTTGTTTTGGATGGCCTGGTGCCCCATTGGGCCAGTTTGTTTTGGATGGCCTGGTGCCCCATTGGGCCAGTTTGTTTTGGATGGTGCGGTGCCCCATTGGGCCAGTTTGTTTTGCATGGCCTGGTGCCCCATTGGGCCAGTTTGTTTTGGATGGCCCGGTGCCCCATTGGGCGAGTTTGTTTTGGATGGCCCGGTGCCCCAGGTGGGTGGAGAATTTACTTAAAGAGGAACTGAACGCACATGTTTCTCTTTTGATCATTAAAAGGGGCAGGTTGCACAATATATTTCCACAAATCTAATGTAGTTAGCTAGCTAGCAAGCTAAAATAACTCAAACTGAATATTACACGTGTTGCTGAAATAAATGGTCAAACAATGGTCCAACGCTAATTGGATTAATGTTGTTGTTTATGTCTTTATTTTTGCTGAACTGCCTGTTCTATACTGGCCGATAAGTTGCAGGATATCATGGTAGCCAATGTTTGTGCTAGCCATTATACCTGGATTTACTGCTGCTAGTAGTAGCACTCAGGTTAGCATGTGGCTAGCTATAGCTACCATCGGTCAGGTTAGCATGTGGCTAGCTATAGCTACCAGCACGCAGGTTAGCATCTATAGGTACCATCGCTCAGGTTAGTATGTGACAAGCTATAGCTACCAGCGCTCAGGTTAGCATGTGACTAGTTATAGCTACCATCACTCAGGTTAGCATGTGACTAGCTATAGCTATCATCACTCAGGTTAGCATGTGACTAGCCATAACTACCATCACTCAGGTTAGCATGTGACTAGCTATAGCTACCATCACTCAGGTTAGCATTTGACTAGATATAGCTACCATCACTCAGGTTAGCATGTGACTAGCTATAGCTACCATCACTCAGGTTAGCATGTGACTAGATATAGCTACCATCACTCAGGTTAGCATGTGACTAGCTATAGCTACCAGCACTCAGGTTAGCATGTGGCTAGCTATAGCTACCATCGGTCAGGTTAGCATGTGGCTAGCTATAGCTACCAGCACGCAGGTTAGCATCTATAGGTACCATCGCTCAGGTTAGTATGTGACAAGCTATAGCTACCAGCGCTCAGGTTAGCATGTGACTAGTTATAGCTACCATCACTCAGGTTAGCATGTGACTAGCTATAGCTATCATCACTCAGGTTAGCATGTGACTAGCCATAACTACCATCACTCAGGTTAGCATGTGACTAGCTATAGCTACCATCACTCAGGTTAGCATTTGACTAGATATAGCTACCATCACTCAGGTTAGCATGTGACTAGCTATAGCTACCATCACTCAGGTTAGCATGTGACTAGATATAGCTACCATCACTCAGGTTAGCATGTGACTAGCTATAGCTACCAGCACTCAGGTTAGCATGTGACTAGATATAGCTACCATCGGTCAACAACAGAGTCTTATCCAGTTTGGTTATAGACGTTCAATGTCTACAAGGATGGTAAAGGTTTATCTAGGTTTTGTGTAACAAGTGATACCCCCACACCCTCCTATCCCCCTCCCCTCTCTCACCCCCCTCACCTCTCCAGAATGAAAACAGGTCATTACCCCAAAGCTCATCCCTCATGCCTACTGAGGGCCTTTCACACTTCTGTTACCACAGTAAACACGCGCACACACACACACACACACACACACACACACACACACACACACACACTACAATAACGGCTGTCTATCAGTGGTACGTAATATAAATGAACAGGCTACTATAGGCCATGGCCCAATGCACACAGCATTCTAGAGAGACAAAACTTAGTGCACTGCTTTTTAAACCAGGGCTCATATGACAACCATAGGGAATAGGGTGGCATTTGGAACACATCCCATAGGATTCTGTACTAATGCTAATGACACTGATATGTTGATGTTTTGTATCATCTAGGTATATGCCAAGTAAGTATGAATCATATACTGTGAATTGCACCAATTATCTAGGTTGTAGTCTATTAGATAAGTTTCAATCGTCTACTGAGTGATTTGTAAATTAGGCCTAGACCTACTTGAATGATCTAGTTCAGAGATGGGCAACTTTGATGGGGGTGGGAGACACATATGATATCAGCATGAGGGGACACAGTGGCTCACGGGTCTGCGTACTGACATCTATACCCACACAAGCCTTTGGAGGGGGCCCGAAGTGAAATTTTGTTGGGGGGCCCACCCCACCCTACGAGCAAAACATTTTAGCAGACCTCGACAGCAGAGAGAAAACAATTATGTTTCAGAGTTAATTACATGCAATTCTACTCATTTTGCCACAGGCCGGAGAGAGGAACCAACAGATTTACAGCTAATTTCCTGCCATTCTGCATGTTTTGCCACAGGCTGGAGAGAGGAACCAACAGATTTACAGCTAATTTCCTGCCATTCTGCATGTTTTGCCACAGGCTGGAGAGAGGAACCAACAGATTTACAGCTAATTTCCTGCCATTCTGCATGTTTTGCCACAGGCTGGAGAGAGGAACCAACAGATTTACAGCTAATTTCCTGCCATTCTGCATGTTTTGCCACAGGCTGGAGAGAGGAACCAACAGATTTACAGCTAATTTCCTGCCATTCTGCATGTTTTGCCACAGGCTGGAGAGAGGAACCAACAGATTTACAGCTAATTTCCTGCCATTCTGCATGTTTTGCCACAGGCTGGAGAGAGGAACCAACAGATTTACAGCTAATTTCCTGCCATTCTGCATGTTTTGCCACAGGCCGGAGAGAGGAACCAACAGATTTACAGCTAATTTCCTGCCATTCTGCATGTTTTGCCACAGGCCGGAGAGAGGAACCAACAGATTTACAGCTAATTTCCTGCCATTCTGCATGTTTTGCCACAGGCTGGAGAGAGGAACCAACAGATTTACAGCTAATTTCCTGCCATTCTGCATGTTTTGCCACAGGCCGGAGAGAGGAACCAACAGATTTACAGCTAATTTCCTGCCATTCTGCAAGTTTTGCCACAGGCTGGAGAGAGGAACCAACAGATTTACAGCTAATTTCCTGCCATTCTGCATGTTTTGCCACAGGCCGGAGAGAGGAACCAACAGATTTACAGCTAATTTCCTGCCATTCTGCATGTTTTGCCACAGGCTGGAGAGAGGAACCAACAGATTTACAGCTAATTTCCTGCCATTCTGCATGTTTTGCCACAGGCCGGAGAGAGGAACCAACAGATTTACAGCTAATTTCCTGCCATTCTGCATGTTTTGCCACAGGCTGGAGAGAAATGTTTGCCATTTTTACTATTACCGTTGGTCATTTGTTTAGACAGCTGGCGAGACTAATTTACCAATCAAAAACATGTTAGCTGACATGGCTAATTAAGTCAGTGACTGACATACCAAGAAACACTGCTGATACCCAAACAAATTTTCAAAATTGCACCTTGTATATTCTACAATTCTACTGCTGCTGCTAGTATTGCAGTACTAATAGCAGTACTAATAGCAGTACTAATAGCAGTACTAATAGCAGTACTAATAGCAGTACTAGCAGCAGTACTAATAGCAGCACTAATAGCAGTACAAATAGCAGTACAAGCAGCAGTACAAATAGCAGTACAAATAGCAGTACTAGCAGCAGTACTAATATCAGCACTAATAGCAGCACAAATAGCAGCACTAATATCAGCACTAATAGCAGCACTAATAGCAGCACTAATAGCAGCACTAATAGCAGTACAAATAGCAGTACAAATAGCAGTACTAGCAGCAGTACTAATATCAGCACTAATAGCAGCACTAATAGCAGCACTAATAGCAGCACTAATAGCAGTACTAATAGCAGTACACATAGCATTACTAGCAGCAGCACTAATATCAGCACTAATAGCAGGACTAATAGCAGTACTAATAGCAGCACTAATAGCAGTACTAGCAGCAGCAGTACTAATATCAGCACTAATAGCAGCACTAATAGCAGCACTAATAGCAGTACAGATAGCAGCACTAATAGCAGTACTAATAGCAGTACTAGCAGCAGCACTAATAGCAGTACTAATAGCAGTACAAATAGCAGTACTAGCAGCAGCAGTACTAATAGCAGCACTAATAGCAGTACTAATAGCAGCACTAATAGCAGTACTAATAGCAGCACTAATAGCAGTACTAATAGCAGTACTAGCATCAGCAGCAGCACTAATAGCAGCACTAATAGCAGCACTAATAGCAGCACTAATAGCAGTACTAATAGCAGTATTAGCAGCAGCACTCATAGCAGCAGCACTAATAGCAGTACTAATAGCAGTACTAGCAGCAGCACTAATAGCAGCACTAGCAGCAGCAGTACTAATAGCAGCACTAATAGCAGCAGTACTAATAGCAGTACTAACAGCAGCACTAATAGCAGTACTAATAGCAGCACTAATAGCAGTACTAATAGCAGTACTAATAGCAGCACTAGCAGCAGCAGTACTAATAGCAGCAGTACTAATAGCAGTACAAATAGCAGTACTAATAGCAGCAGTACTAATAGCAGTACTAATAGCAGTACTAATAGCAGTACTAATAGCAGTACTAGCAGCAGCACTAATAGCAGCACTAATAGCAGTACTAGCAGCAGCACTAATAGCAGCACTAATAGCAGTACTAATAGCAGCAGCAGCACTAATAGCACTAATTCATTCAGTCAGTCAGTCAGTCAGTCAGTGAGTGAGAGTGAGAACAATCGTATTGTTACCAGTCAGTCTTGTGGTGACCCGAGCATTCATTTGTCACACAGACCTGTCAACAAGAGTTGCAAAGCAATCGTCGCTGCACACTAGTCACACACACAGTGAGCCAAAACCAATGCCAAAAGCAGGAACAAAATCCACCCATGGATCATTGAGTAACCCCATCCTGAATCCAGCATGCTGAGACAAAGACAAACATATAAAACCACAGCACATAAATTCATTCCAATTCTTTTTTTTGCAAATCATGTAATGAAAGCAAAGCAACAATGAATTGAAATAGTATGCACTATAATAATAACTATAATAATAACTATAATGATGCATTGGGGCTCAAGGTGTATACAGTCGAAGTCTGAAGTTTACATACACCTTAGCCAAATACATTTAAACTACATTTTTCACAATTCCTGACATTTAATCCTAGTAAAAATTCCCCGTCTTAAAAGACAGTTAAAATGAAGAGGTTATCCTAAGAATGTGAAATGTGAGTAGAGAGAATGATTTATTTCAGCTTTTATTTCTTTCATCACATTCCCAGTGGGTCAGAAGTTTACATACACTCAATTAGTATTTGGTAGCATTGCCTTTAAATTGTTTAACTTGGTTCAACCGTTTTGGGTAGCCTTTCACAAGCTTCCCACAATAAGTTGGGTGAATTTTGGCCCTTTCCTCCAGACAGAGCTGGTGTAAGGCCTCCTGACAGAGTCAGGTTTGTAGGCCTCCTTGCCTCCACACGCTTTTTCAGTATTGCCAACAAATTTTCTATAGGATTGAGGTCAGGGCTTTGTGATGGCCACTCCAATACCTTGACTTTGTTGCCCTTAGGCCATTTTGCCACAACTTTGGAAGAATGCTTGGGGTCACTGTCCATTTGGAAGACCCATTTGCGACCAAGCTTTAACTTCCTGACTGATGTCTTGAGATGTTGCTTCCATATATCCACATAATTCTCCATCCTCATGATACCATCTATATTGTGAAGTACACCAGTCCCTCCTGCAGCAAAGCGCCCCCACAACATGATGCTGCCACCCCCGTGCTTCACAGTTGGGATGGTGTTCTTCGGCTTGCAAGCCCCCCCCCCCCCCCTTTTTTCCTCCAAACATAACGATGGTCATTATGGCCAAACAGTTCTATTTTTGTTTCATCAGACCAGAGGACATTTCTCCCAAAAGTACAATCTTTGTCCCCATGTGCAGTTGCAAACTGTAGTCTGGCTTTTTTAATGGCGGTTTTGGAGCAGTGGTTTCTTCATTGCTGAGTGGCCTTTCAGGATATAGGACTCGTTTTACTGTGCATATAGATACTATTGTACCTGTCTCCTCCAGCATCTCAGCAAGGTCCTTTGCTGTTCTGGGATTGATTTGCACTTTTCGCACCAAAATACAGTCATCTCTAGGAGACAGAACACGTCTCCATCCTGAGCGGTATGACGGCTGCGTGGTCCCATGGTGTTTATACTTGCGTACTATTGTTTTGTAAATGGAAGCGGTACCTTCAGGCGTTTGTAAACTTCCGACTTCAACTGTAGGTTATAAAAGTGGCCTATAGCATTATAATGCATTAGGTGTTTGTATTGTAAGGTGATACTATAACATCGTAACAGGCCAGGTGTAGCGAATCCAGGCCCCTGTCCATAACCTCAAGGGCTGGCGTCATTTACATATTCCCACCAATAAAAAAACGCTCTATATGAACATAAAAAATGTCACACAGAGAACCAAGAGCTTCGCTAGATATCCTACCGTGTTCAAGCCTCTCCACTTACTTTCCATTGTTTTAACAAGTTGACATCCTGCTTTCTTAAGAGCTGAAGTGTCTTGGCCTTAGAAGCCCCCGGGTTGACGGTTGGCCCTGAGCGTGAAACACACACGTCTGGTGTGACATCAGGTGGATCGAGAGAGAGAGTGATGTAACAGAGACAGTCTGACTGGTTCCACAGGCAGGCAGCGTTCCAGCATTAGGTGTGTGTGTGTGTGTGTGTGTGTGTGTGTGTGTGTGTGTGTGTGTGTGTGTGTGTGTGTGTGTGTGTGTGTGTGTGTGTGTGTGAGAGAGAGGGACATATTAGGGACAGAGATTCTAGAGGAGCACTGCAAGTCTGATACACATGACATTCACTGACAACAACTGGCTGTTTGTCTGCGCTGGCTTACAGTACAGTCCCTGGGCCGTATTCACACAGCGTGGAGTCCCTGGGCCGTACTCACACAGCGCAGCGTGGAGTCCCTGGGCCGTACTCACACAGCGCAGCGTGGAGTCCCTGGGCCGTACTCACACAGCGCAGCGTGGAGTCCCTGGGCTGTACTCACACAGCGCAGTGTGGAGTCCCTGGGCCGTACTCACACAGCGTGGGGTCCCTGGGCCTTACTCACACAGCGTGGAGTCCCTGGGCCATACTCACACAGCGCAGCACGGAGTCCCTGGGCTGTACTCACACAGCGCAGCTTGGAGTCCCTGGGCCGTACTCACACAGCATGGAGTCCCTGGGCCGTACTCACACAGCGCAGCATGGAGTCCCTGGGCCGTACTCACACAGCACAGCGTGGAGTCCCTGGGCCGTACACACAGCGCAGCGTGGAGTCCCTGGGCCATACTCACACAGCACGGAGTCCCTGGGCCGTACTCACACAGCGTGGAGTCCCTGGGCCGTACTCACACAGCGTGGAGTCCCTGGGCCGTACTCACACAGCGCAGCGTGGAGTCCCTGGGCCGTACTCACACAGCGTGGAGTCCCTGGGCCGTACTCACACAGCGCAGCGTGGAGTCCCTGAACCGTACTCACACAGCGTGGAGTCCCTGGGCCATACTCACACAGCGCAGCGTGGAGTCCCTGGGCCGTACTCACACAGCACAGTGTGGAGTCCCTGGGCCGTACCCACACAGTGTGGAGTCCCTGGGCCGTACCCACACAGTACAGCATTTTGCTAAAGTTTGCACTAATGAATATGACCCAGGATGAGAACGCTCTCAGAAAACATAGACGCATTTCAAAAGTTGAAAAGTGCACAAAAACGCTAATGCCCTTATTAGCTAGAGAGCTTTGTCCAATTAGTATCAAACCAAATACAGGCACAAATCCATCAACCAATAGCCTATTACACGTTGCTGAAAACCATTGACGACATTTGATGACAAAAAGCCATTAAAACGTACTGATATTTGATTTATTTTACCTTTATTTAACCAGGTAGGTAAGTGGAGAACAAGTTCTCATTTGCAACTGCGACCTGACCAAGATAAAGCAAAGCAGTTCGACACAAACAACGACACAGAGTTACACATGGAGTAAACAACAACACAGAGTTACACATGGAGTAAACAACGACACAGAGTTACACATGGAGTAAACAACAACACAGAGTTACACATGGAGTAAAACAAACATACAGTCAATAATACAGTATAAACAAGTCTATATACGATGTGAGCAAATGAGGTGAGATAAGGGAGGTAAAGGCAAAAAAAGGCCATGGTGGAAAAGTAAATACAATATAGCAAGTAAAACACTGGAATGGTAGATTTGCAATGGAAGAAATGTGCAAAGTAGAAATATAAATAATGGGGTGCAAAGGAGCAAAATAAATACAGTAGGGGGATGAGGTAGTTGTTTGGGATAAATTATAGATGGGCTATGTACAGGTGCAGTAATCTTTGAGCTGCTCTGACAGTTGGTGCTTAAAGCTAGTGCGGGAGATAAGTGTTTCCAGTTTCAGAGATTTTTGTAGTTCGTTCCGGTCATTGGCAGCAGAGAACTGGAAGGAGAGGCGGCCAAAGAAAGAATTGGTTTTGGGGGTGACTAGAGAGATATACCTGCTGGAGCGTGTGCTACAGGTGGGAGATGCTATGGTGACCAGCGAGCTGAGATAAGGGGGGACTTTACCTAGCAGGGTCTTGTAGATGACATGGAGCCAGTGGGTTTGTAATATAAATCCATCCCCACAGTTTCCCCTCTCGCTACCCATAACCGAGCCCACAGCAACTACCCCATCGCTGATGAGAAGTCCGTGTCTGCATTACAAATGGCACCCTATTCCCTACGGTCCCTGGTCTAAAGTAGTGCACTACGTAGGGAATAGGGTGCCAGTAGTGCACTACGTAGGGAATACGGTGCCAGTAGTGCACTACGTAGGGAATAGGGTGCCAGTAGTGCACTACGTAGGGAATAGGGTGCCAGTAGTGCACTACGTAGGGAATAGGGTGCCAGTAGTGCACTACGTAGGGAATAGGGTGCCAGTAGTGCACTACGTAGGGAATAGGGTGCCAGTAGTGCACTACGTAGGGAATAGGGTGCCATTTGGGACGTTGTCATGGTGACTGTGAGCAAAGCAGGAGTGTAGTTCACGTCAGAAAACATTCACTGAGAAACAACATCAACGCTGAGCGACTGAGCTCCCGTTATTAGTTTCCAAATTCTTCAAGCTCTGTCAAAATCCATTGTTGATCATTGCTAGACAACTATTTTTCAGGTCTTTCCATAGATTTCCGAGTAGATTTAAGTCAAAAGTGTAACTCAGACACTCAGGAACATTCACTGTCTTCCTGGTAAGCAACTCCAGTATAGATTTGGCCTTGTGTTTTAGATTATTGTCCTGCTGAAAGGTGACTGAATCAGGTTTCCCTCTAAAATTTTGCCTGTGCTTAGCTCCATTCAGTAGATGTTTTTATCCTGAAAAACTCCCCAGTCCTTTAGCCTTCTCCTACAATGTCCGCAGCTCCAGCGGCAACCTAAATAAGATAATACTAAAACAATCCCCATCAAAATCTGTCTGTTTAAGGTAGAGATACTCTATGTGGAGTTTCTGCATGGGCTGTGTCTCAAACCACAACATCTGCCGATATCGCCCTTCCACATCTGCGGTGAAAAGGTGGGAGAACTAGAGCATGAGACATCCCCCCCAAAAAAATCTCACGAAAACATCTGTAGCATCCGAACAGTTTGGCCTAAAAAATATATATATATTTTCCCTATGTAGTGCACTACTGGCACCCTATTCCCTACGTAGTGCACTACTGGCACCCTATTCCCTACGTAGTGCACTACTGGCACCCTATTCCCTATGTAGTGCACTACTGGCATCCTATTCCCTACGTAGTGCACTACTGGCACCCTATTCCCTACGTAGTGCACTACTGGCACCCTATTCCCTATGTAGTGCACTACTGGCATCCTATTCCCTACGTAGTGCACTACTGGCACCCTATTCCCTACGTAGTGCACTACTGGCACCCTATTCCCTACGTAGTGCACTACTTTAGACCAGGGACCGTAGGGAATAGGGTGCCATTTGTAATGCAGACAAAAATATATATATTTTTTTTTAACTATTATGACTCTCGCGAATACAACGGCGATCTCCGTTTTGCTCTACGACCCCTACAAGCTTCACAGGCCTCGTGTCTGAAGTCGGTACAGCCCTCTTCTGTCAACCTCTGCGTGTCGTGTCTGAACAGTTTGGACACCAATATGACCTCATCAAGCCCCACAAGGTCCCCGGTGACAGTTTTAAAAAATAAAAATAATGGAAGTATTTATGGAGATATTTTAGGCACTAAAATAAGGGGTTAAATTCATGTAAAAAAAATATAAATTAAAATCTTCAGATCATCGTGATCTTTCTTCTATTTCTCAGATATAGGATAGACGATTCAGAAAAGGCTTCATTTAGATCTTTTTTTTTTTACTATTTGTTGTCCCATGTAGTAAATCTGTTGTTCAATGAGTTGTTCAAATTTGTTTTGTACTTGCTTCTTTCTTTAAACTCTGTCATTTAGGTTAGTATTGTGGAGAAACTACAATGTTGTTGATCCATCCTCAGTTGTCTCCAATCACAGACATTAAACTCTGGAACCGTTTTAAAGTTCTCATTGGCCTCATGGTGAAAATCCCTGAGTGGTTTCCTTCCTCTCCGGCAACTGAGTTAGGAAGGACGCCTGTATCATTGTAGTGACTGGGTGTATTGAGATACCATTCCAAAGTGTAATTATTAACTTCACCATGCTCAAAGGGATACTAAATGTCTGTTTTATTTTATTTTTCTCCATCTACCAATAGGTGTCCTTCTTTGCAAGGCAATGGAAAACCTGCCTGGTCTTTGTGGTTGAATCTGTGTATGAAATTCACCGATCGACTGAGGGACTTTACAGATATGTTCATTCAAATCAATACTAAGGATTCATATGAGGCTAGTGTCTCATATAAAACATGGAAAGTAGGCCGACTCAGCAGCCAAAAACATCAATAAAATGAAATTGCACAACTCCATGAAAAGGGGAGGTGTGCCCAGTACCATCAAAAATCAGCCCTTGATGTAAAACAGGTTCAGCGAGACATGAGAACATCCACCACTGTAACTATACACGTTATAACAACACACCCTAGCCGGGGGTAGATTCTAAAAATCGGTCTTTCGAAAACCCGCTTCATCCTCCTAAAATGTACATAATACTATTGACTCCCTTGTACCCATTTCAGACAGAAGATGTGGCAATGTTACCTGTAAGAAACTGCTCTCTATATATATAAAGTAAAGTTTATACGACCCTCTATTAAACAGACCTAGTATTGGACCACTTACCACTTAAAGTTTATACGACCCTCTATTAAACAGACCTAGTATTGGACCACTTACCACTTAAAGTTTATACGACCCTCTATTAAACAGACCTAGTATTGGACCACTTACCACTTAAAGTTTATACGACCCTCTATTAAACAGACCTAGTATTGGACCACTTACCACTTAAAGTTTATACGACCCTCTATTAAACAGACCTAGTATTGGACCACTTACCACTTAAAGTTTATACGACCCTCTATTAAACAGACCTAGTATTGGACCACTTACCACTTAAAGTTTATACGACCCTCTATTAAACAGACCTAGTATTGGACCACTTACCACTTCAAGTTTATACGACCCTCTATTAAACAGACCTAGTATTGGACCACTTACCACTTAAAGTTTATACGACCCTCTATTAAACAGACCTAGTATTGGACCACTTACCACTTAAAGTTTATACGCCCCTCTATTAAACAGACCTAGTATTGGACCACTTACCACTTAAAGTTTATACGCCCCTCTATTAAACAGACCTAGTATTGGACCACTTACCACTTAAAGTTTATACGCCCCTCTATTAAACAGACCTAGTATTGGACCACTTACCACTTAAAGTTTATACGCCCCTCTATTAAACAGACCTAGTATTGGACCACTTACCACTTAAAGTTTATACGCCCCTCTATTAAACAGACCTAGTATTGGACCACTTACCACTTAAAGTTTATACGCCCCTCTATTAAACAGACCTAGTATTGGACCACTTACCACTTAAAGTTTATACGACCCTCTATTAAACAGACCTAGTATTGGACCACTTACCACTCAAAGTTTATTCGACCCTCTATTAAACAGACCTAGTATTGGACCACTTACCACTCAAAGTTTATACGACCCTCTATTAAACAGACCTAGTATTGGACCACTTACCACTTAAAGTTTATACGACCCTCTATTAAACAGACCTAGTATTGGACCACTTACCACTTAAAGTTTATACGACCCTCTATTAAACAGACCTAGTATTGGACCACTTACCACTTAAAGTTTATACGACCCTCTATTAAACAGACCTAGTATTGGACCACTTACCACTCAAAGTTTATACGACCCTCTATTAAACAGACCTAGTATTGGACCACTTACCTTGCAGGTCAGCCCCTTTTTATTCAAATCAGTGATTAACTGGCAAATTGGAAGGTGTGATGGAGGGGGGGGGGGGGGGTCGTTAAATGAACAGGGGGCTGTTTGCATTACAAATTAGAGAGGTGTTAATGAATTTACCTGGAGGGGGGGGGGCAGAGAACCATTCACACAGACTCTGTTACCTGTATTTTGGTTACAGGGTCTGGGAAGATGCAGGAATCATGACTAGGTGGATTTTAATTAGCCATGTTTTTTTTTTTTTTTTTTTTACCCATACCTAGACCAGGACTAGAGGAGCCTAACGTTGCCCTTTCTAGGCCAAGGACCTTACATGTTCTGTTTAAAGGTGAATTGTCTCTGGAAGCCAAAAACAGACAAATACTCCATCTAAAACGTGACTCGATTCTCAATTGCTCGACACGGTTCTAGAAACATCCTTCATATCACATCAAAATAATTTCACAAATGCAAAACATACACTTACTGCTCAGTGTTTTACTGTGTTTTTAAAAAGGACTGCAGCCGACAGTATTTTTCAGAGACAAAGTATTTATTATTCATTTGTTTATTTGAAACGTAACATTTGTTTAAGTAGTCAGTTAAGAACAAATTATTATTGACAATGACGGCCTACACCGGCCAAACCCGGACGACGCTGGGCCAATTGTGAGCCGCCCTATGGGACTCCCAATTACGGCCGGTTGTGATACAGCCTGAAATTGAACCAGGGCCTCTAGTGACGCCTCTAGCAATGAGATGCAGTGCCTGAGACCGCTGCGCCTCTCGAGAGCCCTGTGTGTAAACGAAAGATGGCCGCCACCAATACTTCATCACTGAAACATGTCGGCTCCTTTTAAAAAACACGGTAAAACACCGTTAACTGTTAACTTCCTAGTTAAATAAAACAAGCGCTGAAAATTGCCATGTGGGAACCCTACCCCCCCCCCAAAAAAAAAAAATTGTGTAGTAATTTAACCTTTGTTAATAAATAATAATTGCTGATATGAAAGATATGCAATACAAATCATTAAAATCCAGACGGAAAATATTTACACAATCTAATAGCAATCTAATATCACACAGTCAAAACTCTCCGTCGTTTTTAGTTAAGTTCACCATTCTGCGATTCTCACTGTTAATAAACATCAGGCGATTCAACACAACGGTTCTTTATGGCATCATTTGATCTGATCAGTGAACGCCAATTTATTTTCCTAAAGTAGTGAAACAGGGTAAAACATTTTTATTTTATTTTTTAATCACTTTTTTTACCACTGAGACAAAGCCATAACATATCCTGTGTGTTGTGATAAATTGTGTTGTTCTCCATAACCTGTTAATTCATATACCTTGACACCGTGATATATAGACCTAAAGGGTCGAGACAATAAGAATGACACAGTGGGCAGAATAAATTCAACCACACCTTTGTTTCATCACAAAACCGGAGAGCGACCTCTGTGCAGTGAATAGGGTGCCAGTAGTGCACTACGTAGGGAATAGGGTGCCTCTGTGCAGTGAATTCCTCAAAACATATTGAATGTAGCAAACAGTTGCATGACCTACAGAACGGTCAAGCACGTAAATGTTTCCCACAATTTCGGACTGCTAAACAACTACCATGGAGAGTTACCACAAGTCGCAAAGAAAACAAGCGCTGCCTCCACTATTTCAACATCTAATCACCTATGCACTAGGGATGCACGATATATCGATGAACATATCGGAATCGGACGATATTAGCTAAAAATTCCAACATCGGTATCGGCCCGATGTCTAGTTTAAAGCCGATGTTAAAAACCGATGTCAACGCTACCGTGAATACCTATATAACATATAATACCTACATAATATATATAACATATAATACCTATATAATATATAATACCTATATAATACCTATATAATATATATAATATATAATACCTACATAATACCTATATAATATATATAATATATAATACCTATATAATGTATATAATATATAATACCTATATATAATATATAATACCTATATATAATATATAATACCTATATATAATATATATAATACCTATATATAATATATAATACCTATATATAATATATAATACCTATATATAATATATAATACCTATATATAATATATAATACCTATATATAATATATAATACCTATATATAATATATATAATACCTATATAATATATATAATATATAATACCTATATAATATATATAATATATAATACCTATATATAATATATATAATACCTATATAATACCTATATATAATATATAATACCTATATATAATATATATAATACCTATATATAATATATATAATACCTATATAATACCTATATATAATATATAATACCTATATATAATATATATAATACCTATATAATACCTATATATAATATATAATACCTATATAATGTATATAATATATAATACCTATATAATGTATATAATATATAATACCTATATATAATATATAATACCTATATATAATATATATAATACCTATATAATATATATAATATATAATACCTATATAATGTATATAATATATAATACCTATATATAATATATAATACCTATATATAATATATATAATACCTATATAATATATATAACATATAATACCTATATAATGTATATAATATATAATACCTATATATAATATATAATACCTATATAATGTCTACACGTACAACACAGCATTCCTAACCTCGCCCACAATGTCTGCTGTGTGGATCGAGCAGTCAACAAGTCCAGCAGTCATTTGAAAGAGTACGAAAATTTCAGCGAGACAACTCAAAAGGAGAAATCCACTAACGCCAAGATAATGGATTTCAATCAACCGTTCTCTGTCGTGGATTGTTGGTTTTAGCCAACTGGTTGAGCACACTACCAAGTAGGCGCTATTTTTCAGATGTTGCCCTACCGGAGTTACAGTGATAGCATCACTGCTAATAGCTTCATGACTGACATTTGGAACAGCGATATCAGCCCCATGAACATGCGGAGTCTGACTGCACAGTGGGTCAACAAGGATCTCGTACTGAGGAAAGCCGTATTTCATGCTCATGAATGTGCGGGTTGTCATACCGCTGCTGCCATTTCAATGGCATTTTGAGAACATGAAAACACTAGCTAGCTCCATTCAAACAACTGACTGGAGAAGTAAGCGGATGGACTGCGTCTGCAGCAGACTGTCATGGCATTGAAAAGCCTGATCAACAAAACCACCAACACTGTGAACAAGCGATTCATTGGCATTCTCTCTTTACAGTGTCGCCACCATGCTCGATGCTAGGTACAAGGACCGCTACTTCTTTAACAGGCATTCTCTCTTTACAGTGTCGCCACCATGCTCGATGCTAGGTACAAGGACCGCTACTTCTTTAACAGGCATTCTCTCTTTACAGTGTCGCCACCATGCACGACGCTAGGTACAAGGACCGCTACTTCTTTAACAGGCATTCTCTCTTTACAGTGTCGCCACCATGCACGACGCTAGGTACAAGGACCGCTACTTCTTTAACAGGCATTCTCTCTTTACAGTGTCGCCACCATGCTCGATGCTAGGTACAAGGACCGCTACTTCTTTAACAGGCATTCTCTCTTTACAGTGTCGCCACCATGCACGACGCTAGGTACAAGGACCGCTACTTCTTTAACAGGCATTCTCTCTTTACAGTGTCGCCACCATGCACGACGCTAGGTACAAGGACCGCTACTTCTTTAACAGGCATTCTCTCTTTACAGTGTCGCCACCATGCACGACGCTAGGTACAAGGACCGCTACTTCTTTAACAGGCATTCTCTCTTTACAGTGTCGCCACCATGCTCGACGCTAGGTACAAGGACCGCTACTTCTTTAACAGGCATTCTCTCTTTACAGTGTCGCCACCATGCACGACGCTAGGTACAAGGACCGCTACTTCTTTAACAGGCATTCTCTCTTTACAGTGTCGCCACCATGCACGACGCTAGGTACAAGGACCGCTACTTCTTTAACAGGCATTCTCTCTTTACAGTGTCGCCACCATGCACGACGCTAGGTACAAGGACCGCTACTTCTTTAACAGGCATTCTCTCTTTACAGTGTCGCCACCATGCATGACGCTAGGTACAAGGACCGCTACTTCTTTAACAGGCATTCTCTCTTTACAGTGTCGCCACCATGCACGACGCTAGGTACAAGGACCGCTACTTCTTTAACAGGCATTCTCTCTTTACAGTGTCGCCACCATGCTCGATGCTAGGTACAAGGACCGCTACTTCTTTAACAGGCATTCTCTCTTTACAGTGTCGCCACCATGCTCGATGCTAGGTAAAAGGACCGCTACTTCTTTAACAGGCATTCTCTCTTTACAGTGTCGCCACCATGCACGACGCTAGGTACAAGGACCGCTACTTCTTTAACAGGCATTCTCTCTTTACAGTGTCGCCACCATGCTCGATGCTAGGTACAAGGACCGCTACTTCTTTAACAGGCATTCTCTCTTTACAGTGTCGCCACCATGCACGACGCTAGGTACAAGGACCGCTACTTCTTTAACAGGCATTCTCTCTTTACAGTGTCGCCACCATGCACGATGCTAGGTACAAGGACCGCTACTTCTTTAACAGGCATTCTCTCTTTACAGTGTCGCCACCATGCACGACGCTAGGTACAAGGACCGTTACTTCTTTAACAGGCATTCTCTCTTTACAGTGTCGCCACCATGCTCGATGCTAGGTACAAGGACCGCTACTTCTTTAACAGGCATTCTCTCTTTACAGTGTCGCCACCATGCACGACGCTAGGTACAAGGACCGCTACTTCTTTAACAGGCATTCTCTCTTTACAGTGTCGCCACCATGCTCGAGGCTAGGTACAAGGACCGCTACTTCTTTAACAGGCATTCTCTCTTACAGTGTCGCCACCATGCACGACGCTAGGTACAAGGACCGCTACTTCTTTAACAGGCATTCTCTCTTTACAGTGTCGCCACCATGCACGATGCTAGGTACAAGGACCGCTACTTCTTTAACAGGCATTCTCTCTTTACAGTGTCGCCACCATGCACGACGCTAGGTACAAGGACCGCTACTTCTTTAACAGGCATTCTCTCTTTACAGTGTCGCCACCATGCTCGATGCTAGGTACAAGGACCGCTACTTCTTTAACAGGCATTCTCTCTTTACAGTGTCGCCACCATGCTCGATGCTAGGTACAAGGACCGCTACTTCTTTAACAGGCATTCTCTCTTTACAGTGTCGCCACCATGCATGACGCTAGGTACAAGGACCGCTACTTCTTTAACAGGCATTCTCTCTTTACAGTGTCGCCACCATGCACGACGCTAGGTACAAGGACCGCTACTTCTTTAACAGGCATTCTCTCTTTACAGTGTCGCCACCATGCTCGATGCTAGGTACAAGGACCGCTACTTCTTTAACAGGCATTCTCTCTTTACAGTGTCGCCACCATGCTCGATGCTAGGTACAAGGACCGCTACTTCTTTAACAGGCATTCTCTCTTTACAGTGTCGCCACCATGCACGACGCTAGGTACAAGGACCGCTACTTCTTTAACAGGCATTCTCTCTTTACAGTGTCGCCACCATGCTCGATGCTAGGTACAAGGACCGCTACTTCTTTAACAGGCATTCTCTCTTTACAGTGTCGCCACCATGCACGACGCTAGGTACAAGGACCGCTACTTCTTTAACAGGCATTCTCTCTTTACAGTGTCGCCACCATGCACGATGCTAGGTACAAGGACCGCTACTTCTTTAACAGGCATTCTCTCTTTACAGTGTCGCCACCATGCACGACGCTAGGTACAAGGACCGTTACTTCTTTAACAGGCATTCTCTCTTTACAGTGTCGCTACCATGCTCGATGCTAGGTACAAGGACCGCTACTTCTTTAACAGGCATTCTCTCTTTACAGTGTCGCCACCATGCACGACGCTAGGTACAAGGACCGCTACTTCTTTAACAGGCATTCTCTCTTTACAGTGTCGCCACCATGCTCGAGGCTAGGTACAAGGACCGCTACTTCTTTAACAGGCATTCTCTCTTACAGTGTCGCCACCATGCACGACGCTAGGTACAAGGACCGCTACTTCTTTAACAGGCATTCTCTCTTTACAGTGTCGCCACCATGCACGATGCTAGGTACAAGGACCGCTACTTCTTTAACAGGCATTCTCTCTTTACAGTGTCGCCACCATGCACGACGCTAGGTACAAGGACCGCTACTTCTTTAACAGGCATTCTCTCTTTACAGTGTCGCCACCATGCTCGATGCTAGGTACAAGGACCGCTACTTCTTTAACAGGCATTCTCTCTTTACAGTGTCGCCACCATGCTCGATGCTAGGTACAAGGACCGCTACTTCTTTAACAGGCATTCTCTCTTTACAGTGTCGCCACCATGCACGACGCTAGGTACAAGGACCGCTACTTCTTTAACAGGCATTCTCTCTTTACAGTGTCGCCACCATGCACGACGCTAGGTACAAGGACCGCTACTTCTTTAACAGGCATTCTCTCTTTACAGTGTCGCCACCATGCACGACGCTAGGTACAAGGACCGCTACTTCTTTAACAGGCATTCTCTCTTTACAGTGTCGCCACCATGCACGATGAGAGTGGAAGACTCCTCTCGTCTTAACCATGTATTACACACATTGCATCTTCCCATTACAAGGAAGAATATTGAATAAACTTCATTTGAACGTACTTTACCTGTTGTCCACTGTTTTTTAAGGTCCTTATGTAGGACATAATCTGAGACAAAATGTCCATAGAATAGTGTTATTAAGACCAGCTTTCAGTATGCTGGCCTGTATATCGGTTAAATACCGATGCAATTCACGCATGTCAACAACACTTAACCGAAGCACAGGCCTAAAGTCAGTGGTGTGAAGTACTTAAGTAAAAACTCTTTAAAGTACTACTTAAGTAAAAACCCTTTAAAGTACTACTTAAGTAAAAACCCTTTAAAGTACTACTTAAGTAAAAACCCTTTAAAGTACTACTTAAGTAAAAACCCTTTAAAGTACTACTTAAGTAGGTTTTTTGGGGAGTATTTGTACTTTCCTTCACTAAGTACTTGTTACATTTTGAATGCTTAGCAGGACAGGAAAATGGTCCAGTTCACGCACTTATCAAGAGAACATCCCTACTGCCTCTCGTCTGGAGGACTCACTAAACAGAGAACATCCCTGGTCGTCCCTACTGCCTCTGATCTGGAGGACTCACTAAACAGAGAACATCCCTGGTCATCCCTATTGCCTTGCCTAGTTAAATAAAGCCTAAATTAAAAAATTAAAAAATGTTTCCACATTGTGCATCACATGAAACGCATTAGGAGATGGAAAATACAAGTGACAGAGCCTGCCAAAACAGTTGAGTAAACAACACTTTTCAACACTGTGTATATTTGTTCTCAACCACCATCCTGGCAAAAGCACCAACAAAACTGGTAAAGTCAAATTACCTTTTCTTCAATCTACTGGTAGAGACTATTTTACAGCGAGCACCTTTAGGACTGTTACCATGGCTAATCAGTCGGATATTTAATAAGCAAGGCACATTTTTGGTTAACATTTTGTGTGTGTATGACAACAAAAGGAGGGGGGGTATTTACTGCCCCCCCCCCACCCCCCCACCCACGGAGAGAGATAAGACAAGCAATTTGTTACATTCCTTCAAAACGAAACAGTCTGAGGAGGGGAGGGGGGGATATTTCACAAAATGTATCACTAGACTGACTTGGTGAGAGTCCAGAGGAACTCAGCATCAGTGTTTCTCTGGAGGTCTGTCAGTTGCACACCGCTGTTGGGGAAACGGGACACCGCTGTTGTAACGTTGCAGCTTTGCCACCGAGCGACATTGCATCAAAGCAACCAAAGCAACCATATACCGTGCAGAAAGAAAGCTGACTTCAAAGTCACTGATATAAGGGAGAATTACGTAAAACCAATTAGTTTACCTTTTGTCATTTATATAGTTAGGTAAGGGTGATTCAGGATGAACAACCAAACAACAGTTAACTAGCCACGGAGAGGGTGTCTGAAAACATTGTGTCCACTGGTGTAGATAGATAAATCGTTTCTGTTCAGCGCGATTGAAATCGGTGAACTTCAGTCTCTGAACAACAATCACAGTCAGAAACACTACATATTCCCCCGGTGCACAATGCATTTGTTACACATGCAACAAACAAACCCCCCAAAAAGCACTGTATATCTGCCAAGGCCCTTAATAAAACGACTGGTGAAAATGGGCCAAGAATAGCAAGGGAACAACTTAGGAAGTCAGTAAAGTGTGAAGGTATAACATGTCTATGTAGCTGGCAGTGTGGTCGGCAGCCTCGCATAGCAGGCTAACCAAGCTAATCAATACTGCATCACACAACCGAGATTGAATCACTCACGAAATGTGGGCACGAATTTCACACCAAAAAAACACACGCACACAGCAAAAACAACCAAAGCCCACAGGTGTACTTACGACTTGTAACTTTCCGTCGCTTGTGTTGTGTTAAATCCCGTGTGTTAAACCCGGTCTGACCTTCCGTTGAGGGGAAACAGACATACTGCTAGCTGACTGTGCTGCCGCCATGTTCCTCCGACTGCTCTGTGCTGCTGGCTGGCTGCTTGTTTATCTCGCTAACAAGCCTTCCCCCACACACACACTACCACTACCATACACACACTACCACACACACACACACACACACACACACACACTACCACACACACACACTACCATACACACACACACTACCATACACACACACACTACCATACACACACTACTACACACACACACACACACTACCATACACACACACACTACCATACACACACACACACACTATCATACACACACACACACACACTATCATACACACACACACTACCACACACACACATATACACACACACACACTACCATACACACACTACCACACACACACTACCACTACCATACACACTACCATACACACACAACCATACACACACTACCACTACCATACACACACTACCACACACACACTACCATACACACACACTACCATACACACACTACCACACACACACACACTACCACACACACACTACCATACACACACACACTACCATACACACACACACACACTATCATACACACACACACACACACTATCATACACACACACACTACCACACACACACATATACACACACATATACACACACACACACACTACCATACACACACACACTACCATACACACACACACTACCATACACACACTACCACACACACACTACCACTACCATACACACACACACACTACCATACACACACAACCACACACACACTACCACTACCATACACACACTACCACTACCATACACACACTACCACACACACACACACACACTACCACACACACACTACCATACACACACTACCACACACACACACACACTACCACACACACACACACTACCATACACACACACACACACTATCATACACACACACACTACCACACACACACTACCCTTACTATACACACACTACCACACACACATACACACACACTACCACACACACACACTACCATACACACACACACACTATCATACACACACACACACACACTATCATACACACACACACTACCACACACACACATATACACACACACACACACACACACACACACTACCATACACACACTACCACACACACACTACCACTACCATACACACTACCATACACACACAACCATACACACACTACCACTACCATACACACACTACCACACACACACTACCACACACACACACTACCATACACACACACACACTATCATACACACACACACACACACTATCATACACACACACACTACCACACACACACATATACACACACACACACACACACACACACACACACACACTACCATACACACACTACCACACACACACTACCACTACCATACACACTACCATACACACACAACCATACACACACTACCACTACCATACACACACTACCACACACACACTACCATACACACACACTACCATACACACACTACCACACACACACACACTACCACACACACACTACCATACACACACACACTACCATACACACACACACACACACTATCATACACACACACACACACACACTATCATACACACACACACTACCACACACACACATATACACACACATATACACACACACACACACTACCATACACACACACACTACCATACACACACACACTACCATACACACACTACCACACACACACTACCACTACCATACACACACACACACTACCATACACACACAACCACACACACACTACCACTACCATACACACACTACCACTACCATACACACACTACCACACACACTACCACACACACACTACCATACACACACTACCACACACACACACACACTACCATACACACACACACTACCATACACACACACACACACTATCATACACACACACACTACCACACACACACTACCCTTACCATACACACACTACCACACACACATACACACACACTACCACACACACACACTACCATACACACACACACACTCTCATACACACACACACACACACACACACACACACACACACACTACCACACACACACACACACACTACCACAGAGAGGAGCACCTGGATTAGCGGGGTCTCTCTCTCTCTGGTATGGAACACTGCCCTGCCTCAACATAACCAAGCAGCAACAACCTGTCCAATGTATGATATAGCAAGGAGAAACAGCGTGAAGTTAGTTTCGTCAAGGGAGGATAGGATACAAATACGTAGTTCTTTGATAGGCTAACTTGACAGTAGCCATAGCCTAACATATTGCTGAACCTATAACCTGTTTATTAATAATTACATTAACATGTAGACTAAACACAAATTGAGTTATTGGCCTAAAAGGTGCTTATTACACATTAGTTTATTCATCAGATTGTTTTTTTTTCTATAAAATTGAATGAAATTAATATACAATGTACATTAATTGATTATTTATAAATATAAATATATAAATATATTTGATTAGTAACATGAAGTAAACATGTCAGCAATGATCATTGCTGTAGATGAAGGTTAGGTCCCAAATGACACCCTATATTGCCTGTGTAGTTCACTACTTTTGACCAAAGCCCTATGGGAATGCAGTGCCATTTGGGACGGAGCAGAAGGGAAGAGCTGAACAAAGCAGAAAGAACCAAGAGAGAATTCTAGAACCTGACTCATGACATGGTCTCAGAGTGAGCTAACACACACACACACACACACACACACACGCTAACGCACACACACACACGCACGCTAACACACACACACACACACACACACACACACACACACGCTAACACACACACACACACACACACACACACTAACACACACACACACACACACGCACACGCACGCTAACACACACACACGCACACACACACACGTTAACACACACACGCACACGCACGCTAACACACACGCACACACACACACTAACACACACACACACGCTAACACACACACACGCACGCACACACGCACGCTAACACACACACACGCACGCTAACACACACACACACACATAAACACACACACACACACACACACACACACACACACACACACACACACACACACACACACACACACACACACACACACACACACGACAGCCCAGAGACATAAATTACTCTGAATGATACTTAATAATCAACACATATACCACTACAGTAGTCATAACATGAATAGGCAGATCAGGTGAGCAATAATTCAAGATTCTATTCAAGTCTATTTTTGTCATAGACACACAATACACATGTTAGTCACGGTCCAACAAAATGCTACGCGCATGTTCCCTCTCACTCATTTTTATCTATTTATTTGAAACGTAACATTTGTTTAACTAGGCAAGTCAGTTAAGAACAAATTATTATTGACAATGACGGCCTAGGAACAGCCAAACCCGGACGACGCTGGTCCAAATGTGCCACGCCCTATAGGACTCCCAATCACGGCCGGATGGGATACAGCCTGGATTCGAACCTGTGACTGTAGTGACGCCTCTTGCACTGAGATGCAGGACCTTTAGGCCGCTGTGCCTCTATAAGACCAATAACAACAATAATAGGTCATTAATTAAGTTTATCCCAAATCATAGTGACATTTGTTTTTCAGGTGCAATGCAACCAATTTATACTTTACTGTGAAATGTTTACTTACAAGCCTTAAGTAAGCAAAATGAAGTACACAAGAATGGAGCTAGACTCAGTGAGTACAAGATCAATAATTTACCTTTATTTTACTAGGCAAGAACAAATTCTTATTTTCAATGACGGCCTAGGAACAGTGGGTTAACTGCCTTGTTCAGGGGCAGAACAACACATTTTTACCTTGTCAGCTCAGTGATTTGATCTTGCAACCTTTCGGTTACTAGTCCAACGATCTAACCACTAGGCTACGCTGGATATGCAGAGGTACAAGGTACTGTATTCGAGGTAGATGTGTACATGAAGGCAGGGTAAAGTGACTAGGCATCAGGATAGATAATAATAAGGTATTTGAGGTAGATGTGTACATGAAGGCAGGGTAAAGTGACTAGGCATCAGGATAGATAATAATAAGGTATTTGAGGTAGATGTGTACATGAAGGCAGGGTAAAGTGACTAGGCATCAGGATAGATAATAATAAGGTATTTGAGGTAGATGTGTACATGAAGGCAGGGTCAAGTGACTAGGCATCAGGATAGATAATAATAAGGTATTAGAGGTAGGGTAGCCTAGTGGTTAGAGTTTTGGACTAGTAACCGGAAGGTTAGATAATAACAAGGTATTAGAGGTAGATGTGTACCTGAAGGCAGGGTCAAGTGACTAGACATCAATGAAACACAGTCAGTATCATACAGCAGACTAGAACTTGGACAGGAAACAGCAAAAACATTCTTCCTCCTTCCCTTTGATAGCAGGAGAATAACAACACAGGTCTATCTGATTTACGTGCAAGCGAGCGTATGAGGAAATCTGTCCAATGAGATTCCAGCTATACGCAAACTTGTATGTTGAAACATTATATATCATGTTGAACATTATATTAAGTAATTGCTACATCTACTATGTAAGTAATACGTCTAATTAGCATAGGCTGGCCTATATTATATCATAATTTCCATATGACATTTTACATATCGCCAAATTATGCATCCCAAAAATGGCACCCAATTCCCTGTATAGATCATTACTTTTGGCCAGGCTCCATAGGGTAATGGTCAGGGTCCATAGAGTTCTAGTCATGAGGGTCCATAGGGTTCTGGTCAGGAGGGTCCATAGGGTTCTGGTCAGGGTCCATAGGGTAATGGTCAGGGTCCATAGAGTTCTGGTCAGGAGGGTCCATAGGGTTCTGGTCAGGAGGGTCCATAGGGTTCTGGTCAGGAGGGTCCATAGGGTTCTGGTCAGGAGGGTCCATAGGGTTCTGGTCAGGGTCCATAGGGTTCTGGTCAGGAGGGTCCATAGGGTTCTGGTCAGGATCCATAGGGTTCTGGTCAGGGTCCATAGAGTTCTGGTCAGGAGGGTCCATAGGGTTCTGGCCAGGAGGGTCCATAGGGTTCTGGTCAGGGTCCATAGGGTTCTGGTCAGGAGGGTCCATAAGGTTCTGGTCAGGAGGGTCCATAGCTTTCTGGTCAGGAGGGTCCATAAGGTTCTGGTCAGGACCCATAGGGTTCTGGTGAGGAGGGTCCATAAGGTTCTGGTCAGGACCCATAGGGCTCTAGTCAAAAGTAGTGCACTATGTAAGGAATCGGGTTCCATTTGAGACAAGTGTAGAAATGAGGGTAAAGGAATGGTTGTCAGTGGAAAACAATGTCCCCGGCTCCGGTGGCTAAGTAGGTTACCTCTGCTGCTCCTAAAAGTTCTGGTCTACTTCAAACATTCTCGCTGAATCAGCTTTCTACAGGTTTCAATTGTTTAATGAAATGAAAACCTAGAGGTCTCCTGTCCTGTATAGTGTCAACAATCTCGAAACCTTTGATATGATACACAATATTAATTAGGTTAACATGACTCCTGTGATAGCTCACAAATTAAATATTAATTTGCATAACTGACAATTCTAACAATGATCTTTAAAAAAAAAACGTGACTTTTTAAACCACAGATGGATAATTCTATATATTCAGTTCACTGTAAAATTGCATATCAATATTTTAACGCAGTTTGTGTGAAGCGTAGCACCACCATGTGGTCCTTACATAGAATTATTTTAACCTAGTTTCAACTGAACTTTGACCTCTACATTTTACATTTACATTTTAGTAATTTAGCTGACAATCTTATACAAGGCCTGTCATGCCAAATCATGTTTTGGAAGTTCTAGCGACAGCCCTAGCAACGGAAGCTATAGAACTCATCGAATCCCATTGTGACGCGGGGAGCTTTTTTGGAATGGCAGCCCGGGTTACCAAAAGCATCTTAAGGCTAAGTTTATCGTTAGTACCTTCATAGCCACATCGTTAAATCTCAGAGCTGTTTTATTTAACCCCATCAGTTCCGAAACCCAGCTTTTCATTATCTTTTATTTATCTTCCCTTATATTTAACCTCACAATTAAGTGGTTTACAATGTTATTTTCGGGACAACCAGGGCTACAAGTAGAACACAAAGCAATTTGACATAGTTGCATTCAATCGGTTTTTTTGTACAAATCTTTTTTAAATGTGGTCTGCCCATAGAAAAAAAACATAAAAATGCATCTATATGGATGCTTTGAGTAAATAAATAGTTTGCTCACTCGGAAATTACTAACCATGACCAGAGACAACTGTGAAGAGTTTGGAATTTGTGAGGGCAATTAAGTGAACTTATCACAGTATTATAGACATTATGTCCCATAGGGCGGCGCACAATTGGCCCAGCGTCGACTGGGTTTAACCAGTGTAGGCCTTCATTGTAAATAAGAATTTGTTCTTAACTGACTTGCCTTGTTAAACAAAAGGCTAATTAAAGGATGCATAAAAAAATATATATATATATACACACATATGAATCACAGACAGTATCACCAGCAAACAACCCCCACACCTCCTCCTCCATGCTTCGCGGTTGGAACCACACATGCTGAGATCATCCGTTCACCTACAAAGACACGGTGGATGGAACCAGAAATCGCTCATTTGGACTCATCAGACCAAAGGACAGATTTCCACCGGTCTAATGTCCATTGCTCATGTTTCTTGGCCCAAGCAAGTCTCTTCTTATTATTGGTGTCCTTTAGTAGTGGTTTCTTTGCAGCAATTCGACCATGAAGGCCTGATTCACACAGTCTCCTCTGAACAGTTGATGTTGAGATGTGTCTGTTACTTGAACTCTGTGAAGCATTTATTTGGCCTGCAATCTGAGGCTGGTAACTCTAATGAACTTATCCTCTGCAGCAGAGGTAACTCTGGGTCTACCTTTCCTGTGGTGGTCCTCATGAGAGCCAGTTTCATCATAGCGCTTGATGGTTTTTGAGACAGCACTTGAAGAAACTTTCAAAGTTCTTGAAATTTTCCAGATTGACTTAAAAGTAATGGATTTTCATTTCTCTTTACTTATTTGAGCTGTTCTTGCCATAATATGGACTTGATCTTTTACCAAATAGGGCTCTCTTCTGTATAGAGCAACTTACAGGAGCAATTAGGGTTAAGTGCCTTGCTCAATGGGCACCGACAGATTTTTCACCTAGTCGACCCAGGGTATCGAACCGGCGACCAGTCTCCCCACCTCTAGCTGAAGTGTATTCATTGGGATCGTTGAGTAAAATTCATTATGATTTATATGTATTTTCACAGGATTACACATTACATTTTTGGTCATTTAGCAGACATCCATCTTATTCAGTCAGTTCATTTTTTTATTTTACCTTTATTTAACCAGGCAAGTCAATTAAGAACAAATTCTTATTTTCAATGACGGCCCTAGGAACAGTGGGTTAACTGCCTGTTCAGGGGAAGAACGACAGATTTGTACCTTGTCAGATCGGGGGTTTGAACTTGCAACCTTCCGGTTACTAGTCCAACGCTCTAACCACTAGGCTACCCTGTCGCCCCATTCAACAAATAGATAAGACAACCACATCGCAGTCAAACATTATATAACTTCACTATATTTCAAACAAATAGCATCTTAGTTTAATAACAATTTGACACGTTTATTTTGTGTAAATAAATGTTTAATGGCAACGAGTGGGCATGATGAACAACAGTAAAGAGCCAGGGTGGGTTTTATGCCCAGTGTCACGAGGAGAACTAGCATTTGGCACGTTCAGTTCAAATAAAAAAAAGGCATAAAAACAGAATGAAACATTTCTTTATCCATAATGTCTTCAACAACAAAATGATATTCTCGTGGCCATGTTCAAAAGGAGACATAAATACAATGTCTACATCCCCAATGGCACCCTAACTGTCTTTATATAGTGCACTACTTTACACCTGAGTTCTAGTCAAAAAGTAGTGCACTATATAGGGAAATGGGGTGCCATTTAGCTCACAGCCCTTCATGTAGATCTGAAAAGAGAGATATAGGGAACATATCCTGTCAGTGCCTTGGTAGGCACTCTAGATTATCTCTAAAAACAACTCCACAGTTGTATCCCAAATGACACACACACACAATAGATATATATGAGCAGTGGTCATGGCACCCTATTCCCTATATAGTGTACAGAGACAATGGGCTGAGGTCATAAGTAGTGCACTAATATATGTATATGTGTGGTTGTGTATGTATGTATGTATGTATGTATGTATGTATGTATGCATGTATGTATGGAATAGGGTGCCATTTAGGATGCACATCAATAATAGCTTCCTCCCTCCACATAGTGACCACTGATCCTACCATTGGCTGGATTGAGGTAAACAGCCCTATCCAACCATGTTAGATCAGCGATTGCTTCAGGGAAGAAAAGACCACAGGAAGGATGCATTAAACAGAGACGTAAAACAGGGACCCGTTTTTTTCAGGTTTTTTTTACAGCACCAACGCAAAAGGCTTGAAAAGCAAATTAAAAACAAAAAATTATCTAAAATGGCTTCCAATCCTTGTTCCCTGTCCTGCATTCTCACTGCCAGTGTCCTGAGAGAATGTCTGCGACTCTATTCCTTCTGTAGTGCACTACTTTTTGACCACAACCAATACACCTCTGGTCAAAAGTGGAGCACTATATTGGGAATAAGAATGGTATTTGGGACACACAAACTGGTAGGTTAAAGCACTGTGGTGGGAAAGCAATGAATCCTATCCAGTCTAGTAACCCTTGTGTTGATGAAGGAAAGGAAACAAGGGGGAATGAAGCGGTTTCAACTACTGGAAAAGAAGAAGAAGAACGTAACTAAGAACTAAGTAACTAAACCTCTGATACAGACTGAGGGAAAGTAGGCAGGTGCATGGAGTTTCTCTGCTAGTGATTCCAAACAGATG
Organism: Oncorhynchus kisutch; assembly: GCF_002021735.2. Classification (NCBI taxonomy): domain Eukaryota; kingdom Metazoa; phylum Chordata; class Actinopteri; order Salmoniformes; family Salmonidae; genus Oncorhynchus; species Oncorhynchus kisutch. Next base: position 79,999,706 of record NC_034191.2, read on the forward strand.
GGAATGAATTCAAGAAGCCCTTTTTGTTAAAGAAACAGAATGTCATACAGTCTGATAAATTAAAAATGTTGGAAGAAAAAAAAAAATGGCATATGAAATGTCTGACTTTAGAAACAGATTACTGAAAACACTGATTTATTTTTCTTCTCCATCATTCCTGAAATTTTAAAACTGTACAAAACAATCTGTATCAATAGGCACTTAAATAAGTTATATATTTATATATATATATTTTTTTGTATTATTATTTAATTTTTCTGTAGTAACGTGACGATAATGGGAGAAAAAAAAAGAAAAAAGGAGCAGATAAAAGCCAAGATGCATTGTGGAGTTTGTAGTCCTACTGGAAGGAGCTGTAGTCCTTCAGATGATAAGATCTAGGTTGAAGTTTCACCATACTGCTTATACCAAATTCAATACATTTTGATCTCCAGAAGTGCTTAGGGGGGCCAGGGTTCCCCAACTGGAGGCCCATGGGCCATTCCCCAAGTTGACCCAATTTTTTTTTTAAACGTTTCTATTTGGATTTTTTTTTGTGTTTGGACATAAGACTAGAAACACCAGCCAATCAGCTCCAAGTCATTAAAAATTTTTGAAAATATGTTCCAAAGTGATTGTATACGAACGTAAGCAAGGTTTTAAATGATTATGTTTTAGTCAAATATTACATCTGTTTGGGTTTCTTGCGGTCAATTTGCAGTCTACAAATGATTTGTAATTATGTTCCGGCCCCCTGACCATCCGCTCAAGAAAAAAAATCAAGCTTGGCCTTACGGATGAAACTAGTTGATGGTCCCTGACATAGGGTCTAGGGGTGGATTTGGGATTGGGCTGTTGACAACAGCTAGAGCAGTGGCATGAGAAGGCTGGATGCAGCATGAGGGGGACAGGATATAGGGGAGTCTTTTTGGGGTGGGTAGGGGGTGGAGGGGGACAGGATATAGGGGAGTCTTTTTGGGGTGGGTAGGGGTTGGAGGGGGACAGGATATAAGGGAGTCTTTTTGGGGTGGGTAGGGGTTGGAGGGGGACAGGATATAAGGGAGTCTTTTTGGGGTGGGTAGGGGGTGGAGGGGGACAGGATATAAGGGAGTCTTTTTGGGGTGAGTAGGGGTTAGAGGGGGGACTTTATGAGGACTTCTCTTTCTTTGATCTCGGCGAATCAGCTCCGTTGGAACTTACTCCGTTCACTCCATTGGCTGCAAACGACAGAGAAGGAAGTGAAGGTACATGGAGCAAGAGAGAAAAAAAACAGTATAATGACATTTTCCTCACTTGAATCTGAAAAACTACAATAACTTCATTAAAACAATATAATATATAAAACAATATAAAAATATAAATGAACCTTCCCCAGACATATTCTTTCACATTATCAATGTGTATTTTCTAGCATTCTAGTATAGTGTCGCTTCCTGGGTTATATAGTGTCGCTTCCTGGGTTATATAGTGTCGCTTCCTGGGTTATATAGTGTCGCTTCCTGGGTTATATAGTGTCGCTTCCTGGGTTATATAGTGTCGCTTCCTGGGTTATATAGTGTCGCTTCCTGGGTTATATAGTGTCGCTTCCTGGGTTATATAGTGTCGCTTCCTGGGTTATATAGTGTCGCTTCCTGGGTTATATAGTGTCGCTTCCTGGGTTATATAGTGTCGCTTCCTGGGTTATATAGTGTCGCTTCCTGGGTTATATAGTGTCGCTTCCTGGGTTATATAGTGTCGCTTCCTGGGTTATATAGTGTCGCTTCCTGGGTTTCTGCAACTATCCTCTGGTATGTAGTTCTGCTCACCTTTGTCTTTCTTGGACTTGGTCTTGGGAGCTTGGGGCTTCTTGGGTTTCACGGGCTGGACCTGGACCTGCTCTCTCCACCTCCTCAGCTGGAAGTTGATAAACTTCCACATCATGAAGGCCTGAGTCACACAGATGGTCGCCAGCACAGTGATCCTTTGGGGAAGGATATAAAAAAAAAAAGGGTGTTAGCCACACTTAAAGTATGAAGTGGTTGATTCATGAAGGTTGATTCATTTATGTGGTTTCACAGCAATTCACAAATTAAACAGCTTGGCCAACTTCCACCACAACCAAGGCTAAATGTCTCTGGTGTTTTGATCTAGCAGTAGAGTGAAATGCAATGCACCGTGCACGTGAAATGCAATGCACCGTGCATACAGTCTTGCATTGCGCCTATCTGCGGTTCATATTGCTCAGTCTCGGTCTAGTCAAGTCATCCCCCCACTCACTCCCTCTCTCTCTTACCGAACAAAGAGCACGTTGAAGTTTCCGATAGCCAGGTCCAGTACCTGTTGATCAGCGTTGGCCAGGCCGAAACCCACAGTCAGGACAGACAGGGACAGGGTGAGCAGCCGTCCAAGAACAAACAGTACTGCCCAGACAGTAAACCTAGGAGACACACACACACACACATACGTTAGATGCCCATAACATCTATTGCCTCCCTTCGTTCTCCATCTTCTTTTTCCAACTGATATAAACACTATCATTACTCAAGACCTTAATAAGAGAGTGTAGCTAGACCAACTTCCTTGTCTAAAATGCTAAAATGGCATCTTGTAGGGCTTTGAAGTATGCTGTGTGTCCTCAACTTCAACTCACTCAGTGTGTGACCTCTTCGGTGTGTGTGTGTGCTCACCCAGTCTGTCTCTTCTCGTTGCTGAAGTAGACCAGGCGGGACACGTGGAAGAGAAGCTCTACGAAGCAGTGCAACACCAGCAGGACCAGAGCCAGACGATTCAGACTGGAAGACACAAAATGGACACCGTTAGACGCTTCATAGAGAGGTAGCTATCACCATGATCTATTTTTGTAAGATAAAAAAGGCCCCAGAAAGCACCAAAAAGTAGATAAAGTATTGGGACATATTGGAGCTACTAAGTTCAGCGAAGGTTGAGCGTGGGAGCAGGTCTACTCAATAATAATAAAGAACAACATGTTGACGTGAACCCGCGGTAATGTTGACGTGAACCCGCGGTAATGTTGACGTGAACCCGCGGTAATGTTGACGTGAACCCGCAGTGACGTGAACCCGCAGTAATGTTGACGTCAACCCGCAGTGACGTGAACCCGCGGTAATGTTGACGTGAACCCGCAGTAATGTTGACGTGAACCCGCAGTGACGTGAACCCGCGGTAATGTTGCCGTGAACCCGCAGTGACGTGAACCCGCGGTAATGTTGCCGTGAACCCACAGTGACGTGAACTCGCAGTAATGTTGACGTGAACCCGCGGTAATGTTGACGTGAACCCGCAGTGACGTGAACCCGCAGTAATGTTGACGTCAACCCGCAGTGACGTGAACCCGCGGTAATGTTGACGTGAACCCGCAGTAATGTTGCCGTGAACCCGCAGTGACGTGAACCCGCGGTAATGTTGCCGTGAACCCGCAGTGACGTGAACCCGCGGTAATGTTGCCGTGAACCCACAGTGACGTGAACTCGCAGTAATGTTGACGTGAACCCGCGGTAATGTTGACGTGAACCCGCAGTAATGTTGACATGAACCCGCAGTGACGTAAACCCGCAGTAATGTTGACGTGAACCCGCAGTGACGTGAACCCGCAGTAATGTTGACGTGAACCCGCAGTGACTTGAACCCGCAGTAATGTTGACGTGAACCCACAGTGACGTGAACTCGCAGTAATGTTGACGTGAACCCGCGGTAATGTTGACGTGAACCCGCAGTAATGTTGACGTGAACCCGCAGTGACGTGAACCCGCGGTAATGTTGACGTGAACCCGCAGTGACGTGAACCCGCAGTAATGTTGACGTGAACCCGCAGTGACGTGAACCCGCGGTAATGTTGACGTGAACCCGCAGTAATGTTGACGTGAACCCGCAGTAATGTTGACGTGAACCCGCAGTGACGTGAACCCGCAGTAATGTTGACGTGAACCCGCAGTAATGTTGACGTGAACCCGCAGTGACGTGAACCCGCAGTGACGTGAACCCGCAGTAATGTTGACGTGAACCCGCAGTAATGTTGACGTGAACCCGCAGTAATGTTGACGTGAACCCGCAGTAATGTTGAAGTGAACCCGCGGCCGGGTTGACGTGAACCCGCAGTAATGTTGACGTGAACCCGCAGTAATGTTGACGTGAACCCGCAGTGACGTGAACCCGCAGTGACGTGAACCCGCAGTGACGTGAACCCGCAGTAATGTTGACGTGAACCCGCAGTAATGTTGACGTGAACCCGCAGTAATGTTGACGTGAACCCGCAGTAATGTTGACGTGAACCCGCAGTAATGTTGACGTGAACCCGCGGCCGGGTTGACGTGAACCCGCAGTAACGTTGACGTGAACCCGCAGTAACGTTGACGTGAACCCGCAGTAATGTTGACGTGAACCAGGTCTTACTTGAGGATGTAGGCTCCTGCGATGTGGACCAAGTACAGAGCGATATACACCAACTGCCGAGGAATATCCTCCTACACCACACACACACACACACACACACAATGTCAGTAAAATACTCACTCTGTTAGTGAGCTTAATGCCCTCAAGCAAATGTTCAAATTTTTTTGTTGTTAAAAAATGCTAACGTATGGAAATAAAACACGAAATGCCATTCTACTTTAGTTCAGTAACTTCACACACACACTCACCTTCTTGGTCTTCTGAAAGTAGAGCTCGGGCAGAGCGTGAAGCCAGTAGCCCATCTGACAGATGAAAAAGAACTTCATCTGAAACCTACAAGCAGGACAAACAAACAAAAACACCAAGTCTGTCAATTCTACCTTACATTTTGTATTTTTTGGTTATTTTTCAGAAACCTTTCTCCAGAGCAACTTACAATTAGTGCATTCAACTAAGCTAGGTAGATCGCAGTGAGTAAACCTTTCTCCTCAAAAAAGTAGCTATCATTTGCAATAAAATATCTCAGAATAATTCAAATCACTAATCATATTGTTTTAGAAACAAAAATGGGACATAGGATGAGTAATGCGGACTAAAGACTCCTGTATGTTTAAACAAACCCAGCTACTTCCCTTAACATCTATACAAAAATACCACCAGATGACATTAGTTTACATATGGAACTGAGAACCAAGAATGGGGCGGCAGGGTAGCCTAGTGGTTAGAGCGTTGGACTAGTAACTGAAAGGTTGCAAGTTCAAATCCCCGAGCTGTCAAGGTACAAATCTGTCGTTCTACTTGTTTGCGTTGTGTTTACATGGTTTGACTTCAGTACTTACGGCATCAAGGTATGGGGGTAGCCTTCCCACAGATTCACTGGGTTGGACAGGAAGTTCTCCTGGACGAGAATATTAGAAAGAAGGAAAGATGATCATAAGGAGGACAAGAAGAGAGAGGAGAAATGCTAATCTGTGTGGCTACGTGAATAACGTGATACGCCTTTTATATTTCATTTTGAATTCACTCAACTCCGTCTCACGCCCCGCCTCCAGCTGTAAAATGAGCTAGCTTATTTAGCTCTCACCAGCCACAATGGATTTAAAACTCAAACCGCAGAGAAGCCGCTGCAAAGCTCCAGCTAGCTCCTCGTTAAAATCCTACCCCCCCCAGAAGTGTCACCAGGATAGGATGATTTTTAATATTGAGGTAAAGATGAACGTACAGAGTCAAGTACAGAGAGATCCTTGATGAAAACCTGCTCCCAAAGCACTCAGGACCTCAAACTGGAAGGTGAACCTTCGCCCCAACAGGACAACGACCCTAAGCACACAGACAAGACAATGCAGGAGTGGCTTCGGGACATATCTCCGAATGCCCTTGAGTGGCCCAGCCAGAGCCCGGACTTGAACCCGATCGAACATCTCTGGAGAGACCTGAAAATAGCTGTTCAGCAACGCTCCCCACCCAACCTGAAAGAGCTTGAGATGATTTGCAGAGAAGAATGGGTAATTATGACATAACATTGAAGGTTGTACAATGTAACAGGAATATTTAGACTGATGGATGCCACCCGTTAGATAAAATACGGAACGGTTCCGTATTTCACTGAAAGAATAAACGTCTTGTTTTCAAGATGATAGTTTCCGGATTCGACCATATTAATGACCAATGGCTCGTATTTCTGTGTGTTATTATGTTATTAAGTCTATGATTTGATAGAGCAGTATGACTGAGTGGTGGTAGGCACCAGCAGGCTCGTAAGCATTCATTCAAACAGCACTTTCGTGCGTTTTGTCAGCAGCTCTTCGCAAGCACAGCGCTGTTTATGACTTCAAACCTATCAGCCTAATGGCTGGTGTATCCGATGTGAAATGGCTAGCTAGTTAGCTGGGTGTGCGCTAATAGCGTTTCAAACGTCACTCGCTCTGAGACTTGGAGTGGTTGTTCCCCTTGCTCTGCATGGGTAACGATGCTTCGAGGGCGGCTGTTGTCGATGTGTTCCTGGTTCGAGCCCAGGGAGGAGCGAGGAGAGGGACGGAGGCACAGTCATGATGCTCTAAATGGTACAGCTGTAAAACATTGAGGACCCAGTGATGTGGACACCAAGGAAGTTAAAGTGCTTGACCCGCTCCACTGCAGCCCATCGGAAAATTTGGGGAAAAATTGGGGGGAATTTTAAAAAAGACTGCGTCATCTGTGAATCTTTTGGGGGCAGTATGCAAATTAGAGTGGGTCTAGGGTGTCTGGACTGACGGAGTTTAATATGTTGCCTTAACCATAACTCTCAAAGCACTTCCTGATTACAGATGTGAGTGCTACAGGGTGGTAGTTATTGTGACACGAAGCCTTAAGTGTTCTTGGGAAGAAGAATGATGGCGGTCATCATAAAAAAGGTGTGGGGATTACAGACTGGGGACAAGGAGAGGTTGAATATTACAGTGAATGCGCGTCCTGGAATACCGTCGGGCCCCGCGGCCTTGACCTGATTGAAGACCTTCATTTAAAAGTTGGCCTCGGAGAGAGAGAGACCACCCGGTCGTCTGACTCGGTGGCGGCCCTCATATCCACCACAATGTTGTTATTGTTTTTTTTTGTTTTGCATGAATAACGAGGGTATTACTTTCAACATTTAGCGGGCATTATTGTGGCAAGACAGTTGTGTGTTTTCGGCTGCATTCACATTGGGTTTATTCACCTTTAAAAACAGCCCGTTACCAAAACCGCCTTGCTTGTAGCCTATATTCATTACCAAAACCACCTTGCTTGTAGCCTATATTCATTACCAAAACCGCCTTGCTTGTAGCCTATATTCATTACCAAAAAGGCCTTGCTTGTAGCCTATATTCATTACCAAAACCGCCTTGCTTGTAGCCTATATTCATTACCAAAACCACCTTGCTTGTAGCCTATATTCATTACCAAAGGCCTTGCTTTAGTGTGTAGGGTGCTGTCCATTGTGTTGATACAGTGCAGATGGAGATTATCGAGCCAAACTGTCACTTCAAAAAGTACTCAATGGTCTGTCTAAGTGTCGGTATTTGAACTTCATGTTTGTGGTAAAGCAGGATTTAAGTAGACAGTAATACAATTCCAGTACAAGAACCCCCCCCCCCCCCCGGCGCCAGGTCTGTCTGCTCGGTAAGTAATATCCACCAAATAAGACATTTCCACCCTCTCTGCATTAACTATATGCTGCTGAGACAAGTTCATTTGAAACATTTCATGTCGACAGCGGCGCCAATAAAAAAAGTCAACACCCCCCCCCCCGCCAAGCTTTTCCACCCCCACTTTCAGACAAAGTCAAGAGCCCCCCCTCCCCCCCCACCACCAAGCTTTTCCACCCCCACTTTCAGACAAAGTCAAGAGCCCAATGCAGACACACACAGATTCAAAACACACAGACAGTTATATATTATATAAACAAATAGTCAGGTATTCAAGCGTTTTTTTTTAAAATCACCTATTAACATCCACACACACGTAAACAAATAGTTTAAACCATGTACTGATATAACGATGCTCGTGCCCCACACACACATCTACCTACCGACATGAGGATGTTGGTTCCCCATCCGAAGGAGAACAGGTAGAAGGCAGAGAGCTGGCCTGACTCGTTGAACTTGCTGTGCTTGGTCTTCGAGAAGTGCATCTTCCGGTTGATTTTCTATATACATTATTTTTTTTTAAAGAGACACATGACAATGAGTCAATCGAGGTCAAACTGATCAGCGATTATCAGTGTCGGATGATCAACTTCGCCGTCAGAATATCAAACGGATCCGTGGTTGTCTTGAATGTAATTTGTTTTAATGTTCGATATTTATTTTTTTATCAAATAAGACTATAATAACCAATGAAAATGTACAGAAAAACATAGGAAGTGTGTTTGAGTGAGTGCCAGTACTTACGTCCAGAACATACTCCTGAATGATGGCGTGGATAATGATGGACACCAGCATGTAGAAGAAGACCGTAGCCACATCCTGCAGACCGTGGTGGAAGTGGTTCACCACACTCTCCTCTGGCAGGCCCTCTGATCGGGAGACATAGAGAACGCATGAGCCCTTCACAAGCCTGTTCATAGAGCCTTGACGTTACGGCCCCAATGCTTTCTATTAGTAAATAGAACATCACCGCCTTCTAGAACGTTACTAGATTCCTTGCTAGCAGGCAGCCTCTGAGCTGAAGATTCTGCATACCGTGGGGGAAGTGGTTCACTACGCTCTCCTCTAGTAGGGAGACACGAAGCATTTACTAAGCCTTTTATAACCCTTCATAGTTGCCTTATTATACTGTATATACATTTATAAGAAGTTGTTCAAAACAGTCTCTTCTGGACCCTCTGATGGAAGCGATGCATACAGATTAGAGGTCGACCGATTAAATCTGTACGGACGATTAATTTGGGCCGATTTCAAGTTTTCATAACAATTGGTAAATCGGCCTTTTTGGACACCAACTATTGCCGATTACATAGAATAGAATTACCTAGAATATGTGGACGTCTATAAGTACCTAGGTGTCTGGCTAGACTGCAAACTCTCCTTCCAGACTCATATCAAACATCTCCAATCGAAAATCAAATCAAGAGTCGGCTTTCTATTCCGCAACAAAGCCTCCTTCACTCAAGCCGCCAAGCTTACCCTAGTAAAACTGACTATCCTACCGATCCTCGACTTCGGCGATGTCATCTACAAAATGGCTTCCAACACTCTACTCAGCAAACTGGATGCAGTCTATCACAGTGCCATCCGTTTTGTCACTAAAGCACCTTATACTACCCACCACTGCGACTTGTATGCTCTAGTCGGCTGGCCCTCGCTACATATTCGTCGCCAGACCCACTGGCTCCAGGTCATCTACAAGTCTATGCTAGGTAAAGCTCCGCCTTATCTCAGCTCACTGGTCACGATGGCAACACCCATCCGTAGCACGCGCTCCAGCAGGTGTATCTCACTGATCATCCCTAAAGCCAACACCTCATTTGGCCGCCTTTCGTTCCAGTACTCTGCTGCCTGTGACTGGAACGAATTGCAAAAATCGCTGAAGTTGGAGACTTTTATCTCCCTCACCAACTTCAAACATCAGCTATCTGAGCAGCTAACCGATCGCTGCAGCTGTACATAGTCTATTGGTAAATAGCCCACCCTTTTCACCTACCTCATCCCCGTACTGTTTTTATTTATTTACTTTTCTGCTCTTCTGCACTCCAGTATCTCTACCTGTACATGACCATCTGATCTTTTATCACTCCAGTGTTAATCTGCAAAATTGTAATTATTTGCCTACCTCCTCATGCCTTTTGCACACATTGTATATAGACCCCCCCTTCGTTTTCTACTGTGTTATTGACTTGTTAATTGTTTACTCCATGTGTAACTCTTTGTTGTATGATCACACTGCTATGCTTTATCTTGGCCAGGTCGCAGTTGCAAATGAGAACTTGTTCTCAACTAGCCTACCTGGTTAAATAAAGGTGAAATAAAAAAATAAAAAAAAATAAACATTGCAGTGTCAGAAACACACAAAAAAACAGAAGTATATTTTTATAAACCTGCATATTTAGTTAAAATAAATATATGTTGGCAGGAAATATTAACTAGGGAAATTGTGTCTCTTCTCTTGCGTTCTCAGTGCAAGCAGAGTCAGGTTATATGCAACAGTTTGGGCCGCCTGGCTCGTTGCGAACGGTGTTTCTTCCTAACAAAGACCGTAATTCATTTTCCATAATTATGACATAACATTGAAGGTTGTACAATGTAACAGCAATATTTAGACTGATGGATGCCGCCCGTTAGATAAAACACGGGACTGTTCCGTATTTCACTGAAAGAATAAACGTTTTGTTTTCAAAATGATAGTTTCCGGATTTGACTATTTAATGACCTACGGCTCGTATTTCTGTGTGTTTATTATAATTAAGTCTACTATTTGATAGAGCAGTCCGACTGAGCGGTGGTAGGAAGCAGTAGGCTCGTAAGCATTCATTCAAACAGCCCATTACTTCCCTAAAACAGGGAATTGTTATTAGGATTAAATGGCAGGAATTGTGAAAAACTGAGTTTAAATGCATTTGGCTAAGGTGTACGCAAACTTCCAACTTCAACTGTATATGAAATATAAAATGGTATAGCGAGAAATAGTCGATGCTCATAATTCCTATAATAACTACAACCTAAAACTTCTTAACTGGGAATATTGAACCACCAGCTTTCATATGTTCTCATGTTCTGAGCAAGGAACTGAAACATCAGCTTTTTTAAACATTTATTTCTTACAAAGCACATATTTCACTTTAACTTTCTTCTCCAACACTTTGTTTTTGCATTATTTAAACCAAAATTGAACATGTTTCATTATTTATTTGAGGCTAAATTGATTTTATTAATGTATTATATTAGGTTAAAATAAATGGGTTCATTCATTATTGTTGTAATTGTCATTATTACAAATCTATATATTTTTTTAAATCGTCCGATTAAAATCGGTATCGACTTTTTTTGGGGGGGGTTCTCCAATAAAATAGGTATCGGCATCAAAAAAAAAAAATCAATCGGTCGACCTCGAATACAGATGCAGCGTTACAATTATACTAAAGTTACCTCACTATTTAAACATATTTGCTTCACGAAGCCTCTAAAAGCACAAGGTTTTACTCAAGCAGCGTCATTACCAAAGTCCTGCCTGACCCGCTACTGTAGTAATTTAGCGTCAACAAACATCAGCCTGTTAATAATGAATGACTGAGGGGGGTTTGCGTCCCAAATGGCACCGTCTTTCCTATATAGTGCACTACTTTAGACCAGGGTCCATAGGGCTCTAATCAAAAGTAGTGCACTACTTTAGACCAGGGTCCATAGGGCTCTAATCAAAAGTAGTGCACTATATAAAAAGGGAATAGGGTGGTATTTTGGACAGGCGTCCTGACTCTGATAAGACTATCAGCTCTTCAAATAAAATCCAATATCATAAAGCACATTCCATCATTCCACAAGCCCTCTTGTCATTCGTGGCTTTAAATGCAGGAGTGTGTAAAATAACATTCATTCACCTTGAGATGAGACGAGGATTGTGTCACAAATGGTACCCTTGATAGTGCACTACCCAATGGGCCCTGGTCAAATATAGAGCAATATTTAGGAAATAGGTGGCAATTTGGGACTCACACAAGACCCCTGATATTGTGGCCTGTTACACTCCAGCCCCAATCCTTCCAGGACAACCTAGCAGGAGGACCTAGCAGGAGGACCTAGCAGGAGGACCTAGCAGGAGGACCTAGCAGGAGGACCTAGCAGGAGGACTTTATAAAATCAGGAAGACTAAACGTAGCTCCACAGGGAAAAATGGAAAGCTCTGAAAGAAGGTGTTCTGGAACTGGTAGGCCATGTGATAACTTCTATTCTCTAAACACACAGGAGAGGCCTTCTAATTCAACAACTACAAGTAGTCTGTAGATTCTAGTCATTGTTTCTATACTGGATAACAGGCAAACTAGTTACACACACACACACACACACACACGTAACAGTATAACTTTAAACCATCCCCTCGCCCATACCCGGGCGCGAACCAGGGACTCTCTGCACACATCAACAGTCACCCTCGAAGCATCGTTACCCATCGCTCCACAAAAGCCGCGGCCCTTGCAGAGCAAGGGGAACCACTACTTCAAAGTCTCAGAGCAAGTGACGTCACCGATTGAAACGCTATTTAGCGCACACCGCTAACTAAGCTAGCCGTTTCACATCCGTTACACACACACACACTAAAGAACAGGTGGACAAGAACAGAAGGTAATTGTTGACTTGCCATTCATTCAGAATAACATGTCACAGAAAAAAAAGTTAGGAAAGCAGTAAGAGGAAGATACCACCTCCAGACAACCTCCAGACAACCTCCAGACAACCTCCAGACAACCTCCAGACAACCTCCAGACAACCTCCAGACAACATCCTTTGTCTTTTTAGAGCTTCACTGTTTGACCCCAGTGAAAAAAAGAAATAAAAAAAAGCAAGGCACATTCAGGTGGAGCCACTAAAGAAGTTAAACTGACCGTTTGCAGAGATGGTAACGTTGTATTGGACAGTGATGAACAGCACTGCAACCTTCGAGGTGACCTGCAATCACAGCGGGGGGGGGGACAAGGGAGAGGATTGATTAAAGGACATGAAAACACAGGGTTCAGTCCCCAATAGCACCCTATATAGTGTGTTTACTTAGCCTGGCTCTGGTCTAAAGTAGTGCACTATATAGTGAATAGGGTGACGTTTGTGACACACCCAGGTGCTTTTATCTGAGTCATTGACTAAAAGCAAACCACAGCATGATTCTCTCATTAGCCTTCTGGCCTCTCTGTGGGTAGCTTACAGCAGGTAGCATTGTAGATTTACTGTCTAGACCACAAAGTATCAGACAGAAACACATGTAAACATGATATAAAGTGACATACCCTACATTATTCATCTCATATGTATATGTATATACTGTACTCTATATCATCTACTGCATCTTTATGTAATACATGTATCACTAGCCACTTTAACTATGCCACTTTGTTTACATACTCATCTCATATGTATATACTGTACTCTATATCATCTACTGCATCTTTATGTAATACATGTATCACTAGCCACTTTAAACTATGCCACTTTATGTTTACATACCCTACATTACTCATCTCATATGTATATACTGTACCATCTACTGCATCTTGCCTATGCCGTTCTGTACCATCTACTGCATCTTGCCTATGCCGTTCTGTACCATCTACTGCATCTTGCCTATGCCGTTCTGTACCATCTACTGCATCTTGCCTATGCCGTTCTGTACCATCACTCATTCATATATCTTTATGTACATATTCTGTATCCCTTTACACTTGTGTGTGTATAAGGTAGTAGTTTTGGAATTGTTAGGTTAGATTACTCGATTATTGCATTGTCGGAACTAGAAGCACAAGCATGTCGCTACACTCGCGTCGACATCTGCTAACCATGTGTATGTGACAAATACAATTTGATGTCGAGCTTGCAAAACAATTCAATCCAATACTACAGATAAGATTGAATGGAAAACCGGGGATTTGGATTTTATTAAGACGTATATAACTATGGAAAGACTGATTCATAACTATACATTCATACAACTCTGTTTTGTAATGCAGTAGGTTACTTATATTAGATGTGCATCGTCAATGTCAACAGCACATCAAGGCACAAGAACTCAAACTCCCATAATGCGTCTCCTCAGCTCAATGCTGGCGCTGAATTTTATGCTGCATTCACGTCGAAGTCGGAACAAGGAAACTCGGAAATGTACAACCTGCAAATCGATGAACGCAGCACATGTATAAGTACAACCAGTTAGCAAGTAAAACTTTCCTAGTTACAACTAGCACATGAACGCAGCATTAGTAAAGGATGATTCATGTAGCCTACCTAGAAAGCTAAACATGAAAGCAAAAAAATTATAATTCAGTGTAAACCAACAATACATTTATAATTTTTTTAAAACCTAAGCTCTTCAAATTTGTTAACGGAATAGGCGATCCTAAGGACTTTATGGATCTAACTTTGGTTTTTCCGAACGAGCGGAGCTACCTATAAACGATGACAAGCTCACAATCACCCAGTGATTGCCACGTAGCCTACACTTTATTTGCAAATAAAAAAGTATCCGATGCTGGACAGTCTTGCACAATATTGTAGCCAGCGAAATTGCAATTTTTGTGGTCGCTAAAATGTAACAATCTATGTAACGCTCGTTCCAGTTAGGCTACTTTGTTGTCCCAAATACTACACTTTTATGTTGTTATACGACGTAGGCCAAGTTACTCAAATGTACAAGTGACCAGACAATAGGCAACCCGACAGAGATGGGTTACAGTTTTAAATCTAACTAGGCTACTACACGCCTTTTCAACTCAAGACACTTCTGCTATTACCATTTACTTGAATATTACAATAAGGACAACCTAACAAAAAAAAACTGTGTCACTAGAGCAGGAAGAGTAGATCAGCCATGTCAGTTTTCAAGAGACTTTGACGGAACAAAATCATCTTGTCTGCCCAGTTGACACATTATAGTTAGACTCATTATGGCCTATTTGGAAAGCTAGGTCTTAGTGCATATCCCAGACCGCTCCAACCTGTGGACAAGCCTTACCTCAAACATCAACCCGAGGAGGAACACCATAGCAACACAGGACACAATATCGGCATGGTTCTGGATGATAAACTCATGGCTCAACACCGGCGGGTTCTTGTTGGTCTTTTTGCGGATCCCCATTTTTACGTCTCCCAAAAGTGAACTTTTATTGACCGGCGCGACTCAGCAGCAGAGTGAATCGGGTATGACCACGTATTCGGTATTGTTTTCTGTCCGTCCCCGTCAGCTCTAAAGAAAGCCACCAGTCTTCCTCCTGCTGCTCTCTCTCACACACACACATAACCACGGGCCAACAAACGAATATCGAGTCACTCTTATTTTTTGTGGGAGGATCTAGCCGATGCGCGTTGCTGCTAGAGATTTTTTTTTTTTTTTTACACACCCTCTAGAATGTTCGTGAGTGGTTTACCGCCCCCTATATGTCCGGAGTATGCAGACCGTTGGTTTTATGTGTCAACTGCCAACTACAACCCTGCAAGTATATTCAATCTACATGATGACCACACCGCTCACGTTATGTGCCCGGGCGTTGCAAAATAAACGTGCACATACATGTTATTCAATCATTGCATCCAAACTGCTGACACCGTCAACGAGCGTCTGCATGGCCAGGTGCTATCTTCATTGGTTTTTAGGAGCATATGTAACGGATGTGAAACGGCTAGCTTAGTTAGCGGTGCGCGCTAAATAGCGTTTCAAAAGGTGACGTCACTTGCTCTGAGACCTTGAAGTAGTGGTTCCCCTTTGCTCTGCAAGCAAGGGCCGCTGCTTTTGTGGAGCGATGGGTAACGATGCTTCGTGGGTGACTGTTGTTGATGTGTGCAGAGGGTCCCTTGTTCGCGCCCGGGTATGGGCGAGGGGACGGTCTAAAGTTATACTGTTACACATATACCCACGTGCGTGATTGAAAGATGAACTGAGGTTCACACTCCAGTCCAGTTGGTGGTGGTAATGCACCTTAAAGTTGGTTGCCAACCGCCATATAAAGTCCAAAAAAGAAGAAGAAGAAGCCTGACGCAGTGGCGATTTTAGCCTGTACATCTTGGTGGGGCAAACAAAAACAACAACAAAAAGTTGGGGATGCATGCCAGCAAAGCCACTACACTACACTAAACAATACATGAATTGCACTATAATGGTGACAAACGGTGCCCACAAACTGTTAGGGCCTACATAAAGCTGTCCCAACAGCAGAGTCCCAACACCTTACCACTGCTACATCTGGCTATCAGTGGAGCCTTGTCTGGCAGCGAAACAGTTCATTCAACCTCATTTACTGAATTAGCCAAACAATGCTGATATGGCTGACTTTCTTAATAAACAAATGTGGTTTCTACTGACAATTGAGATGTACAAACTATGGCATAAGGGAACGACAAGCGTATAAGAGGCAATCTGCCATTTCGATAAAGACATTAATGAGCGAGCTAGGCTGGATGTAGTCATAACTATTTGTTCCACACTTTTGAAATGTACAGCGACAGAATGCAGAACATGGGCCGTTCCTACAGTGTTCTCCCTGTACACCAAGTCAGAACCGTAGGATAAATAAAGGGGGCATATAAGCAGACAATGAAAGCTCTTACAATAGTCAATGATAAAATGTCTCCAAAACAGGTTATAGGCTACATGTGCACAACCAAGTCAGAACAGTAGGAGAAATTAAGTGGGGAAAATAGACCAAATTATTAGAGTGAGGCACATGGGCTACTAACAGCTTACTAAACAACATACACTTAGTATTACTTTCTTAGCTACAGTATACATATCTCCCTGGCATATTACATCATTTATGCACCAGCGTAATATACAAGTTTGGACTCACGTCGTTGTGCTGTGCTCACTTGAACAGGAAGGTGGCGCGGCGGTCCTTCGTGGGCAAATGTTGGCATCAAACTTTGTCATCAAAGTCTGTCATTCTCTGGATACGTGGTTTCCAAGACAACTGGGAACTCTGGGGGGGGGGGGACAAGGTCAAATCATGACGTCATTGGTCTTCAGGATGTAATTCTAGAAAGAGGACAGAGTTCCCGACTTATAATTCTGAGTTGGATGACTGTTCAAAAAGTTATTTCCCAGCCGGAGCTCCCCCCCCCTCCCCCGAACCAGTTCGATATTCAATTTAACAGTGGGTCTTGACCAGAGGTGATGCCTCCTCTTGACAATGCTTCGCTCCAAAAGATTGGCTGCTTTGTGGTCGTGGGTAAGTTTTTTTTTTAACTAGCTAGCTACAGGAGGCTAATGAGCTGCTTGTTAGCTAGCTATCCAGCCAACTTTACATGCTATAGCTAAGGGACTTCATATTAGCTTGTTATCTTGATTTAGGCTTATTTAACAGTGTACATCACAAAAACATGCTCCAAATGCATTTGTAGATAACAACAATGGACTATTTTCTGCTCCAGCTGTCAGAAAGGGGAGTAAGTGTACAAGCTAGATGGTGCAGGTTGTATAAAATATATATATATATTTAAAAAAATACATTTGCACAACGTTTGCCAGTCAAAAGCCACAATTTCCTTTACCCAAAGTACCCATCCATGTGCATCTAAGCCTATGTATTTTACAGGAAGTGAGCTAAAAATCAATGTCAAGAGCCCAGTAGAATGAAAGAACCATAAACTATAGTCTATGAGAATCATATTGTTCTGATACTGTTATGTCCGCCTCTTGGAGGAGGGAACGCAACACCCTGCTACATCTCACCTCCCCGTGGAGTGAAAACAGTATGTGATCGTAGGTGATGGGAAGGACGACAGAGGCAGAGAAACATACAGTTTACAGGGAGTTTATTATTCCTTAACACTATTGTGGGGAAAAGGGTCTGGACGGGAAACGTCCAAAGTAAAAATTAAAAGAGTCCCCTCTCTTACCTTACCTGCCTTCCCACTACTTTCCTAACTTTTAGCACCACCTGGAGCGCTAACCAAAACACAGGGGGTGGTCCGCCCAGGTCTTACCTAGCCTTCAGCACCACCTGGCGCGCTAACCAAAACAAAGGGGGTGGTCCGCCCAGGTCTTACCTAGCCTTCAGCACCACCTGGCGCGCTAACCAAAACACAGGGGGTGGTCCGCCCAGGTCTTACCTAGCCTTCAGCACCACCTGGCGCGCTAACCAAAACACAGGGGGTGGTCCGCCCAGGTCTTACCTAGCCTTCAGCACCACCTGGCGCGCTAACCAAAACACAGGGGGTGGTCCGCCCAGGTCTTACCTAGCCTTAAGCACCACCTGGCGCGCTAACCAAAACACAGGGGGTGGTCAGCCCAGGTCTTACCTAACCTTTAGCACCACCTGGTGCACTAACAGGTCTTACCTAGAGTGCATGGACAGATTAAATACTACGGGTTATGTATGCCCGCAGGCCTCTTACCTAAACACTCCCAAGGTGCGTCCCCCCTGGGAACAAATTAAACAGAATCATTTACCAGTAATGTACGTGAACAATTTAAATTACCCAAAAACACTAAGTCCTGTTGGCATACACATACCTCTGAAGGAGCGGCTACATAATAATATCAACCAAACTGTCACTAACCAACACAGGACATTAAAAAATGTCATTTAAAAAAATATTTAAAAAATAAAAAAGTTCTCCTCTCTGACAAAGGAACACTGTCTTTTATCAAGCTGGAGAAGGAGTTGGTAATTGAAGAGACAGCTGTTTCCCCTGACAAGAGGGAGGGGTCAGAGCTCCAATCAGCGATGGGGCCGACCAATCAGCTGCTTTAGGATTCCGGGAGGCCATTTCCTGAAATACACACACATACAAACCCACAACAACACAGAACCTGGGGAACGTAACAATACCATAATCCAATTGGTAGCATATTACATGGGGAATTCATGCTTAGTTTATCGTTTACAATGTTATAATGTGTGTTACTGATGATTTCTATCCTTTGGTGGGTCAATTTCACAATTTGGTGGCTTTGATTACAGTTCTGAGGTTTAGGTTGCTTGATGTTCATAGCTAGCAGGCAGCACAAGCAAAACATTTTTGTGAAAATCTCTCTTCACCCACTGTCAACACCAACAATCTCTGCAATCTTCCACCATGCCATTGACCTTATGATTTTGTCTCTGTATTCTAAATTGAAAAAGGAGCTATCTTTGTTGTATCATGGTAACAGTTAAATAAAATGGGAAAAAAGAAGAAACCAGAACACTGCTCTTTAAATACACTTTACATATCGGCCTCAAGGCCATCTTTGTAGTTTTACATTTTGCAATGCAAAATCATATAGAATTGGAAAATGAGACACAGTGATGATTGGGCTTTCCTCCATCTTGTTTTGGTTGTGCTTGCCCCGGAACGAATAACAGGCTGAACTATGTTTCATGAACGGAAGATTTTCAAGCTAAAATCTGCTCCTCCCTGATTGGTTAACGGCAGCGGTGGCCGCATGTTATTTGCATAAAATAGAGCAGAGCTTAACTTTAATATTTAATATTTTTAATAACTTTTCAATTTAATATTTTTAATGACTTTTATATTTTTATTAACATTTTTTATTTTAAAAAACTTTTTTTCTATCGGTCCGATAGCAGGGTTTGTGCTGCTCACCTTCCCACAATCCCCTCTTCTTTAGCCCCACCCAATCAGCATCGTTCACACCCTCTAAAGCTTTAGCCCCACCCATTCAGCATCGTTCACACCCTCTAAAGCTTTAGCCCCACCCATTCAGCATCGTTCACACCCTCTTAAGCATTAGCCCCACCCATTCAGCATCGATCACACCCTCTAAAGCTTTAGCCCCACCCATTCAGCATCGTTCACACCCTCTAGAGCTTTAGCCCCACCCATTCAGCATCGTTCACACCCTCTAAAGCTTTAGCCCCACCCATTCAGCATCGTTCACACCCTCTAAAGCTTTAGCCCCACCCATTCAGCATCGTTCACACCCTCTAAAGCTTTAGCCCCACCCATCTCATTAAGGATTCACATGTGAGGCCATGTACTAAACAACCAAACATTTCAAGACTAAAGGCTAGTTTACACTACGGGGGTACAAGGAAGAGAGCATCCTGCCTGACTGGTTGCATCACTGCCTTGTATGGCAACTGCTCGGCCTACGACCGCTAGGCACTACAGAGGGTAGTGCGTACGGCCCAGTACATCACTGGGGCTAAGCTTCCTGCCATCCAGGACCTCTATACCAGGCGATGTCAGAGGAAGGCCCTAAACATTGTCAAAGATTCCAGCCACCCTCGTCATAACCCAAAGCCATAAGATGAAAGCCCCCCCCCCATCTTTTACACCACTGCTACTCTCTGTTAATATCTATGCGTAGTCACTTTAATAACTCTACCTACATGTACATATTACCTCAATTACCTCGACTAACCGGTGCCCCCTCACATTGACTCTGTACTGCTACCCCCTGTATATAGCCTTCACATTGACTCTGTACTGGTACCCTTGTATATAGCCTTCACATTGACTCTGTACCGGTACCCCTTCTATATAGCCTCCACATTGACTCTGTACCGATACCCCCTGTATATAGCCTCCACATTGACTCTGTACCGGTACCCCCTGTATATAGCCTCCACATTGACTCTGTACCGGTACCCCCTGTATATAGCCTCCACATTGACTCTGTACCGGTACCCCCTGTATATAGTCTCCACATTGACTCTGTACTGGTACCCCCTGTATATAGCCTCCACATTGACTCTGTACTGGTACCCCCTGTATATAGCCTTCACATTGACTCTGTACTGGTACCCCCTGTATATAGCCTCCACACTGACTCTGTACCGGTACCCCCTGTATATAGCCTCCACATTGACTCTGTACCGTAATACCCTGTATATAGCCTTCACATTGACTCTGTACTGGTACCCCCTGTATATAGCCTCCACATTGACTCTGTACTGGTATCCCCTGTATATAGCCTCCACATTGACTCTGTACTGGTACCTCCTGTATATAGCCTCCACATTGACTCTGTACTGGTACCCCCTGTATATAGCCTCCACATTGACTCTGTACTGGTACCCCCTGTATATAGCCTCCACATTGACTCTGTACCGTAACACCCTGTATATAGCCTCCACATTGACTCTGTACCGGTACCCCCTGTATATAGCCTCCACATTGACTCTGTACCGGTACCCCCTGTATATAGCCTGCACATTGACTCTGTATCGGTACCCCTTGTATATAGCCTCCACATTGACTCTGTACTGGTACCCCCTGTATATAGCCTCCACATTGACTCTGTACCGGTACCCCCTGTATATAGCCTCCACATTGACTCTGTACTGGTACCCCCTGTATATAGCCTCCACATTGACTCTGTACTGGTACCCCCTGTATATAGCCTCCACATTGACTCTGTATCGGTACCCCCTGTATATAGCCTCCACATTGACTCTGTACTGGTACCACCTGTATATAGCCTCCACATTGACTCTGTACCGTAACACCCTGTATGTAGCCTCCACATTGACTCTGTACCGTAACACCCTGTATATAGCCTCCACATTGACTCTGTACCGTAATACCCTGTATATAGCCTCCACATTGACTCTGTACCGTAACACCCTGTATATAGCCTCCACATTGACTCTGTACCGGTACCCCCTGTATATATCCTCCACATTGACTCTGTACCGTAATACCCTGTATATATCCTCCACATTGACTCTGTACCGGTACCCCCTGTATATAGCCTCCACATTGACTCTGTACCGTAATACCCTGTATATAGCCTCCACATTGACTCTGTACCGTAACACCCTGTATATAGCCTCCACATTGATTCTGTACCGGTACCCCCTGTATATAGCCTCCACATTGACTCTGTAACGTAACACCCTGTATATAGCCTCCACATTGACTCTGTACCGTAACACCCTGTATATAGCCTCCACATTGACTCTGTACCGTAATACCCTGTATATAGCCTCCACATAGACTCTGTACCGTAACACCCTGTATATAGCCTCCACATTGACTCTGTACCGGTACCCCCTGTATATATCCTCCACATTGACTCTGTACCGTAATACCCTTTATATATCCTCCACATTGACTCTGTACCGGTACCCCCTGTTAGGACCATAGCCTCCCCATTGACTCTGTACCGGTACCCCCTGTATATAGCCTCCACATTGACTCTGTACCGGTACCCCCTGTATATAGCCTCCCCATTGACTCTGTACCGGTACCCCCTGTATATAGCCTCCACATTGACTCTGTACCGGTACCCCCTGTATATAGCCTCCACATTGACTCTGTACCGGTACCCCCTGTATATAGCCTCCACATTGACTCTGTACCGGTACCCCCTGTATATAGCCTCCACATTGACTCTGTACCGGTACCCCCTGTATATAGCCTCCACATTGACTCTGTACCGGTACCCCCTGTATATAGCCTCCACATTGACTCTGTACCGGTACCTAACAGTACGCTTTAACTTGAAACGAAAACAACTTTCTGACAATAAAAATAATTTTAAGTGTCATTTTTTAAAATGACGCTAGCTAGACTACAGTATCTTACCCGTATAAATAGATAGACGGATGCCATGGTAACCCTTAGTCTAGCCCGTCCATTATCTCAGCCAATCATGGCTAGCGGGAAGGTTTCTGGCTTCTTCCATGGATAAACCATCTCGGCATGTAATTTAACAACTTTATTCATATTTACAGATGGGTTACAAGTTTGTTATTAAAGCACGTGAAAGTTCCAGAATGTTCCAGAAGGCATTTCTGCCCCCCCAAAAAGGTAGGGCCAAGCATGTTATACTGGTTAGGACCATGTTCTAGTGGTTAGGACCATGTTCTAGTGGTTAGGACCATGTTATAGTGGTTAGGGCCATGTTATAGTGGTTAGAGCCATGTTATATTGGTTACGCCCATGTTATAGTGGTTAGGACCATGTTATACTGGTTAGGACCATGTTATAGTGGTTAGGACCATGTTATAGTGGTTAGGACCATGTTATAGTGGTTAGAGCCATGTTATATTGGTTACGCCCATGTTATAGTGGTTAGGACCATGTTATACTGGTTAGGACCATGTTATAGTGGTTAGGACCATGTTATAGTGGTTAGGACCATGTTATAGTGGTTAGGGCCATGTTATAGTGGTTAGGGCCATGTTATAGTGGTTAGAGCCATGTTATAGTGGTTAGGGCCATGTTATAGTGGTTAGGGCCATGTTATAGTGGTTAGAGCCATGTTATAGTGGTTAGGGCCATGTTATAGTGGTTAGGACCATGTTATAGTGGTTAGGACCATGTTATAGTGGTTAGGGCCATGTTATAGTGGTTAGAGCCATGTTATAGTGGTTAGGGCCATGTTATAGTGGTTAGAGCCATGTTATAGTGGTTAGGGCCATGTTATAGTGGTTAGAGCCATGTTATAGTGGTTAGAGCCATGTTATAGTGGTTAGGACCATGTTATAGTGGTTAGGGCCATGTTATAGTGGTTAGAGCCATGTTATAGTGGTTACGGCCATGTTATAGTGGTTAGGACCATGGTATAGTGGTTAGGACCATGTTATAGTGGTTAGGGCCATGTTATAGTGGTTAGAGCCATGTTATAGTGGTTAGGTCCATGTTATGCATTTTGATAAAAAGAAGAAGTTTTCATTCAAACGGTTCTCCTGTGAAGTAGATGACCCGCGACATACGCCTAGTTTCCTGAAACGAGTCGCATATTCTATATCAGCAAATGTACATAGTGAACGCGGTTAATAACACCTGTACACATTGTAAATACATATATAGAATATAGTATTACATACATAGAATATAGTATTACATACATAGAATATAGTATTACATACATAGAATATAGTATTACATACATAGAATATAGTATTACATACATAGAATATAGTATTACATACATAGAATATAGTATTACATACATAGAATATAGTATTACAGAACGTGACCTACCTCTTGAATGATCAGATTGGGAAGACTTGACGTTGACAATCTCCCTCTATCTGTAAGCATGACCAATGATGTGATCTTCATGTCTGGGTTGGCGCCCCCCTTGGGTTGTGCCGTGGCGGAGATCTTTGTGGGCTATACTCGGCCTTGTCTCAGGATGGTACGTTGGTGGTTGAAGATATCCCTCTAGTGGTGTGGGGGCTGTGCTTTGGCAAAGTGGGTGGGGTTATATCCTTCCTGTTTGGCCCTGTCCGGGGGGTGTCTTCAGATGGGGCCACAGTGTCTCCTGACCCCTCCTGTCTCAGCCTCCAGTATTTATGCTGCAGTAGTTTATGTGTCGGGGGGCTGGGGTCAGTTTGTTATATCTGGAGTACTTCTCCTGTCCTATTCGGTGTCCTGTGTGAATCTAAGTGTGCGTTCTCTAATTCTCTCCTTCTCTCTTTCTTTCTCTCTCTCGGAGGACCTGAGCCCTAGGACCATGCCCCAGGACTACCTGACATGATGACTCCTTGCTGTCCCCAGTCCACCTGGCCATGCTGCTGCTCCAGTTTCAACTTCCACCTGACTGTGCTGCTGCTCTAGTTTCAACTGTTCTGCCTTATTATTATTCGACCATGCTGGTCATTTATGAACATTTGAACATCTTGGCCATGTTCTGTTATAATCTCCACCCGGCACAGCCAGAAGAGGACTGGCCACCCTACATAGCCTGGTTCCTCTCTAGGTTTCTTCCTAGGTATTGGCCTTTCTAGGGAGTTTTTCCTAGCCACCGTGCTTCTACACCTGCATTGCTTGCTATTTGGGGTTTTAGGCTGGGTTTCTGTACAGCACTTTGAGATATCAGCTGATGTACGAAGGGCTATATAAATAAATTTGATTTGATTTGATTTGACTTGACGTTGACAATCTCCCTCTATCTGTAAGCATGACCAATGGCAAAACACCGTATTGATATGTAAATTCAACCAACCAACAGGAGTGCACAAACATTAAATAGACATTTCTCCTGTGGCAAGTGTAAACATAACTAACCCTGTTATGCCTACAATAGTCTGCCACAAGGGACGAGTCATAACACCCATTAAATCTAGTGGTCCAAAACGGAAATGGTTCCAATTGTTTTTTCACCATTCATTTTTCACATCAGTCTGGCCATGTGGAGAAGACCACTAGAAGTCTGGCCACGTGGAGAAGACCACTAGAAGTCTGGTCATGTGGAGAAGACCACTAGAAGTCTGGCCATGTGGAGAAGACCACTAGAAGTCTGGCCATGTGGAGAAGACCACTAGAAGTCTGGTCATTAGGAGAAGACCACTAGAAGTCTGGCCATGTGGAGAAGACCACTAGAAGTCTGGCCATGTGGAGAAGACCACTAGAAGTCTGGCCATGTGGAGAAGACCACTAGAAGTCTGGCCATGTGGAGAAGACCACTAGAAGTCTGGTCATGTGGAGAAGACCACTAGAAGTCTGGCCATGTGGAGAAGACCACTAGAAGTCTGGCCATGTGGAGAAGACCACTAGAAGTCTGGCCATGTAGTGAGGGGTAACTTACCAGTTTAATCAGGGCCAGCATGAGGGACAAAGTTTATTCTGTGTCGGTGAGTGTAGCTAGTAAGTTAAGTTTGAGCATCTTAGCAATGCATCGTGTTCTATACAGCTGGCAACATTCTACGAGGAAAGAGACACTTAATAATCAATTATATAATCATTAACCTGATTACCACGGAAACCAGACTTTGATGAGTGATCACTCAGTTCTAGAATGTTGTCATTGTTGAGAATGAATCTAAAAATCTATTGACATTTAGATTGTACTTAGTTTAGACAACCAGCCTGTATTGTAGTTTCATGACCAGAGACACATCTTCAAAGACACAGTATTTATTTATTCAGAGTGTGCATTCACACAGTCTGGATCTATAAGATCCTTCCCACTATATGACTGATATGTTAAGTGAGAAAATCACAAATGATCAATTAAACTGCACCTGTCCAAACTGCACCTGTCCAAACTGCACCTGTCCAAACTGCACCTGTCCAAACTACACCTGTCCAAACTGCACCTGTCCAAACTGCACCTGTCCAAACTGCACCTGTCCAAACTGCACCTGTCCAAACTGCACCTGTCCAAACTGCACCTGTCCAAACTGCACCTGTCCTCATGTAATTTTCTTTTCATATATTATTTTTTACAGTTTAAATTAAATATTCTACAGATGTAATGTCATCAATCAAATCAAACGGTATTTATAGAGCACATTTCTTTGCATTTCAAGTTGTTTAAAGTCTTGATTTAAAATTTGTGAGGCACTTAACCTCCTTCCTGTTGGCAGGTCTCTATAGGTGACCACTTCCTGTTGGGAGGTCTCTATAGGTGACCAGGGTATTCTCTCTACAACATGTAACATTTAACCTCCTTCCTGTTGCCAGGTCTCTATAGGTGACCACTTCCTGTTGGCAGGTCTCTATAGGTGACCACTTCCTGTTGGGAGGTCTCTAACCCCCAACTAGCACACCAGAAGGAGAGGAAGGTTGACAGACAGCAATAATGTTATAGTGGTTAGGGCCATGTTATGTTATAGTGGTTAGGGCCATGTTATGGTATAGTGGTTAGGGCCATGTTATAGTGGTTAGGGCCATGTTATAGTGGTTACGACCATGTTATAGTGGTTAGGACCATGTTATAGTGGTTAGGACCATGCTATAGTGGTTAGGACCATGTTATAGTGGTTAGGGCCATGTTATAGTGTTTAGGACCATGCTATAGTGGTTAGGACCATGTTATAGTGGTTAGGGCCATGTTCTAGTGGTTAGGACCATGTTACAGTGGTTAGAGCCATGTTATAGTGGTTAGGACCAAGCATGTTACAGTGGTTACGACCATGTTATAGTGGTTAGGGCCATGTTATACTGGTTAGGACCATGTTATAATGGTTAGGACTGTGTTATAGTGGTTAGGACCATGTTATAGTGGTTAGGACCAGGTTACAGTGGTTAGGACCATGTTATAGTGGTTAGGACCAGGTTATAGTGGTTAGGACCATGTTACAGTGGTTAGGACCATGTTATAGTGGTTAGGACCATGTTACAGTGGTTAGGACCATGTTAGTGGTTAAGACCATGTTACTGTGGTTAGGACCATGTTATAATGGTTAGGACCATGTTATAGTGGTTAGGACCATGTTATTGTGGTTAGGACCATGTTACAGTGGTTAGAGCCATGTTATAGTGGTTAGGACCAAGCATGTTACAGTGGTTATGACCATGTTATAGTGGTTAGGACCATGTTATAGTGGTTAGAGCCATGTTATAGTGGTTAGGACCAAGCATGTTACAGTGGTTACGACCATGTTATAGTGGTTAGGGCCATGTTATAGTGGTTAGGACCATGTTACAGTGGTTAGAGCCATGTTATAGTGGTTAGGACCAAGCATGTTACAGTGGTTACGACCATGTTATAGTGGTTAGGGCCATGTTATACTGGTTAGGACCATGTTATAATGGTTAGGACCGTGTTATAGTGGTTAGGACCATGTTATAGTGGTTAGGACCAGGTTACAGTGGTTAGGACCATGTTATAGTGGTTAGGACCAGGTTATAGTGGTTAGGAACATGTTACAGTGGTTAGGACCATGTTATAGTGGTTAGGACCATGTTATAGTGGTTAGGACCTTTGTTACAGTGGTTAGGACCATTTCATAGTGGTTAGGACCATGTTATAGTGGTTAGGGCCATTTTATAGTGGTTAGAGCCATGTTATAGTGGTTAGGACCAAGCATGTTACAGTGGTTACGACCATGTTATAGTGGTTAGGGCCATGTTATAGTGGTTAGGACCATGTTATACTGGTTAGGACCATATTATAATGGTTAGGACCATGTTATAGTGGTTAGGACCATGTTATAGTGGTTAGGACCAGGTTACAGTGGTTAGGACCATGTTACAGTGGTTAGGGCCATGTCATAGTGGTAAGGACCATGTTATAGTGGTTAGGGCCATTTTATAGTGGTTAGGGCCATGTTATAGTGGTTAGTACCAAGCATGTTATAGTGATTAGGGACATGTTACAGCGGTTAGGACCATGTTACAGTGTTTAGGACCATGTTATAGTGGTTAGGACCAAGCATGCTATACTGGTTAGGACCATGTTCTAGTGGTTAGGACCATGTTATAGTGGTTAGGACCATGTTACAGTGGTTAGGGCCATGTTATAGTGGTTAGGGCCATGTTATAGTGGTTAGAGCCATGTTATAGTGGTTACGCACATGTTATAGTGGTTAGGACCATGTTATAGTGGTTAGGACCATGTTATAGTGGTTAGGGCCATGTTATAGTGGTTAGGACAATGTTATAGTGGTTAGAGCCATGTTATAGTGGTTAGGACCAAGCATGTTACAGTGGTTACGACCATGTTATAGTGGTTAGGGTCATGTTATAGTGGTTAGGAACTTTGTTACAGTGGTTAGGACCATTTCATAGTGGTTAGGACCATGTTATAGTGGTTAGGGCCATTTTATAGTGGTTAGAGCCATGTTATAGTGGTTAGGACCAAGCATGTTACAGTGGTTACGACCATGTTATAGTGGTTAGGGCCATGTTATAGTGGTTAGGACCATGTTATACTGGTTAGGACCATATTATAATGGTTAGGACCATGTTATAGTGGTTAGGACCATGTTATAGTGGTTAGGACCAGGTTACAGTGGTTAGGACCATGTTACAGTGGTTAGGGCCATGTCATAGTGGTAAGGACCATGTTATAGTGGTTAGGGCCATTTTATAGTGGTTAGGGCCATGTTATAGTGGTTAGTACCAAGCATGTTATAGTGATTAGGGACATGTTACAGTGGTTAGGACCATGTTACAGTGTTTAGGACCATGTTATAGTGGTTAAGACCAAGCATGCTATACTGGTTAGGACCATGTTCTAGTGGTTAGGACCATGTTATAGTGGTTAGGACCATGTTACAGTGGTTAGGGCCATGTTATAGTGGTTAGGGCCATGTTATAGTGGTTAGAGCCATGTTATAGTGGTTACGCCCATGTTATAGTGGTTAGGACCATGTTATAGTGGTTAGGACCATGTTATAGTGGTTAGGGCCATGTTATAGTGGTTAGGACAATGTTATAGTGGTTAGAGCCATGTTATAGTGGTTAGGACCAAGCATGTTACAGTGGTTACGACCATGTTATAGTGGTTAGGGTCATGTTATAGTGGTTAGGAACTTTGTTACAGTGGTTAGGACCATTTCATAGTGGTTAGGACCATGTTATAGTGGTTAGGGCCATTTTATAGTGGTTAGGGCCATGTTCTAGTGGTTAGGTCCAAGCATGTTATAGTGATTAGGGCCATGTTACTGTGGTTAGGACCATGTTATAGTGGTTAGGACCATGTTATAGCGGTTAGGACCATGCTATACTGGTTAGGACCACGTTATGGTGGTTAGGACCATGTTATAGTGGTTAGGACCATGTTATAGTGGTTAGGACCAGGTGACAGTGTTTAGGACCATGTTATAGTGGTTAGGACCATGTTATAGTGGTTAGGACCATGTTACCGTGGTTAGGACCATGTTATAGTGGTTAGGACAGTGTTACAGAGGTTAGGACCATGTCATAGTGGTTAGGACATTGTTATAGTGGTTATGCCATGTTACAGTGGTTAGGACCATGTTATACTGGTTAGGACCATGTTATAATGGTTAGGACTGTGTTATAGTGGTTAGGGCCATGTTATAGTGGTTAGGGCCATGTTACAGTGGTTCTGGACCATGTTAAAGTGGTTAGGGCCATGTTATATTGGTTAGGACCATTTTCTAGTGGTTATGGCCATGTTACAGTGGTTAGGACCATGTTATAGTGGTTAGGGACATGTTACAGTGGTTAGGACCATGTTATAGTGGGTAGGGCCAAGCATGTTATAGTGGTTAGGGCCATGTTATACTGGTTAGGACCATGTTCTAGTGGTTAGGGCCATGTTATAGTGGTTAGAGCCATGTTATAGTGGTTACGACCATGTTATAGTGGTTAGGACCATGTTATAGTGGTTAGGACCATGTTATAGTGGTTAGGACCATGTTATAGTGGGTAGGGCCAAGCATGGTATACTGGTTAGGACCATGTTCTAGTGGTTAGGACCATGTTATAGTGGTTAGGACCATGTTATAGTGGTTAGGGATATGTTATAGTGGTTAGAGCCATGTTATAGTGGTTACGACCATGTTATAGTGGTTAGGACCATGTTATAGTGGTTAGGACCATGTTATAGTGGTTAGGACCATGTTACAGTGGTTAGAGCCATGTTATAGTGGTTAGGACCAAGCATGTTACAGTGGTTATGACCATGTTATAGTGGTTAGGACCATGTTATAGTGGGTAGGGCCAAGCATGTTATACTGGTTAGGACCATGTTCTAGTGGTTAGGACCATGTTCTAGTGGTTAGGACCATGTTATAGTGGTTAGGGCCATGTTATAGTGGTTAGAGCCATGTTATAGTGGTTACGACCATGTTATAGTGGTTAGGAACTTTGTTACAGTGGTTAGGACCATTTCATAATGGTTAGGACCATGTTATAGTGGTTATGGCCATTTTATAGTGGTTAGAGCCATGTTATAGTGGTTAGGACCAAGCATGTTACAGTGGTTACGACCATGTTATAGTGGTTAGGGCCATGTTACAGTGGTTAAGACCATGTTATACTGGTTAGGACCATATTATAATGGTTAGGACCATGTTATAGTGGTTAGGACCATGTTATAGTGGTTAGGACCAGGTTACAGTGGTTAGGACCATGTTACAGTGGTTAGGGCCATGTCATAGTGGTAAGGACCATGTTATAGTGGTTAGGGCCATTTTATAGTGGTTACGACCATGTTATAGTGGTTAGGGCCATGTTACAGTGGTTAGGACCATGTTATAGTGGTTAGGACCATGTTATAGCGGTTAGGACCATGCTATACTGGTTAGGACCACGTTATGGTGGTTAGGACCATGTTATAGTGGTTAGGACCATGTTATAGTGGTTAGGACCAGGTGACAGTGTTTAGGACCATGTTATAGTGGTTAGGACCATGTTATAGTGGTTAGGACCATGTTACCGTGGTTAGGACCATGTTATAGTGGTTAGGACAGTGTTACATAGGTTAGGACCATGTCATAGTGGTTAGGACATTGTTATAGTGGTTATGCCATGTTACAGTGGTTAGGACCATGTTATACTGGTTAGGACCATGTTATAATGGTTAGGACTGTGTTATAGTGGTTAGGGCCATGTTATAGTGGTTAGGGCCATGTTACAGTGGTTCTGGACCATGTTAAAGTGGTTAGGGCCATGTTATATTGGTTAGGACCATTTTCTAGTGGTTATGGCCATGTTACAGTGGTTAGGACCATGTTATAGTGGTTAGGACCATGTTATAGTGGTTAGGACCAGGTGACAGTGTTTAGGACCATGTTATAGTGGTTAGGACCATGTTATAGTGGTTAGGACCATGTTACCGTGGTTAGGACCATGTTATAGTGGTTAGGACAGTGTTACATAGGTTAGGACCATGTCATAGTGGTTAGGACATTGTTATAGTGGTTATGCCATGTTACAGTGGTTAGGACCATGTTATACTGGTTAGGACCATGTTATAATGGTTAGGACTGTGTTATAGTGGTTAGGGCCATGTTATAGTGGTTAGGGCCATGTTACAGTGGTTCTGGACCATGTTAAAGTGGTTAGGGCCATGTTATATTGGTTAGGACCATTTTCTAGTGGTTATGGCCATGTTACAGTGGTTAGGACCATGTTATAGTGGTTAGGGACATGTTACAGTGGTTAGGACCATGTTATAGTGGGTAGGGACAAGCATGTTATAGTGGTTAGGGCCATGTTATACTGGTTAGGACCATGTTCTAGTGGTTAGGGCCATGTTATAGTGGTTAGAGCCATGTTATAGTGGTTACGACCATGTTATAGTGGTTAGGACCATGTTATAGTGGTTAGGACCATGTTATAGTGGTTAGGACCATGTTATAGTGGGTAGGGCCAAGCATGGTATACTGGTTAGGACCATGTTATAGTGGTTAGAGCCATGTTATAGTGGTTACGACCATGTTATAGTGGTTAGGAACTTTGTTACAGTGGTTAGGACCATTTCATAATGGTTAGGACCATGTTATAGTGGTTATGGCCATTTTATAGTGGTTAGAGCCATGTTATAGTGGTTAGGACCAAGCATGTTACAGTGGTTACGACCATGTTATAGTGGTTAGGGCCATGTTACAGTGGTTAGGACCATGTTATACTGGTTAGGACCATATTATAATGGTTAGGACCATGTTATAGTGGTTAGGACCATGTTATAGTGGTTAGGACCAGGTTACAGTGGTTAGGACCATGCTACAGTGGTTAGGGCCATGTCATAGTGGTAAGGACCATGTTATAGTGGTTAGGGCCATTTTATAGTGGTTAGGGCCATGTTATAGTGGTTACGACCATGTTATAGTGGTTAGGGCCATGTTACAGTGGTTAGGACCATGTTATAGTGGTTAGGACCATGTTATAGCGGTTAGGACCATGCTATACTGGTTAGGACCACGTTATGGTGGTTAGGACCATGTTATAGTGGTTAGGACCATGTTATAGTGGTTAGGACCAGGTGACAGTGTTTAGGACCATGTTATAGTGGTTAGGACCATGTTATAGTGGTTAGGACCATGTTACCGTGGTTAGGACCATGTTATAGTGGTTAGGACAGTGTTACATAGGTTAGGACCATGTCATAGTGGTTAGGACATTGTTATAGTGGTTATGCCATGTTACAGTGGTTAGGACCATGTTATACTGGTTAGGACCATGTTATAATGGTTAGGACTGTGTTATAGTGGTTAGGGCCATGTTATAGTGGTTAGGGCCATGTTACAGTGGTTCTGGACCATGTTAAAGTGGTTAGGGCCATGTTATATTGGTTAGGACCATTTTCTAGTGGTTATGGCCATGTTACAGTGGTTAGGACCATGTTATAGTGGTTAGGGACATGTTACAGTGGTTAGGACCATGTTATAGTGGGTAGGGACAAGCATGTTATAGTGGTTAGGGCCATGTTATACTGGTTAGGACCATGTTCTAGTGGTTAGGGCCATGTTATAGTGGTTAGAGCCATGTTATAGTGGTTACGACCATGTTATAGTGGTTAGGACCATGTTATAGTGGTTAGGACCATGTTATAGTGGTTAGGACCATGTTATAGTGGGTAGGGCCAAGCATGGTATACTGGTTAGGACCATGTTCTAGTGGTTAGGACCATGTTATAGTGGTTAGGACCATGTTATAGTGGTTAGGGATATGTTATAGTGGTTAGAGCCATGTTATAGTGGTTACGACCATGTTATAGTGGTTAGGACCATGTTATAGTGGTTAGGACCATGTTATAGTGGTTAGGACCATGTTACAGTGGTTAGAGCCATGTTATAGTGGTTAGGACCAAGCATGTTACAGTGGTTATGACCATGTTATAGTGGTTAGGACCATGTTATAGTGGGTAGGGCCAAGCATGTTATACTGGTTAGGACCATGTTCTAGTGGTTAGGACCATGTTCTAGTGGTTAGGACCATGTTATAGTGGTTAGGGCCATGTTATAGTGGTTAGAGCCATGTTATAGTGGTTACGACCATGTTATAGTGGTTAGGAACTTTGTTACAGTGGTTAGGACCATTTCATAATGGTTAGGACCATGTTATAGTGGTTATGGCCATTTTATAGTGGTTAGAGCCATGTTATAGTGGTTAGGACCAAGCATGTTACAGTGGTTACGACCATGTTATAGTGGTTAGGGCCATGTTATAGTGGTTAGGACCATGTTATACTGGTTAGGACCATATTATAATGGTTAGGACCATGTTATAGTGGTTAGGACCATGTTATAGTGGTTAGGACCAGGTTACAGTGGTTAGGACCATGTTACAGTGGTTAGGGCCATGTCATAGTGGTAAGGACCATGTTATAGTGGTTAGGGCCATTTTATAGTGGTTAGGGCCATGTTATAGTGGTTAGTACCAAGCATGTTATAGTGATTAGGGACATGTTACAGTGGTTAGGACCATGTTACAGTGTTTAGGACCATGTTATAGTGGTTAAGACCAAGCATGCTATACTGGTTAGGACCAGGTTCTAGTGGTTAGGACCATGTTATAGTGGTTAGGACCATGTTACAGTGGTTAGGGCCATGTTATAGTGGTTAGGGCCATGTTATAGTGGTTAGAGCCATGTTATAGTGGTTACGCCCATGTTATAGTGGTTAGGACCATGTTATAGTGGTTAGGACCATGTTATAGTGGTTAGGGCCATGTTATAGTGGTTAGGACAATGTTATAGTGGTTAGAGCCATGTTATAGTGGTTAGGACCAAGCATGTTACAGTGGTTACGACCATGTTATAGTGGTTAGGGTCATGTTATAGTGGTTAGGAACTTTGTTACAGTGGTTAGGACCATTTCATAGTGGTTAGGACCATGTTATAGTGGTTAGGGCCATTTTATAGTGGTTAGGGCCATGTTCTAGTGGTTAGGTCCAAGCATGTTATAGTGATTAGGGCCATGTTACAGTGGTTAGGACCATGTTATAGTGGTTAGGACCATGTTATAGCGGTTAGGACCATGCTATACTGGTTAGGACCACGTTATGGTGGTTAGGACCATGTTATAGTGGTTAGGACCATGTTATAGTGGTTAGGACCAGGTGACAGTGTTTAGGACCATGTTATAGTGGTTAGGACCATGTTATAGTGGTTAGGACCATGTTACCGTGGTTAGGACCATGTTATAGTGGTTAGGACAGTGTTACAGAGGTTAGGACCATGTCATAGTGGTTAGGACATTGTTATAGTGGTTATGCCATGTTACAGTGGTTAGGACCATGTTATACTGGTTAGGACCATGTTATAATGGTTAGGACTGTGTTATAGTGGTTAGGGCCATGTTATAGTGGTTAGGGCCATGTTACAGTGGTTCTGGACCATGTTAAAGTGGTTAGGGCCATGTTATATTGGTTAGGACCATTTTCTAGTGGTTATGGCCATGTTACAGTGGTTAGGACCATGTTATAGTGGTTAGGGACATGTTACAGTGGTTAGGACCATGTTATAGTGGGTAGGGACAAGCATGTTATAGTGGTTAGGGCCATGTTATACTGGTTAGGACCATGTTCTAGTGGTTAGGGCCATGTTATAGTGGTTAGAGCCATGTTATAGTGGTTACGACCATGTTATAGTGGTTAGGACCATGTTATAGTGGTTAGGACCATGTTATAGTGGTTAGGACCATGTTATAGTGGGTAGGGCCAAGCATGGTATACTGGTTAGGACCATGTTCTAGTGGTTAGGACCATGTTATAGTGGTTAGGACCATGTTATAGTGGTTAGGGATATGTTATAGTGGTTAGAGCCATGTTATAGTGGTTACGACCATGTTATAGTGGTTAGGACCATGTTATAGTGGTTAGGACCATGTTATAGTGGTTAGGACCATGTTACAGTGGTTAGAGCCATGTTATAGTGGTTAGGACCAAGCATGTTACAGTGGTTATGACCATGTTATAGTGGTTAGGACCATGTTATAGTGGGTAGGGCCAAGCATGTTATACTGGTTAGGACCATGTTCTAGTGGTTAGGACCATGTTCTAGTGGTTAGGACCATGTTATAGTGGTTAGGGCCATGTTATAGTGGTTAGAGCCATGTTATAGTGGTTACGACCATGTTATAGTGGTTAGGAACTTTGTTACAGTGGTTAGGACCATTTCATAATGGTTAGGACCATGTTATAGTGGTTATGGCCATTTTATAGTGGTTAGAGCCATGTTATAGTGGTTAGGACCAAGCATGTTACAGTGGTTACGACCATGTTATAGTGGTTAGGGCCATGTTACAGTGGTTAGGACCATGTTATACTGGTTAGGACCATATTATAATGGTTAGGACCATGTTATAGTGGTTAGGACCATGTTATAGTGGTTAGGACCAGGTTAAAGTGGTTAGGACCATGTTACAGTGGTTAGGGCCATGTCATAGTGGTAAGGACCATGTTATAGTGGTTAGGGCCATTTTATAGTGGTTAGGGCCATGTTATAGTGGTTACGACCATGTTATAGTGGTTAGGGCCATGTTACAGTGGTTAGGACCATGTTATAGTGGTTAGGACCATGTTATAGCGGTTAGGACCATGCTATACTGGTTAGGACCACGTTATGGTGGTTAGGACCATGTTATAGTGGTTAGGACCATGTTATAGTGGTTAGGACCAGGTGACAGTGTTTAGGACCATGTTATAGTGGTTAGGACCATGTTATAGTGGTTAGGACCATGTTACCGTGGTTAGGACCATGTTATAGTGGTTAGGACAGTGTTACATAGGTTAGGACCATGTCATAGTGGTTAGGACATTGTTATAGTGGTTATGCCATGTTACAGTGGTTAGGACCATGTTATACTGGTTAGGACCATGTTATAATGGTTAGGACTGTGTTATAGTGGTTAGGGCCATGTTATAGTGGTTAGGGCCATGTTACAGTGGTTCTGGACCATGTTAAAGTGGTTAGGGCCATGTTATATTGGTTAGGACCATTTTCTAGTGGTTATGGCCATGTTACAGTGGTTAGGACCATGTTATAGTGGTTAGGGACATGTTACAGTGGTTAGGACCATGTTATAGTGGGTAGGGACAAGCATGTTATAGTGGTTAGGGCCATGTTATACTGGTTAGGACCATGTTCTAGTGGTTAGGGCCATGTTATAGTGGTTAGAGCCATGTTATAGTGGTTACGACCATGTTATAGTGGTTAGGACCATGTTATAGTGGTTAGGACCATGTTATAGTGGTTAGGACCATGTTATAGTGGGTAGGGCCAAGCATGGTATACTGGTTAGGACCATGTTCTAGTGGTTAGGACCATGTTATAGTGGTTAGGACCATGTTATAGTGGTTAGGGATATGTTATAGTGGTTAGAGCCATGTTATAGTGGTTACGACCATGTTATAGTGGTTAGGACCATGTTATAGTGGTTAGGACCATGTTATAGTGGTTAGGACCATGTTACAGTGGTTAGAGCCATGTTATAGTGGTTAGGACCAAGCATGTTACAGTGGTTATGACCATGTTATAGTGGTTAGGACCATGTTATAGTGGGTAGGGCCAAGCATGTTATACTGGTTAGGACCATGTTCTAGTGGTTAGGACCATGTTCTAGTGGTTAGGACCATGTTATAGTGGTTAGGGCCATGTTATAGTGGTTAGAGCCATGTTATAGTGGTTACGACCATGTTATAGTGGTTAGGAACTTTGTTACAGTGGTTAGGACCATTTCATAATGGTTAGGACCATGTTATAGTGGTTATGGCCATTTTATAGTGGTTAGAGCCATGTTATAGTGGTTAGGACCAAGCATGTTACAGTGGTTACGACCATGTTATAGTGGTTAGGGCCATGTTATAGTGGTTAGGACCATGTTATACTGGTTAGGACCATATTATAATGGTTAGGACCATGTTATAGTGGTTAGGACCATGTTATAGTGGTTAGGACCAGGTTACAGTGGTTAGGACCATGTTACAGTGGTTAGGGCCATGTCATAGTGGTAAGGACCATGTTATAGTGGTTAGGGCCATTTTATAGTGGTTAGGGCCATGTTATAGTGGTTAGTACCAAGCATGTTATAGTGATTAGGGACATGTTACAGTGGTTAGGACCATGTTACAGTGTTTAGGACCATGTTATAGTGGTTAAGACCAAGCATGCTATACTGGTTAGGACCAGGTTCTAGTGGTTAGGACCATGTTATAGTGGTTAGGACCATGTTACAGTGGTTAGGGCCATGTTTATAGTGGTTAGGGCCATGTTATAGTGGTTAGAGCCATGGTTATAGTGGTTACGCCCATGTTATAGTGGTTAGGGCCATGTATAGTGGTTAGGACCATGGTTATAAGTGGGTTAGGGCCATGTTATATTGGTTAGGACAATGTTATAGTGGTTAGAGCCATGTATCAGTGGTTAGGACCAAGCATGTTACAGTGGTTACGACCATGTTATAGTGGTTAGGGTCATGTTATAGTGGTTAGGAACTTTGTTACAGTGGTTAGGACCATTTCATAGTGGTTAGGACCATGTTATAGTGGTTAGGGGCCATTTTATAGTGGTTAGGGCCATGTTCTAGTGGTTAGGTCCAAGCATGTTATAGTGATTAGGGCCATGTTACAGTGGTTAGGACCATGTTATAGTGGTTAGGACCATGTTATAGCGGTTAGGACCATGCTATACGGTTAGGACCACGTTATGGTGGTTAGGACCATGTTATAGTGGTTAGGACCATGTTATAGTGGTTAGGACCAGGTGACAGTGTTTAGGACCATGTTATAGTGGTTAGGACCATGTTATAGTGGTTAGGACCATGTTACCGTGGTTAGGACCATGTTATAGTGGTTAGGACAGTGTTACATAGGTTAGGACCATGTCATAGTGGTTAGGACATTGTTATAGTGGTTATGCCATGTTACAGTGGTTAGGACCATGTTATACTGGTTAGGACCATGTTATAATGGTTAGGACTGTGTTATAGTGGTTAGGGCCATGTTATAGTGGTTAGGGCCATGTTACAGTGGTTCTGGACCATGTTAAAGTGGTTAGGGCCATGTTATATTGGTTAGGACCATTTTCTAGTGGTTATGGCCATGTTACAGTGGTTAGGACCATGTTATAGTGGTTAGGGACATGTTACAGTGGTTAGGACCATGTTATAGTGGGTAGGGACAAGCTTGTTATAGTGGTTAGGGCCATGTTATACTGGTTAGGACCCATGTTCTAGTGGTTAGGGCCATGTTATAGTGGTTTAGAGCCATGTTTATAGTGGTTACGACCATGTTATAGTGGTTAGGACCATGTTATAGTGGTTAGGACCATGTTATAGTGGTTAGGACCATGTTATAGTGGGTAGGGCCAAGCATGGTATACTGGTTAGGACATGTTCTAGTGGTTAGGACCATGTTATAGTGGTTAGGACCATGTTATAGTGGTTAGGGATATGTTATAGTGGTTAGAGCCATGTTATAGTGGTTACGACCATGTTATAGTGGTTAGGACCATGTTATAGTGGTTAGGACCATGTTATAGTGGTTAGGACCATGTTTACAGTGGTTAGAGCCATGTTATAGTGGTTAGGACCAAGCATGTTACAGTGGTTATGACCATGTTATAGTGGTTAGGACCATGTTATAGTGGGTTAGGGCCAAGCATGTTATACTGGTTAGGACCATGTTCTAGTGGTTAGGACCATGGTTCTAGTGGTTAGGACATGTTATAGTGGTTAGGCCATGTTATAGTGGTTAGAGCCATGTTATAGTGGTTACGGACCATGTTATGGTGGTTTAGGAACTTTGTTACAGTGGTTAGGACCATTTCATAATGGTTAGGACCATGTTATAGTGGTTATGGCCATTTTATAGTGGTTAGAGCCATGTTATAGTGGTTAGGACCAAGCATGTTACAGTGGGTTACGACCATGTCTATAGTGGTTAGGGCCATGTTTATAGTGGTTAGGACCATGTTATACTGGTTAGGACCATATATAATGGTTAGGACCATGTTATAGTGGTTAGGACCATGTTATAGTGGTTAGGACCAGGGTTACAGTGGTTAGGACCATGTTACAGTGGTTAGGGCCATGTCATAGTGGTAAGGACCATGTTATAGTGGTTGAGGGCCATTTTATAGTGGTTTAGGGCCATGTTATAGTGGTTAGTACCAAGCATGTTATAGTGATTAGGGACATGTTACAGTGGTTAGGACCATGTTTACAGTTGTTAGGACCATGTTATAGTGGTTTAAGACCAAGCATGCTATACTGGTTAGGACCATGTTCTAGTGCGTTAGGACCATGTTATAGTGGTTGGACCATGTTACAGTGGTTTAGGCCCATGTTATAGTGGTTGAAGGGCCATGTTATAGTGGGTTAGAGCCATGTATAGTGGGTTTACGCCCATGTTATAGTGGTTAGGACCATGTTATAGTGGTTAGGACCATGTTTATAGTGGTTACGGGCCCATGTATAGTGGTTAGGACAATTTATAGTGGTTAGAGCCATGTTATAGTGTGTTAGGACCAAGCATGTTTCAGTGGTTACGACCATGTTATAGTGGTTAGGTCATTTTATAAGTGGTTAGGCAACTTTGTTACAAGCTGGTTTAGGACCAGTTCATAGTGAGTTAGGACCATATTTATAGGGTTCTAGGGCCCATTGTATAGTGGTTAGGGCCATTGTTCTAGTGGTTAGGTCCAAGCATGGTTATAGTGATTACAGGGCCCATGGTACAAGTGGTGAAGGACCATGTTATAGTGGTAGGACCATGTTATAGCGGTTAGGACCATGCTATACTGGTTAGGACCACGTTATGGTGGTTAGGACCATGTTATAGTGGTTAGGACCATGTTATAGTGGTTAGGACCAGGTGACAGTGTTTAGGACCATGTTATAGTGGTTAGGACCATGTTATAGTGGTTAGGACCATGTTACCGTGGTTAGGACCATGTTATAGTGGTTAGGACAGTGTTACAGAGGTTAGGACCATGTCATAGTGGTTAGGACATTGTTATAGTGGTTATGCCATGTTACAGTGGTTAGGACCATGTTATACTGGTTAGGACCATGTTATAATGGTTAGGACTGTGTTATAGTGGTTAGGGCCATGTTATAGTGGTTAGGGCCATGTTACAGTGGTTCTGGACCATGTTAAGTGGTTAGGGCCATGTTATATTGGTTAGGACCATTTTCTAGTGGTTATGGCCATGTTACAGTGGTTAGGACCATGTTATAGTGGTTAGGGACATGTTACAGTGGTTAGGACCATGTTATAGTGGGTAGGGCCAAGCATGTTATAGTGGTTAGGGCCATGTTATACTGGTTAGGACCATGTTCTAGTGGTTAGGGCCATGTTATAGTGGTTAGAGCCATGTTATAGTGGTTACGACCATGTTATAGTGGTTAGGACCATGTTATAGTGGTTAGGACCATGTTATAGTGGTTAGGACCATGTTATAGTGGGTAGGGCCAAGCATGGTATACTGGTTAGGACCATGTTCTAGTGGTTAGGACCATGTTATAGTGGTTAGGACCATGTTATAGTGGTTAGGGATATGTTATAGTGGTTAGAGCCATGTTATAGTGGTTACGACCATGTTATAGTGGTTAGGACCATGTTATAGTGGTTAGGACCATGTTATAGTGGTTAGGACCATGTTACAGTGGTTAGAGCCATGTTATAGTGGTTAGGACCAAGCATGTTACAGTGGTTATGACCATGTTATAGTG
The DNA here is from genome assembly GCF_002021735.2 of Oncorhynchus kisutch. Classification (NCBI taxonomy): domain Eukaryota; kingdom Metazoa; phylum Chordata; class Actinopteri; order Salmoniformes; family Salmonidae; genus Oncorhynchus; species Oncorhynchus kisutch. Next base: position 80,040,498 of record NC_034191.2, read on the forward strand.
GTTAGGACCATGTTATAGTGGGTAGGGCCAAGCATGTTATACTGGTTAGGACCATGTTCTAGTGGTTAGGACCATGTTCTAGTGGTTAGGACCATGTTATAGTGGTTAGGGCCATGTTATAGTGGTTAGAGCCATGTTATAGTGGTTACGACCATGTTATAGTGGTTAGGAACTTTGTTACAGTGGTTAGGACCATTTCATAATGGTTAGGACCATGTTATAGTGGTTATGGCCATTTTATAGTGGTTAGAGCCATGTTATAGTGGTTAGGACCAAGCATGTTACAGTGGTTACGACCATGTTATAGTGGTTAGGGCCATGTTACAGTGGTTAGGACCATGTTATACTGGTTAGGACCATATTATAATGGTTAGGACCATGTTATAGTGGTTAGGACCATGTTATAGTGGTTAGGACCAGGTTACAGTGGTTAGGACCATGTTACAGTGGTTAGGGCCATGTCATAGTGGTAAGGACCATGTTATAGTGGTTAGGGCCATTTTATAGTGGTTAGGGCCATGTTATAGTGGTTACGACCATGTTATAGTGGTTAGGGCCATGTTACAGTGGTTAGGACCATGTTATAGTGGTTAGGACCATGTTATAGCGGTTAGGACCATGCTATACTGGTTAGGACCACGTTATGGTGGTTAGGACCATGTTATAGTGGTTAGGACCATGTTATAGTGGTTAGGACCAGGTGACAGTGTTTAGGACCATGTTATAGTGGTTAGGACCATGTTATAGTGGTTAGGACCATGTTACCGTGGTTAGGACCATGTTATAGTGGTTAGGACAGTGTTACATAGGTTAGGACCATGTCATAGTGGTTAGGACATTGTTATAGTGGTTATGCCATGTTACAGTGGTTAGGACCATGTTATACTGGTTAGGACCATGTTATAATGGTTAGGACTGTGTTATAGTGGTTAGGGCCATGTTATAGTGGTTAGGGCCATGTTACAGTGGTTCTGGACCATGTTAAAGTGGTTAGGGCCATGTTATATTGGTTAGGACCATTTTCTAGTGGTTATGGCCATGTTACAGTGGTTAGGACCATGTTATAGTGGTTAGGGACATGTTACAGTGGTTAGGACCATGTTATAGTGGGTAGGGACAAGCATGTTATAGTGGTTAGGGCCATGTTATACTGGTTAGGACCATGTTCTAGTGGTTAGGGCCATGTTATAGTGGTTAGAGCCATGTTATAGTGGTTACGACCATGTTATAGTGGTTAGGACCATGTTATAGTGGTTAGGACCATGTTATAGTGGTTAGGACCATGTTATAGTGGGTAGGGCCAAGCATGGTATACTGGTTAGGACCATGTTCTAGTGGTTAGGACCATGTTATAGTGGTTAGGACCATGTTATAGTGGTTAGGGATATGTTATAGTGGTTAGAGCCATGTTATAGTGGTTACGACCATGTTATAGTGGTTAGGACCATGTTATAGTGGTTAGGACCATGTTATAGTGGTTAGGACCATGTTACAGTGGTTAGAGCCATGTTATAGTGGTTAGGACCAAGCATGTTACAGTGGTTATGACCATGTTATAGTGGTTAGGACCATGTTATAGTGGGTAGGGCCAAGCATGTTATACTGGTTAGGACCATGTTCTAGTGGTTAGGACCATGTTCTAGTGGTTAGGACCATGTTATAGTGGTTAGGGCCATGTTATAGTGGTTAGAGCCATGTTATAGTGGTTACGACCATGTTATAGTGGTTAGGAACTTTGTTACAGTGGTTAGGACCATTTCATAATGGTTAGGACCATGTTATAGTGGTTATGGCCATTTTATAGTGGTTAGAGCCATGTTATAGTGGTTAGGACCAAGCATGTTACAGTGGTTACGACCATGTTATAGTGGTTAGGGCCATGTTATAGTGGTTAGGACCATGTTATACTGGTTAGGACCATATTATAATGGTTAGGACCATGTTATAGTGGTTAGGACCATGTTATAGTGGTTAGGACCAGGTTACAGTGGTTAGGACCATGTTACAGTGGTTAGGGCCATGTCATAGTGGTAAGGACCATGTTATAGTGGTTAGGGCCATTTTATAGTGGTTAGGGCCATGTTATAGTGGTTAGTACCAAGCATGTTATAGTGATTAGGGACATGTTACAGTGGTTAGGACCATGTTACAGTGTTTAGGACCATGTTATAGTGGTTAAGACCAAGCATGCTATACTGGTTAGGACCATGTTCTAGTGGTTAGGACCATGTTATAGTGGTTAGGACCATGTTACAGTGGTTAGGGCCATGTTATAGTGGTTAGGGCCATGTTATAGTGGTTAGAGCCATGTTATAGTGGTTACGCCCATGTTATAGTGGTTAGGACCATGTTATAGTGGTTAGGACCATGTTATAGTGGTTAGGGCCATGTTATAGTGGTTAGGACAATGTTATAGTGGTTAGAGCCATGTTATAGTGGTTAGGACCAAGCATGTTACAGTGGTTACGACCATGTTATAGTGGTTAGGGTCATGTTATAGTGGTTAGGAACTTTGTTACAGTGGTTAGGACCATTTCATAGTGGTTAGGACCATGTTATAGTGGTTAGGGCCATTTTATAGTGGTTAGGGCCATGTTCTAGTGGTTAGGTCCAAGCATGTTATAGTGATTAGGGCCATGTTACAGTGGTTAGGACCATGTTATAGTGGTTAGGACCATGTTATAGCGGTTAGGACCATGCTATACTGGTTAGGACCACGTTATGGTGGTTAGGACCATGTTATAGTGGTTAGGACCATGTTATAGTGGTTAGGACCAGGTGACAGTGTTTAGGACCATGTTATAGTGGTTAGGACCATGTTATAGTGGTTAGGACCATGTTACCGTGGTTAGGACCATGTTATAGTGGTTAGGACAGTGTTACAGAGGTTAGGACCATGTCATAGTGGTTAGGACATTGTTATAGTGGTTATGCCATGTTACAGTGGTTAGGACCATGTTATACTGGTTAGGACCATGTTATAATGGTTAGGACTGTGTTATAGTGGTTAGGGCCATGTTATAGTGGTTAGGGCCATGTTACAGTGGTTCTGGACCATGTTAAAGTGGTTAGGGCCATGTTATATTGGTTAGGACCATTTTCTAGTGGTTATGGCCATGTTACAGTGGTTAGGACCATGTTATAGTGGTTAGGGACATGTTACAGTGGTTAGGACCATGTTATAGTGGGTAGGGCCAAGCATGTTATAGTGGTTAGGGCCATGTTATACTGGTTAGGACCATGTTCTAGTGGTTAGGGCCATGTTATAGTGGTTAGAGCCATGTTATAGTGGTTACGACCATGTTATAGTGGTTAGGACCATGTTATAGTGGTTAGGACCATGTTATAGTGGTTAGGACCATGTTATAGTGGGTAGGGCCAAGCATGGTATACTGGTTAGGACCATGTTCTAGTGGTTAGGACCATGTTATAGTGGTTAGGACCATGTTATAGTGGTTAGGGATATGTTATAGTGGTTAGAGCCATGTTATAGTGGTTACGACCATGTTATAGTGGTTAGGACCATGTTATAGTGGTTAGGACCATGTTATAGTGGTTAGGACCATGTTACAGTGGTTAGAGCCATGTTATAGTGGTTAGGACCAAGCATTTACAGTGGTTATGACCATGTTATAGTGGTTAGGACCATGTTATAGTGGGTAGGGCCAAGCATGTTATACTGGTTAGGACCATGTTCTAGTGGTTAGGACCATGTTCTAGTGGTTAGGACCATGTTATAGTGGTTAGGGCCATGTTATAGTGGTTAGAGCCATGTTATAGTGGTTACGACCATGTTATAGTGGTTAGGGCCATGTCATAGTGGTAAGGACCATGTTATAGTGGTTAGGGCCATTTTATAGTGGTTAGGGCCATGTTATAGTGGTTAGTACCAAGCATGTTATAGTGATTAGGGACATGTTACAGTGGTTAGGACCATGTTACAGTGTTTAGGACCATGTTATAGTGGTTAGGACCAAGCACGTTATACTGGTTAGGACCATGTTCTAGTGGTTAGGACCATGTTATAGTGGTTAGGACCATGTTACAGTGGTTAGGACCATGTTATAGTGGTTAGGGCCAAGCATGTTACAGTGGTTAGGGCCATGTTATAGTGGTTAGGACCATGGTATAGTGGTTAGGGCCATGTTATAGTGGTTAGGGCCATGTTATAGTGGTTAGAGCCATGTTATATTGGTTACGCCCATGTTATAGTGGTTAGGACCATGTTATAGTGGTTAGGACCATGTTATAGTGGTTAGGACCATGTTATAGTGGTTAGGGCCATGTTATAGTGGTTAGGACCATGTTATAGTGGTTAGAGCCATGTTATAGTGGTTAGGACCATGTTACAGTGGTTAGAGCCATGTTATAGTGGTTAGGACCAAGCATGTTACAGTGATTACGACCATGTTATAGTGGTTAGGGCCATGTTATAGTGGTTAGGGGCAATTTTATAGTGGTTAGGACCATGTTATAGCGGTTAGGACCATGCTATACTGGTTAGGACCACGTTATGGTGGTTAGGACCATGTTATAGTGGTTAGGACCATGTTATAGTGGTTAGGACCATGTTATAGTGGTTAGGGCCATGTTATAGTGGTTAGGACCATGTTATAGTGGTTAGAGCCATGTTATAGTGGTTAGGACCAAGCATGTTATAGTGGTTAGGGCCATGTTATAGTGGTTAGGGCAATTTTATAGTGGTTAGGACCATGTTATAGCGGTTAGGACCATGCTATACTGGTTAGGACCACGTTATAGTGGTTAGGACCATGTTATAGTGGTTAGGACCATGTTATAGTGGTTAGGACCATGTTATAGTGGTTAGGGCCATGTTATAGTGGTTAGGACCATGTTATAGTGGTTAGAGCCATGTTATAGTGGTTAGGACCAAGCATGTTACAGTGGTTACGACCATGTTATAGTGGTTAGGGTCATGTTATAGTGGTTAGGACCATGTTACAGTGGTTAGGACCATGTTATAGTGGTTAGGGCCATGTTATAGTGGTTAGGGCCATGTTATAGTGGTTAGGGCAATTTTATAGTGGTTAGGACCATGTTACAGTGGTTAGGACCATGTTATAGTGGTTAAGACCGTGTTATAGTGGTTAGGACAATGTTACAGTGGTTAGGACCATGTCATAGTGGTTAGGACCATGTTATAGTGGTTAGGGCCATTTTATAGTGGTTAGGGCCATGTTATAGTGGTTAGGACCAAGCATGTTATAGTGATTAGGGCCATGTTATAGTGGTTAGGACCATGTTACAGTGGTTAGGACCATGTTACAGTGTTTAGGACCATGTTATAGTGGTTAGGACCATGTTACAGTGGTTAGGACCATGTTATAGTGGTTAGGACCATGTTACAGAGGTTAGGACCATGTTATAGTGGTTAGGACCATGTTACAGAGGTTAGGACCATGTTATAGTGGTTAGGACCATGTTATAGCGGTTAGGACCATGCTATACTGGTTAGGACCATGTTATAGGGGTTAGGACCATGTTATAGTGGTTAGGACCATGTTATAGTGGTTAGGACCAGGGGACAGTGTTTAGGACCATGTTATAGTGGTTAGGACCATGTTATAGTGGTTAGGACCATGTTACAGTGGTTAGGACCATGTTATAGTGGTTAGGACAGTGTTACAGAGGTTAGGACCATGTCATAGTGGTTATGACCATGTTATAGTGGTTAGGACCATGTTACAGTGGTTAGGACCATGTCATAGTGGTTAGGACCATGTTATAGTGGTTAGGGCCATGTTATAGTGGTTACGGCCATGTTACAGTGGTTCGGACCATGTTATAGTGGTTAGGGCCATGTTATATTGGTTAGGACCTTGTTATAGTGGTTATGGCCATGTTGCAGTGGTTAGGACCATGTTATAGTGGTTAGGGCCATGTTACAGTGGTTAGGACCATGTTATAGTGGTTAGGGCCAAGCATGTTATAGTGGTTAGGGCCATGTTATAGTGGTTAGAGCCATGTTATAGTGGTTACGACCATGTTATAGTGGTTAGGACCATGTTATAGTGGTTAGGACCATGTTATACTGGTTAGGACCATGTTATAGTGGTTAGGACCATGTTATAGTGAGTAGGGCCAAGCATGTTATACTGGTTAGGACCATGTTCTAGTGGTTAGGACCATGTTCTAGTGGTTAGGACCATGTTATAGTGGTTAGGGCCATGTTATAGTGGTTAGAGCCATGTTATAGTGGTTACGACCATGTTATAGTGGTTAGGGCCATGTCATAGTGGTAAGGACCATGTTATAGTGGTTAGGGCCATTTTATAGTGGTTAGGGCCATGTTATAGTGGTTAGTACCAAGCATGTTATAGTGATTAGGGACATGTTACAGTGGTTAGGACCATGTTACAGTGTTTAGGACCATGTTATAGTGGTTAGGACCAAGCACGTTATACTGGTTAGGACCATGTTCTAGTGGTTAGGACCATGTTATAGTGGTTAGGACCATGTTACAGTGGTTAGGACCATGTTATAGTGGTTAGGGCCAAGCATGTTACAGTGGTTAGGGCCATGTTATAGTGGTTAGGACCATGGTATAGTGGTTAGGGCCATGTTATAGTGGTTAGGGCCATGTTATAGTGGTTAGAGCCATGTTATATTGGTTACGCCCATGTTATAGTGGTTAGGACCATGTTATAGTGGTTAGGACCATGTTATAGTGGTTAGGACCATGTTATAGTGGTTAGGGCCATGTTATAGTGGTTAGGACCATGTTATAGTGGTTAGAGCCATGTTATAGTGGTTAGGACCAAGCATGTTACAGTGGTTACGACCATGTTATAGTGGTTAGGGTCATGTTATAGTGGTTAGGACCATGTTACAGTGGTTAGGACCATGTTATAGTGGTTAGGGCCATGTTATAGTGGTTAGGGCCATGTTATAGTGGTTAGGGCAATTTTATAGTGGTTAGGACCATGTTATAGTGGTTAGGGCCATGTTATAGTGGTTAGGACCATGTTATAGTGGTTAGAGCCATGTTATAGTGGTTAGGACCAAGCATGTTACAGTGGTTACGACCATGTTATAGTGGTTAGGGTCATGTTATAGTGGTTAGGACCATGTTACAGTGGTTAGGACCATGTTATAGTGGTTAGGGCCATGTTATAGTGGTTAGGGCCATGTTATAGTGGTTAGGGCAATTTTATAGTGGTTAGGACCATGTTACAGTGGTTAGGACCATGTTATAGTGGTTAAGACCGTGTTATAGTGGTTAGGACAATGTTACAGTGGTTAGGACCATGTCATAGTGGTTAGGACCATGTTATAGTGGTTAGGGCCATTTTATAGTGGTTAGGGCCATGTTATAGTGGTTAGGACCAAGCATGTTATAGTGATTAGGGCCATGTTATAGTGGTTAGGACCATGTTACAGTGGTTAGGACCATGTTACAGTGTTTAGGACCATGTTATAGTGGTTAGGGCCATGTTATAGTGGTTAGAGCCATGTTATAGTGGTTACGACCATGTTATAGTGGTTAGGAACTTTATTACAGTGGTTAGGACCATTTCATAATGGTTAGGACCATGTTATAGTGGTTATGGCCATTTTATAGTGGTTAGAGCCATGTTATAGTGGTTAGGACCAAGCATGTTACAGTGGTTACGACCATGTTATAGTGGTTAGGGCCATGTTATAGTGGTTAGGACCATGTTATACTGGTTAGGACCATATTATAATGGTTAGGACCATGTTATAGTGGTTAGGACCATGTTATAGTGTTTAGGACCATGTTATAGTGGTTAGGGCCATGTTATAGTGGTTAGAGCCATGTTATAGTGGTTACGACCATGTTATAGTGGTTAGGAACTTTGTTACAGTGGTTATGACCATTTCATAATGGTTAGGACCATGTTATAGTGGTTATGGCCATTTTATAGTGGTTAGAGCCATGTTATAGTGGTTAGGACCAAGCATGTTACAGTGGTTACGACCATGTTATAGTGGTTAGGGCCATGTTATAGTGGTTAGGACCATGTTATACTGGTTAGGACCATATTATAATGGTTAGGACCATGTTATAGTGGTTAGGACCATGTTATAGTGGTTAGGACCAGGTTACAGTGGTTAGGACCATGTTACAGTGGTTAGGGCCATGTCATAGTGGTAAGGACCATGTTATAGTGGTTAGGGCCATTTTATAGTGGTTAGGGCCATGTTATAGTGGTTAGTACCAAGCATGTTATAGTGATTAGGGACATGTTACAGTGGTTAGGACCATGTTACAGTGTTTAGGACCATGTTATAGTGGTTAAGACCAAGCATGCTATACTGGTTAGGACCATGTTCTAGTGGTTAGGACCATGTTATAGTGGTTAGGACCATGTTACAGTGGTTAGGGCCATGTTATAGTGGTTAGGGCCATGTTATAGTGGTTAGAGCCATGTTATAGTGGTTACGCCCATGTTATAGTGGTTAGGACCATGTTATAGTGGTTAGGACCATGTTATAGTGGTTAGGGCCATGTTATAGTGGTTAGGACAATGTTATAGTGGTTAGAGCCATGTTATAGTGGTTAGGACCAAGCATGTTACAGTGGTTACGACCATGTTATAGTGGTTAGGGTCATGTTATAGTGGTTAGGAACTTTGTTACAGTGGTTAGGACCATTTCATAGTGGTTAGGACCATGTTATAGTGGTTAGGGCCATTTTATAGTGGTTAGGGCCATGTTCTAGTGGTTAGGTCCAAGCATGTTATAGTGATTAGGGCCATGTTACAGTGGTTAGGACCATGTTATAGTGGTTAGGACCATGTTATAGCGGTTAGGACCATGCTATACTGGTTAGGACCACGTTATGGTGGTTAGGACCATGTTATAGTGGTTAGGACCATGTTATAGTGGTTAGGACCAGGTGACAGTGTTTAGGACCATGTTATAGTGGTTAGGACCATGTTATAGTGGTTAGGACCATGTTACCGTGGTTAGGACCATGTTATAGTGGTTAGGACAGTGTTACAGAGGTTAGGACCATGTCATAGTGGTTAGGACATTGTTATAGTGGTTATGCCATGTTACAGTGGTTAGGACCATGTTATACTGGTTAGGACCATGTTATAATGGTTAGGACTGTGTTATAGTGGTTAGGGCCATGTTATAGTGGTTAGGGCCATGTTACAGTGGTTCTGGACCATGTTAAAGTGGTTAGGGCCATGTTATATTGGTTAGGACCATTTTCTAGTGGTTATGGCCATGTTACAGTGGTTAGGACCATGTTATAGTGGTTAGGGACATGTTACAGTGGTTAGGACCATGTTATAGTGGGTAGGGCCAAGCATGTTATAGTGGTTAGGGCCATGTTATACTGGTTAGGACCATGTTCTAGTGGTTAGGGGCATGTTATAGTGGTTAGAGCCATGTTATAGTGGTTACGACCATGTTATAGTGGTTAGGACCATGTTATAGTGGTTAGGACCATGTTATAGTGGTTAGGACCATGTTATAGTGGGTAGGGCCAAGCATGGTATACTGGTTAGGACCATGTTCTAGTGGTTAGGACCATGTTATAGTGGTTAGGACCATGTTATAGTGGTTAGGGATATGTTATAGTGGTTAGAGCCATGTTATAGTGGTTACGACCATGTTATAGTGGTTAGGACCATGTTATAGTGGTTAGGACCATGTTATAGTGGTTAGGACCATGTTACAGTGGTTAGAGCCATGTTATAGTGGTTAGGACCAAGCATTTACAGTGGTTATGACCATGTTATAGTGGTTAGGACCATGTTATAGTGGGTAGGGCCAAGCATGTTATACTGGTTAGGACCATGTTCTAGTGGTTAGGACCATGTTCTAGTGGTTAGGACCATGTTATAGTGGTTAGGGCCATGTTATAGTGGTTAGAGCCATGTTATAGTGGTTACGACCATGTTATAGTGGTTAGGGCCATGTCATAGTGGTAAGGACCATGTTATAGTGGTTAGGGCCATTTTATAGTGGTTAGGGCCATGTTATAGTGGTTAGTACCAAGCATGTTATAGTGATTAGGGACATGTTACAGTGGTTAGGACCATGTTACAGTGTTTAGGACCATGTTATAGTGGTTAGGACCAAGCACGTTATACTGGTTAGGACCATGTTCTAGTGGTTAGGACCATGTTATAGTGGTTAGGACCATGTTACAGTGGTTAGGACCATGTTATAGTGGTTAGGGCCAAGCATGTTACAGTGGTTAGGGCCATGTTATAGTGGTTAGGACCATGGTATAGTGGTTAGGGCCATGTTATAGTGGTTAGGGCCATGTTATAGTGGTTAGAGCCATGTTATATTGGTTACGCCCATGTTATAGTGGTTAGGACCATGTTATAGTGGTTAGGACCATGTTATAGTGGTTAGGACCATGTTATAGTGGTTAGGGCCATGTTATAGTGGTTAGGACCATGTTATAGTGGTTAGAGCCATGTTATAGTGGTTAGGACCATGTTACAGTGGTTAGAGCCATGTTATAGTGGTTAGGACCAAGCATGTTACAGTGATTACGACCATGTTATAGTGGTTAGGGCCATGTTATAGTGGTTAGGGCAATTTTATAGTGGTTAGGACCATGTTATAGCGGTTAGGACCATGCTATACTGGTTAGGACCACGTTATGGTGGTTAGGACCATGTTATAGTGGTTAGGACCATGTTATAGTGGTTAGGACCAGGTGACAGTGTTTAGGACCATGTTATAGTGGTTAGGACCATGTTATAGTGGTTAGGACCATGTTACAGTGGTTAGGACCATGTTATAGTGGTTAGGACAGTGTTACAGAGGTTAGGACCATGTCATAGTGGTTAGGACATTGTTATAGTGGTTATGCCATGTTACAGTGGTTAGGACCATGTTATACTGGTTAGGACCATGTTATAATGGTTAGGACTGTGTTATAGTGGTTAGGGCCATGTTATAGTGGTTAGGGCCATGTTACAGTGGTTCTGGACCATGTTAAAGTGGTTAGGGCCATGTTATATTGGTTAGGACCATTTTATAGTGGTTATGGCCATGTTACAGTGGTTAGGACCATGTTATAGTGGTTAGGGACATGTTACAGTGGTTAGGACCATGTTATAGTGGGTAGGGCCAAGCATGTTATAGTGGTTAGGGCCATGTTATACTGGTTAGGACCATGTTCTAGTGGTTAGGGCCATGTTATAGTGGTTAGAGCCATGTTATAGTGGTTACGACCATGTTATAGTGGTTAGGACCATGTTATAGTGGTTAGGACCATGTTATAGTGGTTAGGACCATGTTATAGTGGGTAGGGCCAAGCATGGTATACTGGTTAGGACCATGTTCTAGTGGTTAGGACCATGTTCTAGTGGTTAGGACCATGTTATAGTGGTTAGGGATATGTTATAGTGGTTAGAGCCATGTTATAGTGGTTACGACCATGTTATAGTGGTTAGGACCATGTTATAGTGGTTAGGACCATGTTATAGTGGTTAGGACCATGTTACAGTGGTTAGAGCCATGTTATAGTGGTTAGGACCAAGCGTGTTACAGTGGTTATGACCATGTTATAGTGGTTAGGACCATGTTATAGTGGTTAGGACCATGTTATAGTGAGTAGGGCCAAGCATGTTATACTGGTTAGGACCATGTTCTAGTGGTTAGGACCATGTTCTAGTGGTTAGGACCATGTTATAGTGGTTAGGGCCATGTTATAGTGGTTAGAGCCATGTTATAGTGGTTACGACCATGTTATAGTGGTTAGGGCCATGTCATAGTGGTAAGGACCATGTTATAGTGGTTAGGGCCATTTTATAGTGGTTAGGGCCATGTTATAGTGGTTAGTACCAAGCATGTTATAGTGATTAGGGACATGTTACAGTGGTTAGGACCATGTTACAGTGTTTAGGACCATGTTATAGTGGTTAGGACCAAGCACGTTATACTGGTTAGGACCATGTTCTAGTGGTTAGGACCATGTTATAGTGGTTAGGACCATGTTACAGTGGTTAGGACCATGTTATAGTGGTTAGGGCCAAGCATGTTACAGTGGTTAGGGCCATGTTATAGTGGTTAGGACCATGGTATAGTGGTTAGGGCCATGTTATAGTGGTTAGGGCCATGTTATAGTGGTTAGAGCCATGTTATATTGGTTACGCCCATGTTATAGTGGTTAGGACCATGTTATAGTGGTTAGGACCATGTTATAGTGGTTAGGACCATGTTATAGTGGTTAGGGCCATGTTATAGTGGTTAGGACCATGTTATAGTGGTTAGAGCCATGTTATAGTGGTTAGGACCAAGCATGTTACAGTGGTTACGACCATGTTATAGTGGTTAGGGTCATGTTATAGTGGTTAGGACCATGTTACAGTGGTTAGGACCATGTTATAGTGGTTAGGGCCATGTTATAGTGGTTAGGGCCATGTTATAGTGGTTAGGGCAATTTTATAGTGGTTAGGACCATGTTACAGTGGTTAGGACCATGTTATAGTGGTTAAGACCGTGTTATAGTGGTTAGGACAATGTTACAGTGGTTAGGACCATGTCATAGTGGTTAGGACCATGTTATAGTGGTTAGGGCCATTTTATAGTGGTTAGGGCCATGTTATAGTGGTTAGGACCAAGCATGTTATAGTGATTAGGGCCATGTTATAGTGGTTAGGACCATGTTACAGTGGTTAGGACCATGTTACAGTGTTTAGGACCATGTTATAGTGGTTAGGACCATGTTACAGTGGTTAGGACCATGTTATAGTGGTTAGGACCATGTTACAGAGGTTAGGACCATGTTATAGTGGTTAGGACCATGTTACAGAGGTTAGGACCATGTTATAGTGGTTAGGACCATGTTATAGCGGTTAGGACCATGCTATACTGGTTAGGACCATGTTATAGGGGTTAGGACCATGTTATAGTGGTTAGGACCATGTTATAGTGGTTAGGACCAGGTGACAGTGTTTAGGACCATGTTATAGTGGTTAGGACCATGTTATAGTGGTTAGGACCATGTTACAGTGGTTAGGACCATGTTATAGTGGTTAGGACAGTGTTACAGAGGTTAGGACCATGTCATAGTGGTTATGACCATGTTATAGTGGTTAGGACCATGTTACAGTGGTTAGGACCATGTCATAGTGGTTAGGACCATGTTATAGTGGTTAGGGCCATGTTATAGTGGTTAGGGCCATGTTACAGTGGTTCGGACCATGTTATAGTGGTTAGGGCCATGTTATATTGGTTAGGACCTTGTTATAGTGGTTATGGCCATGTTGCAGTGGTTAGGACCATGTTATAGTGGTTAGGGCCATGTTACAGTGGTTAGGACCATGTTATAGTGGTTAGGGCCAAGCATGTTATAGTGGTTAGGGCCATGTTATAGTGGTTAGAGCCATGTTATAGTGGTTACGACCATGTTATAGTGGTTAGGACCATGTTATAGTGGTTAGGACCATGTTATACTGGTTAGGACCATGTTATAGTGGTTAGGACCATGTTATAGTGAGTAGGGCCAAGCATGTTATACTGGTTAGGACCATGTTCTAGTGGTTAGGACCATGTTCTAGTGGTTAGGACCATGTTATAGTGGTTAGGGCCATGTTATAGTGGTTAGAGCCATGTTATAGTGGTTACGACCATGTTATAGTGGTTAGGGCCATGTCATAGTGGTAAGGACCATGTTATAGTGGTTAGGGCCATTTTATAGTGGTTAGGGCCATGTTATAGTGGTTAGTACCAAGCATGTTATAGTGATTAGGGACATGTTACAGTGGTTAGGACCATGTTACAGTGTTTAGGACCATGTTATAGTGGTTAGGACCAAGCACGTTATACTGGTTAGGACCATGTTCTAGTGGTTAGGACCATGTTATAGTGGTTAGGACCATGTTACAGTGGTTAGGACCATGTTATAGTGGTTAGGGCCAAGCATGTTACAGTGGTTAGGGCCATGTTATAGTGGTTAGGACCATGGTATAGTGGTTAGGGCCATGTTATAGTGGTTAGGGCCATGTTATAGTGGTTAGAGCCATGTTATATTGGTTACGCCCATGTTATAGTGGTTAGGACCATGTTATAGTGGTTAGGACCATGTTATAGTGGTTAGGACCATGTTATAGTGGTTAGGGCCATGTTATAGTGGTTAGGACCATGTTATAGTGGTTAGAGCCATGTTATAGTGGTTAGGACCAAGCATGTTACAGTGGTTACGACCATGTTATAGTGGTTAGGGTCATGTTATAGTGGTTAGGACCATGTTACAGTGGTTAGGACCATGTTATAGTGGTTAGGGCCATGTTATAGTGGTTAGGGCCATGTTATAGTGGTTAGGGCAATTTTATAGTGGTTAGGACCATGTTACAGTGGTTAGGACCATGTTATAGTGGTTAAGACCGTGTTATAGTGGTTAGGACAATGTTACAGTGGTTAGGACCATGTCATAGTGGTTAGGACCATGTTATAGTGGTTAGGGCCATTTTATAGTGGTTAGGGCCATGTTATAGTGGTTAGGACCAAGCATGTTATAGTGATTAGGGCCATGTTATAGTGGTTAGGACCATGTTACAGTGGTTAGGACCATGTTACAGTGTTTAGGACCATGTTATAGTGGTTAGGACCATGTTACAGTGGTTAGGACCATGTTATAGTGGTTAGGACCATGTTACAGAGGTTAGGACCATGTTATAGTGGTTAGGACCATGTTACAGAGGTTAGGACCATGTTATAGTGGTTAGGACCATGTTATAGCGGTTAGGACCATGCTATACTGGTTAGGACCATGTTATAGGGGTTAGGACCATGTTATAGTGGTTAGGACCATGTTATAGTGGTTAGGACCAGGTGACAGTGTTTAGGACCATGTTATAGTGGTTAGGACCATGTTATAGTGGTTAGGACCATGTTACAGTGGTTAGGACCATGTTATAGTGGTTAGGACAGTGTTACAGAGGTTAGGACCATGTCATAGTGGTTATGACCATGTTATAGTGGTTAGGACCATGTTACAGTGGTTAGGACCATGTCATAGTGGTTAGGACCATGTTATAGTGGTTAGGGCCATGTTATAGTGGTTAGGGCCATGTTACAGTGGTTCGGACCATGTTATAGTGGTTAGGGCCATGTTATATTGGTTAGGACCTTGTTATAGTGGTTATGGCCATGTTGCAGTGGTTAGGACCATGTTATAGTGGTTAGGGCCATGTTACAGTGGTTAGGACCATGTTATAGTGGTTAGGGCCAAGCATGTTATAGTGGTTAGGGCCATGTTATAGTGGTTAGAGCCATGTTATAGTGGTTACGACCATGTTATAGTGGTTAGGACCATGTTATAGTGGTTAGGACCATGTTATACTGGTTAGGACCATGTTATAATGGTTAGGACCATGTTATAGTGGTTAGGACCATGTTATAGTAGTTAGGACAAGGTTACAGTGGTTAGGACCATGTTACAGTGGTTAGGATCATGTCATAGTGGTTAGGACCATGTTATAGTGGTTAGGGCCATTTTGTAGTGGTTAGGGCCATGTTATAGTGGTTAGTACCAAGCATGTTATAGTGATTAGGGCCATGTTACAGTGGTTAGGACCAAGTTACAGTGTTTAGGACCATGTTATAGTGGTTAGGACCAAGCATGTTATACTGGTTAGGACCATGTTCTAGTGGTTAAGGCCATGTTATAGTGGTTAGGACCATGTTACAGTGGTTAGGACCATGTTATAGTGGTTAGGGCCAAGCATGTTATAGTAGTTAGGGCCATGGTATAGTGGTTAGGACCATGGTATAGTGGTTAGGGCCATGTTATAGTGGTTACGACCATTTTATAGTGGTTAGGACCATGTTATAGTGGTTAGGACCATGTTATAGTGGTTAGGACCATGTTACAGTGGTTAGAGCCATGTTATAGTGGTTAGGACCAAGCATGTTACAGTGGTTACGACCATGTTATAGTGGTTAGGGCCATGTTATAGTGGTTAGGACCATGTTACAGTGGTTAGAGCCATGTTATAGTGGTTAGGACCAAGCATGTTACCGTGATTACGACCATGTTATAGTGGTTAGGGCCATTGTATAGTGGTTAGGACCATGTTACAGTGGTTAGGACCATGTTATAGTGGTTAAGACCATGTTATAGTGGTTAGGACCATGTTATAGTGGTTAAGACCATGTCATAGTGGTTAGGACCATGTTATAGTGGTTAGGGCCATTTTATAGTGGTTAGGGCCATGTTATAGTGGTTAGGACCAAGCATTTTATAGTGATTAGGGCCATGTAATAGTGGTTAGGACCATGTTACAGTGGTTAGGACCATGTTACAGTGTTTAGGACCATGTTATAGTGGTTAGGACCATGTTACAGTGGTTAGGACCAAGCGTGGTACAGTGGTTATGACCATGTTATAGTGGTTAGGACCATGTTATAGTGGTTAGGACCATGCTATACTGGTTAGGACCATTTTATAGTGGTTAGGACCATGTTATAGTGGTTGGGACCATGTTACAGTGGTTAGGACCATGTTATAGTGGTTAGGACCATGTTACAGAGGTTAGCACCATGTCATAGTGGTTAGGGCCATGTTACAGTGGTTTGGGCCATGTTATAGTGGTTAGGGCCATGTCATAGTGGTTAGGACTATGTTACATTGGTTCGGACCATGTTACACTGGTTAGGACCATGTTATAGTGGTTAGGACCATGTTACAGAGGTTAGGACCATGTCATAGTGGTTAGGACCATGTTATAGTGGTTAGGACCATGTTATAGTGGTTAGGACCATGTTACAGTGGTTAGGGCCATGTTATAGTGGTTAGGGCCATGTAATAGTGGTTAGGACTATGTTATAGTGGTTCGAACCATGTTATAGTGGTTAGGGCCATGTTATAGTGGTTAGGGCCATGTTATAGTGGTTAGGACCATGTTATAGTGGTTAGGGCCATGTTATAGTGGTTAGGACCATGGTATAGTGGTTAGGGCCATGTTATAGTGGTTAGGGCCATGTTATAGTGGTTAGAGCCATGTTATAGTGGTTACGACCATGTTATAGTGGTTAGGACCATGTTATAGTGGTTAGGACCATGTCACAGTGGTTAATTACCATGTTACAATGGTTAGGGCCATGTTCTAGTGGTTGGAACATCACATTTACATAAGTATTCAGACCCTTTACTCAGTACTTTGTTGAAGCACCTTTGGCAGCGATTACATCCTCTAGTCTTCTTGGGTATAACGCTACAAGCTTGACACACCTTTATCTGGGGAGTTTCTCCCATTCTTCTCTGCAGATTCTCTCAAGCTCTTTCAGGTTGGATGGGGAGCGTCGCTGCACAGCTATTTTCAGGTCTCTCCAGAGATGTTTGATCGGGTTCAAGTCTGGGCTCTGGCTGGGCAACTCAAGGACATTCAGAGACTTGTCCCGAAGCCACTCCTGCGTTGTTGTGGCTGTGTACTTAGGGTCGTTGTCCTGTCAGAAGGTGAACCTTCGCCCCCCAGTATTGAGGTCCTGAGGGCTCTGGAGCAGGTTTTTCTCATGGTCTGAGAGTCCTTTAGAAGCCTTTTAACAAACTCCAAGCAGGCTGTCATGTGACATTCACTGAGGAGTGGCTTCCGTCTGACCACTCTACCAGAAAGGCCTGATGGGTTGAGTGCTGCAAAGATGGTTGTCCTTCTGGAAGGTTCTCCCAGTTTGGCTGGTCGGCCAGCTCTAGGAAGAGTCTTGGTGCTTACAAACTTCAATTTAAGAGTGATGGAGGCCACTGTGTTCTTGGGGACCTTCAATGCTGCAGAAATGTTTTGGTATCCTTCACCAGATCTGTGCCTCGAGACAATCCTGTCTTGGAGCTCTAAGGACAATTCCTTCAACCTCATGGCTTGGATTTTGCTCTGACATGCACCGTCAACTGTGAGACCTTAAATAGACAGGTGTGCGCCAAATCATGTCCAATCCATTTACGGCAAGTGTCCTCCAATCAAGTTGTAGAAACATCTCAAGGATGATCCAAACATGATGCACCTGAGCTCAATTTCGAGTCTCATAGCAAAGGGTTTGAATACTTATGTAAATAAGGTATTTCTGTTTTTGTTTATGCAAAAAAATAAAAATTATGCTTTGTCATTATAGAGTATATTGTGTGTAGATTGCTGAGGGAAAAAAAATATTTGATCAATTTTAGAGTACGGCTGTAATGTAACAAAATGTGGAAAAAGTCAAGGGGTCTGAATACTTTCTGAATGTACTGTATACGGTTCTGGAACCTGTAGTTTTAATAGGTGTTACGGTACCGACCCAGAACAAGGTGAATTTGAGTAGATTAGAACATTTGAATGAAGTTCTGTTGGCACAAAGGAAATACTGAAGTTTACTCTTTCATTTCCTTGATCAAATTAATGAGGGTCAGAGTCTTGGAAACTAAGTATTAATATGATGGACAGATAGACACACACACACACACACACACACACACACACACACACACACACACACACACACACACACACACACACACACACACACACACACACACACACACACACACACACACACACACACACACACGCACGCACACACACACACACACACACACGCACACACACACACGCACACACACACACATACACACACACACACACACACACACACATACACACACACACACACACACACGCACACACACACATACACACACACACACACACACACACACACACACACACACACACACACACACACACACGCACACACACACACACACACACACAATCACTCTCACACGTTATGTTTAAAGAATAGTTCTGGCAGGGTGGAGACAGAAGCTCCACCTGAATGTGGACTTTGCTTACTGCTGTATGTCTGCAGTAGTTAACTCCTATCAACACACACACACACACACACACACACACACACACACACACACACACACACACAGCCCAGTCGTTGAATCAATTATGTCATATGATTGCTTGCTAGGTGTGTTGGTTACAGTTAACACTAGGGTGGAGCTATTGTCACATGAGTTTGGAGAAAAGAGAGAGGCTGTGGAGTAGTGTGCTTGGTCACCTGTTTCACTGACTGTAAACTGTGGAGTAGTGTGTTTGGTCACCTGTTTCACTGACTGTAGACTGTGGAGTAGTGTGCTTGGTCACCTGTTTCACTGACTGTAAACTGTGGAGTAGTGTGTTTGGTCACCTGTTTCACTGACTGTAGACTGTGGAGTAGTGTGTTTGGTCACCTGTTTCACTGACTGTAGACTGTGGAGTAGTGTGCTTGGTCACCTGTTTCACTGACTGTAGACTGTGGAGTAGTGACTACAAGTCAGTGAGTATCGCTGTGCTTTCCTTCACCTAATATTTACTGTTTCACTTGACTGATCTTATGTCTTTCATCCCTTGGAGTTACAACGATTGAGGACGTGTAATGTGGGGGGAGATGTGAAGAGACAGATGGTTGACTAGTGTGATGTAGAACTATAGTCGACTGATTTACGCGTTAATCTAGTCAGCCTAATAACAAAATGTCCATTAAATCCGTCAGATTTAAGAACACATATTTTCCACCGATGTCAGAGCTACAGAACGATGTTAGTCAGAACGGTTTGAAAACTAATATGGAGTTATGGAATGACGAGACTCTCATGAACATGGTGATGTGCTCCGTTTCAGTTCTCCGACACAAGTGTCCCGGGACTCGTCTGAAGGTAACCCAGTACTGATAAATGAATGGAAGTAAATGGATCATTTCACAGTAAAAAAAAAACGTGTTTATTATTTATTTATTTATTTCAGATCTTTTTGTTTTTACATATCTCAGATACTTCAAAACATACTTCCTTTTCATATATATATATATATATATATACTGCTCCCCAAAAAATAAAGGGAACACTAAAATAACACATCCTAGATCTGAATGAATGAAATATTCTTATTAAATACTTTTTTCTTGACATAGTTGAATGTGCTGACAACAAAATCACACAAAAATTATCAATGGAATCAAATTTATCAACCCATGGAGGTCTGGATTTGGAGTCACACTCAAAATTAAAGTGGAAAACCACACTACAGGCTGTTCCAACTTTGATGTAATGTCCTTAAAACAAGTCAAAATGAGGCTCAGTAGTGTGTGTGGCCTCCATGTGCCTGTATGACCTCCCTACAACTCCCGGGCATGCTCCTGATGAGGTGGCGGATGGTCTCCTGAGGGATCTCCTCCCAGACCTGGACTAAAGCATCTGCCAACTCCTGGACAGTCTGTGGTGCAATGTGACGTTGGTGGATGGAGCGAGACATGATGTCCCAGATGTGCTCAATTGGATTCAGGTCTGGGGAACGGGCGGGCCAGTCCATAGCATCAATGCCAAACGTCCTGCACGGTGTTGGGCTGTGGACGTCGGGCCCTCATACCACCCTCATTGAGTCTGTTTCTGACCGTTTGAGCAGACACATGCACATTTGTGGCCTGCTGGAGGTCATTTTGCAGGGCTCTGGCAGTGCTCCTCCTGCTCCTCCTTGCACAAAGGCAGAGGTAGCGGTCCTGCTGCTGGGTTGTTGCCCTCCTACGGCCTCCTCCACGTCTCCTGATGTACTGGCCTGTCTCCTTGTAGCGCCTCCATGCTCTGGACACTACGCTGACAGACACAGCAAACCTTCTTGTCACAGCTCACATTGATGTGCCATCCTGGATGAGCTGCACTACCTGAGCCACTTGTGTGGGTTGTAGACTCCGTCTCATGCTACCACTAGAGTGAAATCACCGCCAACATTCAACATCCACAGACCAAAAACATCAGCCAGAAAGCATAGGAACTGAGAAGTGGTCTGTGGTCACCACCTGCAGAACCACTCCTTTATTGGGGGTGTCTTGCTAATTGCCTATAATTTCCATCTATGCCATTTGCACAACAGCATGTGAAATTTGCTGGAAAGAACTGAAAACTGCTGTTCACAAATGCTCTCCATCCAACCTCACTGAGCTCGAGCTGTTTTGCAAGGAGGAATGGGAAAAATTTTCGGTCTCTCGATGTGCAAAACTGATAAAGACATACCCCAAGCGACTTACAGCTGTAATCACAGCAAAAGGTGACGCTACAAAGTATTAACTTAAGGGGGCTGAATAATTTTGCACGCCCAATTTTTCAGTTTTTGATTTGTTAAAAAAGTTTGAAATATCCAATAAATGTCGTTCCACTTCATGATTGTGTCCCACTTGTTGTTGATTCTTCACAAAAAAATACAGTTTTATATCTTTATGTTTGAAGCCTGAAATGTGGCAAAAGGTCGCAAAGTTCAAGGGGGCCGAATACTTTCGCAAGGCACTGTATCTATCTACCTCATCCCCATACTGTATTTATTTATTTATCTTGGTCCTTTGCACCCCAGTATCTCTACTTGCACATTCATCTTCTGCACATCTACCATTCCAGTGTTTAATTGCTATATTGTAATTACTTCGCCACCATGGCCTATTTATTGCCTTACCTCCCTTATCCTACCTCATTTCCACTCACTGTATATAGACTTTTATTTTTTCTACTGTGTTATTGACTGTATGTTTGTTTATTCCACGTGTAACTCTGTGTTGTTGTATGTGTCGATCTGCTTTGCTTTATCTCGGCCAGGTTGGAGTTGTACATGAGAACTTGTTCTCAACTTGCCTAAAAATAAATAAATAACGAATTGCCTTGCTCAGGGGGATACAAACCAGTGAACTTTCGGTTACTGGCCCAATGCTCTTAACTGCTAGGCTACCTGCCACCTCGTCAGCAGTTCATTATCAAGAGTTTACGATGAGAGAAGAGAAGGCAAAGGGTAATGTGAAATCAGAGAAACAGGACACATCATCCGAGCTCAAGTCACGGCAATGTATGGATTTGACTGTTTTATTTATACGGGAATAGTTGAATGGTTTTAAACATCATTTATGCATGTGACTAAAATTGTATTTATGATGTATCTGATTTCTGGTCCTAAAATTCTGTAGTTTTCTTTTACAGGGTACTGAGATGTTCTCAAAACGTCCCCGTGGACAATCTCGGAAATCCCAGACCTGACAGGAAGTGTTGTTCATATGGGAGGCAGGCAACTTCGCGTGATTAAAGGACAAACCATTCCTCCCCATAGCAACTATGCAAATAAGTAATTCCAGAACCAACAACTCCCCCCCCCCCAAAAAAAAAAAACAAGCTCAATCAATCACCCAGAAGATTTACATTGACAGAATTCTCACTTTAGTCATTGACTTAGCGACTTATTTGCCATTGAGTGAAAACTGAGCAGCAAAACATGCTTCAAACAGACTCGGAGTTCACTAAAACGCGATGGATCTGTACCATCATCGGACTGGGCTTTTACCTGGTGGACATTGTGACAGATGTGGGACTAGCAGTGAAGTACTTCCTGGTTGGAGACCTGGTCTGGGCTGGACTGACTCTGCTCTCTGTGGCGGTCGCATCGGCAGCCACACAGGTCTTCAGCTACACCTGGTACAGAGATGACATGCGAAAACCCCTTGTTAACCCAGGTGGAGATGGGCTGATATGTGAGATGAATAGAGGAGGACTGATTGGACTCCATGTCATGCAGACGGGCATCTTCACCAGGTATGTGAAGGTATTAGGTGACATATATGAATATTGAATATTATATTTATTCTCAACTTCATAGTGACGCTAGATTGAGATGTTCACAACATATACACACGATAGTACACTTCCCAGAGGGGGATGACGAAATCATCCGAAAGTATTTTCATATTTGACAGTTATTTAGCCTTTGTACCCTGGTATCTTTAGAAATCAGATCTTTAGATGCAGGTTAGTGTTATAAAGTCAGACTTATTTAACACAAAGACAAGTACAATGACAGATAAGACTGTGTTCTCTTGCATGGGAATGAAACTCCATGTCCTAATATTCTTTACACATCATCTGTCATTCTCAGGAAGTGAGAGAGAGTTGTCAACAGTCATTATATTCTCTCTGTCTTTACACATCATCTGGCATTCTCAGGAAGTGCGAGGGAGTTGTCAACAGTCCTTATATTCTCTCTGTCTTTACACATCATCTGGCATTCTCAGGAAGTGCGAGGGAGTTGTCAACAGTCCTTATATTCTCTCTGTCTTTACACATCATCTGGCATTCTCAGGAAGTGAAAGAGAGTTGTCAACAGTCCTTATATTCTCTCTGTCTTTACACATCATCTGGCATTCTCAGGAAGTGCGAGGGAGTTGTCAACAGTCCTTATATTCTCTCTGTCTTTACACATCATCTGTCATTCTCAGGGAGTTGTCGACATTCTTCAGGTAAAATGAATGGCATCTCAACTATGTTCCTTGGGCATAGTGGTAATGTTATGTGCAGACTGTAAATACCACATTATTGTCTTGCTGTCTGTCTCTAACGCGCCTTCCGAAAGTGTTCACATCCCTTGACGTTTTCCATAGTGTGTTGTGTTATAGTCTGAATTTAAAATGGATACAATTGAGATTTTGTGTCACTGATCTACACACAAAAACCCCATAATGTCTAAGTAGAATAATGTTTTTAGAAATTTTTACAAATTAATTAAATGTAAAAACTGAAATGTCTTGAGTCAATAAGTATTCAACCTCTTTGTTATGGTAAGGAGCCTAAATAAGTTCAGGAGTAAAAATGTGCTTAACAAGTCATGTAATAAGTTGCATGGACTCACTCTGTGTGCAATAAAAGTGTTTAACATGATGTTTGAATGACTACCTCATCTCTGTACCTCATCTCTGTACCTCATCTCTGTACCTCATCTCTGTACCCCACACATACAATTATTTGTAAGGTCCCTCATTTGAGTTGTGAGTTTCAAGCACAGATTTAATCACAAAGACCAGGGAGGTTTTTCAATGCTTTGCAATGAAGGGCACCGATTGGTAGAGGTGGAAAAGAAAGAGGAAAACGGGAATATCCCTTTGATCACGGTGAAGTTACTACGATCTGTTGAAGGCTGGTTTCAGAGCGTCTGTCTGTCCGTCCGTCTGTCTGTTTGTCTGTCTCTATACCAATTCACATCTATCTTTCTGTTAGGTACTACGACCTGTTGAAGGTGGGATACAGGGCTGTATTTTCCAAGCCTCTTGGGCCTGTTGAATGCCCCAGAGATGTGCACCTGGCCCTGTTTGGCCGAGCGACTGATCTGAGCATGCTCAAACTGTTTGAGACGTTCCTTGAGAGCGTTCCACAGCTAGTCCTCCAACTCTACATTATGCTGGGCCACGGACACAGGTCCATACTACAATGTGAGTACTGTAGCAACGATCATCAGAATTGATAAAAGGTTTTAAAAAACAAGGTTTTAAAAACTTATAAAGGCAACAGTTGAAGATTCTCCAAACTTTTAGATTTGTTATAAAATCCATCAGATATTGACAGAATTATATCATATAAAAGATTTTACTGGCACAGACAAGTAATAAATGGAGTAATGAGGTATTAAATTGATTGAAAAATATATATATATATATTTTTCTGTTCATTTGGGAAGTATTCAGACCCTTTGACTTTTTCCACATTTTGTTACGTTACAGCCTTATTCTAAAATTGATTAAATAGTTTATTTCCCTCATCAACCTGCAGACAATACCCCATAATGACATCACAATACCCCATAATGACATCACAGTACCCCATAATGACAAAGCAAAAACGTTTTTTTTTTTAAAGATATTTTTGCAAATGAAACATTTACATAAGTATTCAGACTCTTTACACAGTACTTTGTTGAAGCACCTTTGGCAGCGATTACAGCCTCGAGTATTATTGTGTATGACGCTACAAGCTTGGCACACCTGTATTTGGGGAGTTTCTCTCTTTCTTCTCTGTCAGGTTGGATGGGGAGCGTTGCTGTTAGATCGGGTTCAAATCCGGTCTCTGGCTGGGCCACTCAAGAACATTCAGAGATTTGTCCCGAAGCCACTCCTCCCGTTTCTTGGCTGTGTGCTTAGGGTCGTTGGAAGGTGAACCTTCACTCCAGTCTGAGGTCCTGAGCGACCTGGAGCAGGTTTTCATCAATGATCTCTCTGTACTTTGCTCCTTTCATCTTTCTCTCAAACCTGACTAGTCTCTTCATCAGACCAGATAATCTTGTTTCTCATGGTATCAGAGTCCTTTAGGAGCCTATTGGCAAACTCCAAGCGCGCTGTCATGTGTCATGTGCCTTTTACTGAGGAGTGGCTTCCGTCTGGCCACGACAATAAAGTCCTGATTGATGGAGAGCTGCAGAGATGGTTGTCCTTCTGGAAGGTTTTCCCATCTCCAGAGAGGAACTCTGGAGTTCTGTCAGAGTGACCATCAGGTTCTTGGTCACCTCCCTGACCAAGGCCCTTCTCCCCCGATTGCTCAGTTTGAAGCAACATTTCTTCCATTAAAGAATGATGGAGACCACTATGTTCTTGGGGACCTTCAATGCTGCAGACATTTTTTGGTACCTTTTCCCAGATCTGTGCCTCGACACAATCCTGTCTCGGAGCTCTATGGACAATTTTTTCGACCTCATGGCTTGGTTTTTGCTCTGACATGCACTGTCAACTGTGAGACCATAAAGGTGTGTGCCTTTCCAAATCATGTCCAATCTATTGAATTTACCACAGGTCCAATCAAGTTGTAGAATTTTTATTTCCCCTTTAGTTTATTTAACCAGGTTGATTTATTTCCCCTTTAGTTTATTTAACCAGGTTGATTTATTTCCCCTTTAGTTTATTTAACCAGGTTTATTTATTTCAACTTTATTTAACCAGGTCGGTTAGTTGAGAACAAGTTCTCATTTGCAACTGCGACCTGGCCAAGATAAAGCATAGCAATTCGACACATACAACAACACAGAGTTACACATGGAATAAACAAAACACAGTCAATAATACAGTAGAACAAAAGAAAACAAAAAGTCTATATACAGTGAGTGCAAATGAGGTAAGATAAGGGAGTTAAGGCAATAAATGGGCCATGGTGACGACGTCATTACAATATAGCAATTAAAACACTGGAATGGTAGATGTGCAGAAGATGAATGTGCAAGTAGAGATACTGGGATGCAAAGGACCAAGATAAATAAATAAATACAGTATGGGGGATGAGGTAGGTAGATAGATGGGCTGTTTAGAGATGAGCTTTGTACAGGTGCAGTGATCTGTGAGCTGCTCTGACAGCTGGAGCTTAAAGCTAGTTAGGGAGATGTGAGTCTCCAACTTCAGAGATTTTGCAGTTCGTTCCAGTCATTGGCAGCAGAGAACTGGAAGGAAAGACGACCAAAGGGGGAAATGGCTTTGGGGGTGACCAGTGAGATATACCTGCTGGAGCGTGTGCTACGAGTGGGTGCTGCTATGGTGAGCAGTGAGCTGAGATAAGGTGGGGCTTTACCTAGCAGAAACATCTCAATGATGATCAATGGAAACAGGATGCACCTCAGCTCAATTTTGAGTCTCATAGCAAAGGGTCTGAATACTTAGGTAAATAAGCTATTTCTGTTTTTTATTTTTAATAGAAAACGTGTTTGCGCTTTGTCATTATGGGGTATTGTGATGTCATTATGGGGTATTGTGGTGTCATTATGGGGTATTGTGATGTCATTATGGGGTATTGTGATGTCATTATGGGGTATTGTGATGTCATTATGGGGTATTGTGATGTCATTATGGGGTATTGTGATGTCATTATGGGGTATTGTGATGTCATTATGGGGTATTGTGATGTCATTATGGGGTATTGTGATGTCATTATGGGGTATTGTGATGTCATTATGGGGTATTGTGATGTCATTATGGGGTATTGTGTGTAGATTGATGAGGATTTGTATGTATTTAATCCATTTCAGAAAAAGGCTGTAACATAACAACATTTGGAAAAAGTGAACTCTAAATACTTTCCGAATTCACATTTTCATATTAAATCAGGAATTTGTGAACATATTTTCTATTCAAATAAAGACAATTGTATTTGCCTCATATATGAAAACATACAAAAGGGTTAAAACAGGGCTGAAACAACCAAACAAACACCTGTTCTGTCTACCCTACCTGTATTCAGCTGTTCTGTCTACCCTACCTGTATTCACCTGTTCTGTCTACCCTACCTGCTCTGTGTGGACTGCCTGCTTTTACCTGCTCTGTCTAGACTGCCTGCACTCACCTGCTCTGTCTAGACTGCCTGCACTGACCTGCTCTGTCTAGACTGCCTGCATTGACCTGCTCTGTCTAGACTGCCTGCACTCACCTTCTCTGTCTAGACTGCCTGCACTCACCTTCTCTGTCTAGACTGCCTGCACTCACCTGCTCTGTCTAGACTGCCTGCAGTCTCCTGCTCTGTCTAGACTGCCTGCAGTCTCCTGCTCTGTCTAGACTGCCTGCACTCACCTTCTCTGTCTAGACTGCCTGCACTCACCTTCTCTGTCTAGACTGCCTGCACTCACCTGCTCTGTCTAGACTGCCTGCACTGACCTGCTCTGTCTAGACTGCCTGCAGTCTCCTGCTCTGTCTAGACTGCCTGTAGTCTCCTGCTCTGTCTAGACTGCCTGCACTGACCTGCTCTGTCTAGACTGCCTGTAGTCTCCTGCTCTGTCTAGACTGCCTGCAATGACCTGCTCTGTCTAGACTGCCAGCAGTCTCCTGCTCTGTCTAGACTGCCTCAGTAATTACCTTTGTCACGTCCTGTTGCATAATTCAACAAGTGTATCAACAGCCGAGAGAGAGAGAGAGAGAGAGAGAGAGAGAGAGAGAGAGAGAGAGAGAGAGAGAGAGAGAGATAGATAGATAGATAGATAGATAGATAGATAGATAGATAGATAGATAGATAGATAGATAGATAGATAGATAGATAGATAGATAGATAGATAGATAGATAGATAGATAGATAGATAGATAGATAGATAGATAGATAGATAGATAGATAGATAGATAGATAGATAGATAGATAGATAGATAGAGATAGATACTGGACTCCCCAATTACTGACCAGGAGCTCAATAAGAAGCTTCAGGCTCTCAAATGTTAAAAAGCATGCGGACCTGATGGCATCCTAAATGAGATGCTCAAACTCACTAGTACAACATTTCAATTGGCTATTTTAAAACTGTTTAATTTGATCCTGGAGTGTAGGTTATTTCCCTGACATCTGGAATGAAGGATTCATAACCCCAATCTTTAAGAACAGAGACAGATTTGACCCTAACAATTCCAGAGGCATTTGTGTTATTAACAGTAACCTGGGGAAGGTTTTCTGTAGTATTATAAATGTAAGAGTTCTAAACTTCCTTAATAAGCACAATGTCTTGAGTAAAAGCCTAATTGGATTTTTACCAAAACATCGCACGACTGATCATATTTACACCCTACACACCCTGATAGATAAACATGTCCACCAAAATAATACCAAAATATATGCTCGCTTTATCGACTTCCAAAAAGCATTTGATTCTATTTGGCAAACAGGACTGTTCTACAAAGTGGTGTAGGGGGTAACACATATGACATAATTAAATAAATACCAGTCTGCTGTTCCCACATGCTTCAAGAGGGCCACCATTGTTCCTGTTCCCAAGAAAGCTAAGGTAACTGAGCTAAACGACTACCGCCCCGTAGCACTCACATCCGTCATCATGAAGTGCTTTGAGAGACTAGTCAAGGACCATATCACCTCCACCCTACCTGACACCCTTGACCCACTCCAATTTGCTTACCGCCCAAATAGGTCCACAGACGATGCAATCTCAACCACACTGCACACTGCCCTAACCCATCTGGACAAGAGGAATACCTATGTGAGAATGCTGTTCATCGACTACAGCTCGGCATTCAACACCATAGTACCCTCCAAGCTCGTCATCAAGCTCGAGACCCTGGGTCTCGACCCCGCCCTGTGCAACTGGGTACTGGACTTCCTGACGGGCCGCCCCCAGGTGGTGAGGGTAGGCAACAACATCTCCTCCCCGCTGATCCTCAACACTGGGGCCCCACAAGGGTGCGTTCTGAGCCCTCTCCTGTACTCCCTGTTCACCCACGACTGCGTGGCCACGCACGCCTCCAACTCAATCATCAAGTTTGCGGACGACACAACAGTGGTAGGCTTGATTACCAACAACGACGAGACGGCCTACAGGGAGGAGGTGAGGGCCCTCGGAGTGTGGTGTCAGGAAAATAACCTCACACTCAACGTCAACAAAACTAAGGAGATGATTGTGGACTTCAGGAAACAGCAGAGGGAACACCCCCCCATCCACATCGATGGAACAGTAGTGGAGAGGGTAGCAAGTTTTAAGTTCCTCGGCATACACATCACAGACAAACTGAATTGGTCCACTCACACAGACAGCATCGTGAGGAAGGCGCAGCAGCGCCTCTTCAACCTCAGGAGGCTGAAGAAATTCGGCTTGTCACCAAAAGCACTCACAAACTTCTACAGATGCACAATCGAGAGCATCCTGGCGGGCTGTATCACCGCCTGGTATGGCAACTGCACCGCCCTCAACCGTAAGGCTCTCCAGAGGGTAGTGAGGTCTGCACAACGCATCACCGGGGGCAAACTACCTGCCCTCCAGGACACCTACACCACCCGATGCTACAGGAAGGCCATAAAGATCATCAAGGACATCAACCACCCGAGCCACTGCCTGTTCACCCCGCTGTCATCCAGAAGGCGAGGTCAGTACAGGTGCATCAAAGCTGGGACCGAGAGACTGAAAAACAGCTTCTATCTCAAGGCCATCAGACTGTTAAACAGCCACCACTAACATTGAGTGGCTACTGCCAACACACTGTCAATGCCACTGACTCTACTCCAGCCACTTTAATCATGGGAATTGATGGGAAATGATGTAAATATATCACTAGCCACTTTAAACAATGCTACCTTATATAATGTTACTTACCCTACATTATTCATCTCATATGCATACGTAGATACTGTACTCTATATCATCGACTGCATCCTTATGTAATACATGTATCACTAGCCACTTTAACTTTGCCACTTGGTTTACATACTCATCTCATATGTATATACTGTACTCGATATCATCTACCGTATCTTGCCTATGCTGCTCTGTACCATCACTCATTCATATATCCTTATGTACATATTCTTTATCCCCTTACACTGTGTATAAGACAGTAGTTGTTAGTTAGATCACTTGTTCGTTATTACGGCATTGTCGGAACTAGAAGCACAAGCATTTCGCTACACTCGCATTAACATCTGCTAACCATGTGTATGTGACAAATAAATTTGATTTGATTTGATTTTGATTTGATTTAAATCAATGTATACTGGCAATACGTGCAGCATTAAAATTGGTAAGAAAAGAACAGAATTCTTTAACCAGGGGCGGGGCCTTAGCCAGGGTTGTAATCTGAGCCCTGCACTCTTCAATATTTACATCAACGAGTTGGCCACTATTCTAGAAAGATCCTCACCCCCTGGTGTTAGTCTCCACAACTCAGAGGTTAAATGCCTGCTCTTCGCAGATGACCTATGCCTGCTGTCACCCACAGCACATGGCCTACAGCAGAGCCTGGACCTGCTAGAGCAGTACTGCCATACCTGGGCCCTGGCAGTAAACCCCCACAGCACATGGCCTACAGCAGAGCCTGGACCTGCTAGAGCAGTACTGCCAGACCTGGGCTCTGGCAGTAAACCCCAAAACGACTAAAATAATGATTTTGCAGAGAAGATCCAGATCTCAGGGATTTAGACCAAACTTCTCAATTGGTACAAAATATATAGAGTACTGTACACACTAGAATTACTGAGGTTTAAATATATAGAGTACTGTACACGCTACAATTACTGAGGTTTAAATATAGAGAGTACTGTACACACTACAATTACTTAGGTTTAAAAATAAGCTCAACTGGACACCTTAATGAGGCAGTGAATGAACTGAGAGAGAAAGCACGCAGGGCATTCTACGCCATTAAAAAGCTAATTCAAATTGAAATACCGATTCAAATTTGGCTAAAACGAATTGAATATGTCATTGAACCAATTGTACTTTAAGGCAGCGAGGTGTGGGGTCCACTTGCAAAACAAGATTTCACCAAATGGGACAAACACCCCATTGAAACCCTGCATGCAGAGTTCTGTAAAATTTCCTACATGTCCAGAGGAAAACTATAAACAATGCATGCAGGGCAGAATTAGGTCAATATCCACTAATAATAAAAACTCAAAAAAGAGCAATTAAGTTTTGGAAACATCTACAATACAGTGACCCCCTCTCATATCAATACCAAGCCCTGCAATGCCAAGAGCTGAGCAAAGAAAATAGTCCCCTCATCCAGCTGGTCCTGAGTTCACTAACCTGTTCTACTAACACACTGAAGCCTCAGTCCCCTCATCCAGCTGGTCCTGAGTTCACTAACCTGTTCTACTAACACACTGAAGCCTCAGTCCTCTCATCCAGCTGGTCCTGGGGCTGAGTTCACTAATCTGTTCTACTAACACTCTGAAGCCTCAGTCCCCTCATCCAGCTGGTCCTGAGTTCACAAACCTGTTCTACTAACACACTGAAGCCTCAGTCCCCTCATCCAGCTGGTCCTGAGTTCACAAACCTGTTCTACTAACACACTGAAGCCTCAGTCCCCTCATCCAGTTGGTCCTGAGTTCACAAACCTGTTCTACTAACACACTGAAGCCTCAGTCCCCTCATCCAGCTGGTCCTGGGGCTGAGTTCACAAACCTGTTCTACTAACACACTGAAGCCTCAGTCCCCTCATCCAGCTGGTCCTGGGGCTGAGTTCACTAACCTGTTCTACTAACACACTGAAGCCTCAGTCCCCTCATCCAGCTGGTCCAGGGGCTGAGTTCACTAACCTGTTCTACTAACACACTGAAGCCTCAGTCCCCTCATCCAGCTGGTCCTGGGGCTGAGTTCACTAACCTGTTCTACTAACACACTGAAGCATCAGGACCAGAACATCCAATCAATCATAATAAACCAAATTACAACACAGTCAAAACAAAACTACATTGCTTATTGGGAAACACAAGCACAAACCAAAATGCAGTGTTATCTGGCCCTAAATCGACAGTACACCGTGGCTAAATATTTGACCATGGTTACTGATCAAAACCTTAGAAAAACCTTGACAGTACAGACTCAGTGAGCACAGCCTTGCCATTGAGAAGGGTAGACACAGGAAAACCTGGCTCCCTGTAGAGGAAAGGCTGTGCAACCACTGCACCACAGCAGAACCTGGCTCCCTGTAGAGGAAAGGCTGTGCAACCACTGCATCACAGCAGAACCTGGCTCCCTGTAGAGGAAAGGCTGTGCAACCACTGCATCACAGCAGAACCTGGCTCCCTGTAGAGGAAAGGCTGTGCAACCACTGCATCACAGCAGAACCTGTCTCCCTGTAGAGGAAAGGCTGTGCAACCACTGCACCACAGCAGAACCTGGCTCCCTGTAGAGGAAAGGCTGTGCAACCACTGCATCACAGCAGAACCTGGCTCCCTGTAGAGGAAAGGCTGTGCAACCACTGCATCACAGCAGAACCTGTCTCCCTGTAGAGGAAAGGCTGTGCAACCACTGCACCACAGCAGAACCTGGCTCCCTGTAGAGGAAAGGCTGTGCAACCACTGCATCACAGCAGAACCTGTCTCCCTGTAGAGGAAAGGCTGTGCAACCACTGCACCACAGCAGAACCTGGCTCCCTGTAGAGGAAAGGCTGTGCAACCACTGCATCACAGCAGAACCTGTCTCCCTGTAGAGGAAAGGCTGTGCAACCACTGCATCACAGCAGAACCTGTCTCCCTGTAGAGGAAAGGCTGTGCAACCACTGCACCACAGCAGAACCTGGCTCCCTGTAGAGGAAAGGCTGTGCAACCACTGCATCACAGCAGAACCTGGCTCCCTGTAGAGGAAAGGCTGTGCAACCACTGCATCACAGCAGAACCTGGCTCCCTGTAGAGGAAAGGCTGTGCAACCACTGCATCACAGCAGAACCTGGCTCCCTGTAGAGGAAAGGCTGTGCAACCACTGCATCACAGCAGAACCTGGCTCCCTGTAGAGGAAAGGCTGTGCAACCACTGCACCACAGCAGAACCTGGCTCCCTGTAGAGGAAAGGCTGTGCAACCACTGCATCACAGCAGAACCTATCTCCCTGTAGAGGAAAGGCTGTGCAACCACTGCACCACAGCAGAACCTGGCTCCCTGTAGAGGAAAGGCTGTGCAACCACTGCATCACAGCAGAACCTATCTCCCTGTAGAGGAAAGGCTGTTCAACCACTGCACCACAGCAGAACCTGGCTCCCTGTAGAGGAAAGGCTGTGCAACCACTGCATCACAGCAGAACCTGGCTCCCTGTAGAGGAAAGGCTGTGCAACCACTGCATCACAGCAGAACCTGTCTCCCTGTAGAGGAAAGGCTGTGCAACCACTGCATCACAGCAGAACCTGTCTCCCTGTAGAGGAAAGGCTGTGCAACCACTGCACAACAGCAGAACCTGGCTCCCTGTAGAGGAAAGGCTGTGCAACCACTGCATCACAGCAGAACCTGGCTCCCTGTAGAGGAAAGGCTGTGCAACCACTGCACAACAGCAGAACCTGGCTCCCTGTAGAGGAAAGGCTGTGCAACCACTGCATTTACAGCAGAACCTGGCTCCCTGTAGAGGAAAGGCTGTGCAACCACTGCACCACAGCAGAACCTGGCTCCCTGTAGAGGAAAGGCTGTGCAACCACTGCATCACAGCAGAACCTGGCTCCCTGTAGAGGAAAGGCTGTGCAACCACTGCACCACAGCAGAACCTGGCTCCCTGTAGAGGAAAGGCTGTGCAACCACTGCATCACAGCAGAACCTGTCTCCCTGTAGAGGAAAGGCTGTGCAACCACTGCACCACAGCAGAACCTGTCTCCCTGTAGAGGGAAGGCTGTGCAACCACTGCACCACAGCAGAACCTGGCTCCCTGTAGAGGAAAGGCTGTGCAACCACTGCATCACAGCAGAACCTGTCTCCCTGTAGAGGAAAGGCTGTTCAACCACTGCACCACAGCAGAACCTGTCTCCCTGTAGAGGAAAGGCTGTGCAACCACTGCATCACAGCAGAACCTGGCTCCCTGTAGAGGGAAGGCTGTGCAACCACTGCACCACAGCAGAACCTGGCTCCCTGTAGAGGAAAGGCTGTGCAACCACTGCACCACAGCAGAACCTGGCTCCCTGTAGAGGAAAGGCTGTGCAACCACTGCACCACAGCAGAGCCTGAGACGGAGCTGCATTTCCTGACAAAATGTAAAAAATATAAAACAATTAGAGATTGTCATTTCCCCAAATTTGAAACCCTTATTCAAGGTTTCAAACACCTCTCTGATGAGAAAAGACTACCCGTCCTGTTGGGGGAGGACGCAGAGAGCTGTGGGTTGGCAGCACACTACATTGAAGACCTCTCTGATGAGAATAGGCTACCCGTCCTGTTGGGGGAGGACGCAGAGAGCTGTGGGTTGGCAGCACACTACATTGCTGCCTGACATAAGTTGAGGGACAGTGTCTGACAGACCAATCAACCTGCACATGTCCTCTACTCTATGTTTATTGTTGTTGTTGAATGTATGGTTATTTTGACCCTTGGTTGTTGTTGTTACTGTTGTTATTGTTGTTACTGTTGTTATTGTTGTTACTGTTGTTATTGTTGTTACTGTTGTTATTGTTGTTATTGTTGTTACTGTTGTTGTTGTTGTTACTGTTGTTATTGTTGTTATTGTTGTTACTGTTGTTATTGTTGTTATTGTTGTTGTTGTTGTTATTGTTGTTACTGTTGTTACTGTTGTTACTGTTGTTATTGTTGTTATTGTTGTTATTGTTGTTATTGTTGTTATTGTTGTTGTTGTTGTTACTGTTGTTACTGTTGTTACTGTTGTTACTGTTGTTACTGTTGTTACTGTTGTTATTGTTGTTACTGTTGTTACTGTTGTTACTGTTGTTACTGTTGTTACTGTTGTTATTGTTGTTACTGTTGTTACTGTTGTTACTGTTGTTACTGTTGTTATTGTTGTTACTGTTGTTACTGTTGTTACTGTTGTTACTGTTGTTATTGTTGTTACTGTTGTTACTGTTGTTACTGTTGTTACTGTTGATATTGTTGTTATTGTTGTTGTTGTTGTTATTGTTGTTACTGTTGTTACTGTTGTTACTGTTGTTACTGTTGTTACTGTTGTTACTGTTGTTACTGTTGTTACTGTTGTTACTGTTGTTACTGTTGTTATTGTTGTTACTGTTGTTATTGTTGTTACTGTTGTTACTGTTGTTACTGTTGTTACTGTTGTTACTGTTGTTACTGTTGTTACTGTTGTTATTGTTGTTACTGTTATTACTGTTGTTACTGTTGTTACTGTTGTTACTGTTGTTATTGTTGTTATTGTTGTTACTGTTATTACTGTTGTTACTGTTGTTACTGTTGTTACTGTTGTTACTGTTGTTATTGTTGTTACTGTTGTTGTTGTTGTTGTTGTTATTGTTGTTACTGTTGTTACTGTTGTTACTGTTGTTACTGTTGTTACTGTTGTTATTGTTGTTATTGTTGTTACTGTTATTACTGTTGTTACTGTTGTTACTGTTGTTACTGTTGTTACTGTTGTTATTGTTGTTACTGTTGTTGTTGTTGTTGTTGTTATTGTTGTTACTGTTATTACTGTTGTTACTGTTGTTACTGTTGTTACTGTTGTTACTGTTGTTATTGTTGTTATTGTTGTTACTGTTATTACTGTTGTTACTGTTGTTACTGTTGTTACTGTTGTTACTGTTGTTATTGTTGTTACTGTTGTTGTTGTTGTTGTTGTTATTGTTGTTACTGTTGTTACTGTTGTTACTGTTGTTATTGTTGTTACTGTTGTTACTGTTGTTACT
This sequence comes from Oncorhynchus kisutch, assembly GCF_002021735.2. Taxonomy (NCBI): domain Eukaryota; kingdom Metazoa; phylum Chordata; class Actinopteri; order Salmoniformes; family Salmonidae; genus Oncorhynchus; species Oncorhynchus kisutch. The sequence continues at coordinate 80,076,296 of NC_034191.2, forward strand.
GTTGTTACTGTTATTACTGTTGTTACTGTTGTTACTGTTGTTACTGTTGTTACTGTTGTTACTGTTGTTACTGTTGTTACTGTTGTTATTGTTGTTATTGTTGTTGTTGTTGTTATTGTTGTTACTGTTGTTACTGTTGTTACTGTTGTTACTGTTGTTACTGTTATTACTGTTGTTACTGTTGTTACTGTTGTTATTGTTGTTACTGTTATTACTGTTGTTACTGTTATTACTGTTGTTACTGTTGTTACTGTTGTTACTGTTGTCCCGTTGACAATTTTGATTCTCATTTTATTTATTTTTATATTGTAAATATCCAAAATAAGCTTTGGCAAAACGTACATTGTTACGTCATGCCAATAAAGAACATTTAATTGAATTGAATTGAATTGAGAGAGAGACTGTATGTGTGTTAGAGAGAGCAACCAAGAGAGAGAGAGAGAAAGAGAGAGACTGTGAGTGTTAGAGAGAGCAACCAAGAGAGAGAGAGAGAGACTGAGACTGAGACTGTGAGTGTTAGAGAGAGCAACTGAGAGAGAGAGAGAGACTGAGACTGAGACTGTGAGTGTTAGAGAGAGCAACTGAGAGAGAGACTGTGAATGTGTGAGAGACAGGCACAGAGAGCGAGAGAGACTGTGAATGTGTGAGAGACAGGAACAGAGAGCGAGAGAGACTGCAGCCACTGCCACAACTTGACTCTCACATGCCTGTCTTTCACATGCCTGTCTCTCACATGTCTGTCTCTCACATGTCTGTCTTTCACATGCCTGTCTCTCACATGTCTGTCTCTCACATGCCTGTCTCTCACATGTCTGTCTTTCACATGCCTGTCTCTCACATGTCTGTCTTTCACATGCCTGTCTCTCACATGCTTGTCTCTCACATGCCTGTCTCTCACATGTCTGTCTCTCACATGCCTGTCTCTCACATGTCTGTCTTTCACATGCCTGTCTCTCACATGTCTGTCTCTCACATGCCTGTCTCTCACATGCCTGTCTCTCACATGTCTGTCTTTCACATGCCTGTCTCTCACATGCCTGTCTCTCACATGCCTGTCTCTCACATGTATGTCTCTCACATGTCTGTCTGTCACATGTCTGTCTGTCACATGTCTGTCTCTCAAGACCCTTCTCTAATGTGTGTCTCATCTTCCCCTGTCCAGGCATCTGCATGGTGGGCTCATTCATCAACATCGCCTGGGCTATAGTGGACTACCGCCGGTGTCTCCGTCGATCCTTACCCCAGGTAATATAATAATAATATACAATAACATAATCATATGATCATATAGTGATACATATATAATAATGAATATAACATCCCCAGGTCCGAGAGATGCCTTCTGGCCTCCCTACCTTCGTCTACCTCCTATACAAGCTGTTGACCATCACCGCTCACATCCTCAGCCTCAGCCTCTTCCTCGTCCTCAGCCCCTACAGTACCCTGGGAATGGCTGTCGTCTGGCTGGCTGGAACCCTCTGGGCCTATTGGGTCCGTACTGATTTCTGCATGTCTAAAGGTCTAGAGAGGCTCTATCGGATCATCGTGGGAGTCGTCCTCATATTCACCTTCTTTAACGTGAAAGGACAGGATACCAGATGGCCGATGGCTGTGTACTACGTTCTCTTTGCGTTAGTGAACCTCTCTGGTCCTTTGCTGCTGGTTCTGGTGAGGCCAGAGGTTAACGCTTCTGAGTACTTCTGGCCGGTGACTCTGCTGATATTTGGAGGGACCGTTCTAGGGCTGGTCTGTCTGCTCCTGTATTATACTGTCTGCCACCCCAGAAGGAGGAGTCTACAGGGAGATGAGGTGGATGGACACATGGCACAGGAGAGAGAAACAGAGACGCCAGACAACATGGTGAGAGTTAGGAACTTCCTACAGCTCTGAGCCTCGTTTCCTGCTCCACTCTGAACGACCTGAACAACCTGAACAACCTGAAAGACCTGAATGACCTGATAGACCTGAAAGACCTGATAGACCTGAATGACCTGAAAGACCTGAATGACCTGAATGACCTGAAAGACCTGATAGACCTGATGGTCCTGAATGACCTGAACAACCTGAACAACCTGAACAACCTGAACAACCTGAATGACCTGAACAACCTGAATGACCTGAACAACCTGAATGACCTGAATGACCTGAACGACCTGATAGACCTGAAAGACCTGATAGACCTGAAAGACCTGATAGACCTGAACAGTTAAAAATGAGTCTGATGTTTGACCTTTCAGGTCTGGTCCCTTCAGCTGAGATCAAGGAGAGGACATAAGGGAGTCACTTCACGCTAGTGAAACCCAGCCCCTATCTGTGGATTCAGGATGTGCAACGCAAAACAGAGAACACAAGGTGGCACTGTTGTCTCTCTTTACAGGCTAGGGCCATCTAGCATTTTTGGGTAAAGTGAAGAGGAAGACGTTGCTATGGACGTTGCCGTTGCTATGATGACGTTACTATGGACTTTCTCTTTGATATGTTAAAGACTCTTTTACTGACCTGCCAATAACTGAAAGATGTCTAATTTATTTTAATCTCTGACACACTTTCCACTGTTCCTGCCTAGTTTAACTGTCTTTTAACCTCTATACATTTACTATCTGTGACTGCACTTTAGAACTTTTAAATATAATATATTTAATAAATAAAAATGTAGCATGTAAATGTACCTTTTATCATTACAATTATTACATTATTATTATTATTATTATTCATTATTATAGATGACATACTGTATGAATACCAGCTCAGAAATACCCCCAACACTAGTAAGGGTCATTTCAATGCTAATTAATCATAACAAACCAGGTTTCATTGGCTGAGGGGCGCCGACGTGTGCCTCTCTGATGACGTCTCAAATGGCACCCTATTCTCTATTCAGTGCACTACTTTTGACCAGAGCCCTGAGATCTGGTCACAAGTAGTGCACTATATAGGGAATAGGGTGCCATTTTGTTACGCAGAGAGATGGTTTGTAGTAGACCAGCCTACTATAGTGAATGGACCAGACAGTGTTCAGGAGGGTTCAGGAGGGTTCAGGAGGTGGAGGTATCAGTGAGGAACAGACTATGTCCATAATAACACCCTATTTCTAATAGAGTACACTCATTTTTTTTTACTAGAGCACTATGGGAACATAAACTGGACAATAACTGAAAGTAAAAATCAAACGCCTAACTCAAAATGACAGAACTCTGAGTAGCACAGGACTCAATCATATAATACCTGTCTGTCACCGTTCATCCTGTCTATTGGAATGACCCAGCTTTATGGCACCGTTCATCCTGTCTAGTGGAATGACCCGGCTTTATGGCACCATTCATCCTGTCTAGTGGAATGACCCAGCTTATAACACCGTTCATCCTGTCTAGTGGAATGACCCGGCTTTATGTCACCGTTCATCCTGTCTAGTGGAATGACCCGGCTTTATGGCACCAGTCATCGTGTCTAGTGGAATGACCCGGCTTTATGGCACCGTTCATCCTGTCTAGTGGAATGACCCGGCTTTATGGCACCGTTCATCCTGCCTAGTGGAATGACCCGGCTTTATTGCACCGTTCATCCTGTCTAGTGGAATGACCCAGCTTATAACACCGTTCATCCTGTCTAGTGGAATGACCCAGCTTATAACACCGTTCATCCTGTCTATTGGAATGACCCGGCTTTATGGCACCGTTCATAGTGTCTAGTGGAATGACCCGGCTTTATGGCACCGTTCATCGTGTCTAGTGGAATGACCCGGCTTTATGGCACCGTTCATCCTGCCTAGTGGAATGACCCGGCTTTATGGCACCGTTCATCCTGTCCAGTGGAATGACCCAGCTTTATGGCACCGTTCATCCTGCCTAGTGGAATGACCCGGCTTTATTGCACCGTTCATCCTGTCTAGTGGAATGACCCAGCTTATAACACCGTTCATCCTGTCTAGTGGAATGACACAGCTTATAACACCGTTCATCCTGTCTAGTGGAATGACCCAGCTTATAACACCGTTCATCCTGTCTATTGGAATGACCCGGCTTTATGGCACCGTTCATAGTGTCTAGTGGAATGACCCGGCTTTATGGCACCGTTCATCGTGTCTAGTGGAATAACCCGGCTTTATGGCACCGTTCATCCTGCCTAGTGGAATGACCCGGCTTTATGGCACCGTTCATCCTGTCCAGTGGAATGACCCGGCTTTATGGCACCGTTCATCCTGTCTAGTGGAATGACCCGGCTTTATGGCACCGTTCATCCTGTCTAGTGGAATGACCCGGCTTTATGGCACCGTTCATCCTGTCTAGTGGAATGACCCGGCTTTATGGCACCGTTCATCCTGTCTAGTGGAATGACCCGGCTTTATGGCACCGTTCATCCTGTCTAGTGGAATGACCCAGCTTATAACACCGTTCATCCTGTCTAGTGGAATGACCCGGCTTTATTGCACCGTTCATCCTGTCTAGTGGAATGACCCAGCTTATAACACCGTTCATCCTGTCTAGTGGAATGACCCAGCTTATAACACCGTTCATCCTGTCTAGTGGAATGACCCAGCTTATAACACCGTTCATCCTGTCTATTGGAATGACCCGGCTTTATGGCACCGTTCATAGTGTCTAGTGGAATGACCCGGCTTTATGGCACCGTTCATCGTGTCTAGTGGAATGACCCGGCTTTATGGCACCGTTCATCCTGCCTAGTGGAATGACCCGGCTTTATGGCACCGTTCATCCTGTCCAGTGGAATGACCCGGCTTTATGGCACCGTTCATCCTGTCTAGTGGAATGACCCGGCTTTATGGCACCGTTCATCCTGTCTAGTGGAATGACCCGGCTTTATGGCACCGTTCATCCTGTCTAGTGGAATGACCCGGCTTTATGGCACCGTTCATCCTGTCTAGTGGAATGACCCGGCTTTATGGCACCGTTCATCCTGTCTAGTGGAATGACCCCAGCTTATAACACCGTTCATCCTGTCTAGTGGAATGACCCGGCTTTATGGCACCATTCATCCTGTCTAGTGGAATGACCCAGCTTATAACACCGTTCATCCTGTCTAGTGGAATGACCCGGCTTTATGGCACCGTTCATCCTGTCTAGTGGAATGACCCAGCTTATAACACCGTTCATCCTGTCTAGTGGAATGACCCGGCTTTATGGCACCATTCATCCTGTCTAGTGGAATGACCCAGCTTATAACACCGTTCATCCTGTCTAGTGGAATGACCCGGCTTTATGGCACCGTTCATCCTGCCTAGTGGAATGACCCGGCTTTATTGCACCGTTCATCCTGTCTAGTGGAATGACCCAGCTTATAACACCGTTCATCCTGTCTAGTGGAATGACCCAGCTTATAACACCGTTCATCCTGTCTAGTGGAATGACCCAGCTTATAACACCGTTCATCCTGTCTAGTGGAATGACCCAGCTTATAACACCGTTCATCCTGTCTATTGGAATGACCCGGCTTTATGGCACCGTTCATAGTGTCTAGTGGAATGACCCAGCTTATAACACCGTTCATCCTGTCTATTGGAATGACCCGGCTTTATGGCACCGTTCATAGTGTCTAGTGGAATGACCCGGCTTTATGGCACCGTTCATCGTGTCTAGTGGAATGACCCGGCTTTATGGCAACCGTTCATCCTGCCTAGTGGAATGACCCGGCTTTATGGCACCGTTCATCCTGTCCAGTGGAATGACCCGGCTTTATGGCACCGTTCATCCTGTCTAGTGGAATGACCCGGCTTTATGGCACCGTTCATCCTGTCTAGTGGAATGACCCGGCTTTATGGCACCGTTCATCCTGTCTAGTGGAATGACCCGGCTTTATGGCACCGTTCATCCTGTCTAGTGGAATGACCCGGCTTTATGGCACCGTTCATCCTGTCTAGTGGAATGACCCAGCTTATAACACCGTTCATCCTGTCTAGTGGAATGACCCGGCTTTATTGCACCGTTCATCCTGTCTAGTGGAATGACCCAGCTTATAACACCGTTCATCCTGTCTAGTGGAATGACCCAGCTTATAACACCGTTCATCCTGTGTAGTGGAATGACCCAGCTTATAACACCGTTCATCCTTTCTATTGGAATGACCCGGCTTTATGGCACCGTTCATAGTGTCTAGTGGAATGACCCGGCTTTATGGCACCGTTCATCGTGTCTAGTGGAATGACCCGGCTTTATGGCACCGTTCATCCTGCCTAGTGGAATGACCCGGCTTTATGGCACCGTTCATCCTGTCCAGTGGAATGACCCGGCTTTATGGCACCGTTCATCCTGTCTAGTGGAATGACCCGGCTTTATGGCACCGTTCATCCTGTCTAGTGGAATGACCCGGCTTTATGGCACCGTTCATCCTGTCTAGTGGAATGACCCGGCTTTATGGCACCGTTCATCCTGTCTAGTGGAATGACCCGGCTTTATGGCACCGTTCATCCTGTCTAGTGGAATGACCCAGCTTATAAACACCGTTCATCCTGTCTAGTGGAATGACCCGGCTTTATGGCACCATTCATCCTGTCTAGTGGAATGACCCAGCTTATAACACCGTTCATCCTGTCTAGTGGAATGACCCGGCTTTATGGCACCGTTCATCCTGCTAGTGGAATGACCCGGCTTTATTGCACCGTTCATCCTGTCTAGTGGAATGACCCAGCTTATAACACCGTTCATCCTGTCTAGTGGAATGACCCAGCTTATAACACCGTTCATCCTGTCTATTGGAATGACCCGGCTTTATGGCACCGTTCATAGTGTCTAGTGGAATGACCCGGATTTATGGCACCGTTCATCGTGTCTAGTGGAATGACCCGGCTTTATGGCACCGTTCATCCTGCCTAGTGGAATGACCCGGCTTTATGGCACCGTTCATCCTGTCCAGTGGAATGACCCGGCTTTATGGCACCGTTCATCCTGTCTAGTGGAATGACCCGGCTTTATGGCACCGTTCATCCTGTCTAGTGGAATGACCCGGCTTTATGGCACCGTTCATCCTGTCTAGTGGAATGACCCGGCTTTATGGCACCGTTCATCCTGTCTAGTGGAATGACCCGGCTTTATGGCACCGTTCATCCTGTCTAGTGGAATGACCCAGCTTATAACACCGTTCATCCTGTCTAGTGGAATGACCCGGTTTATAACATCGTTCATCCTGTCTAGTGGAATGACCCGGTTTATAACATCGTTCATCCTGTCTAGTGGAATGACCCAGCTTATAACACCGTTCATCCTGTCTAGTGGAATGACCCAGCTTATAACACCGTTCATCCTGTCTAGTGGAATGACCCAGCTTATAACACCGTTCATCCTGTCTATTGGAATGACCCGGCTTTATGGCACCGTTCATCCTGTCCAGTGGAATGACCCGGCTTTATGGCACCGTTCATCCTGTCTAGTGGAATGACCCCGGCTTTATGGCACCGTTCATCCTGTCTAGTGGAATGACCCGGCTTTATGGCACCGTTCATCCTGTCTAGTGGAATGACCCGGCTTTATGGCACCGTTCATCCTGTCTAGTGGAATGACCCGGCTTTATGGCACCGTTCATCCTGTCTAGTGGAATGACCCAGCTTATAACACCGTTCATCCTGTCTAGTGGAATGACCCGGTTTATAACATCGTTCATCCTGTCTAGTGGAATGACCCGGTTTATAACATCGTTCATCCTGTCTAGTGGAATGACCCGGTTTATAACATCGTTCATCCTGTCTAGCGGAATGAGCTTCATGTAATGCAGTCCTACTGGGCAGAGAGCTTGAAAAAAAATAAAAAAAACATGGCTGAATTCCTTTTAGACCTGCCGACTACAATCATCTGAGATGGTCACTGTGTGCAGTCCAGGGCCTGGAGTAGTGCACTAGAGAGAGAGAGATCACACAGGAGATTACAGAGCATTAAGGTATCTCTGCCAGAAGTGGAAATTACAGAGTGGTGCTGTTGTCAACGCCAGAGTTCTCTGCTGAGAGAGAAGAGAGAGAGAGAGAGAGAGAGAGAGAGAAGAGAGAGGAAAGAGAGAGAGAGAAGAGACAGAGAGAGAGAGACAGAGACAGAGAGAGAAGAGACAGAGAGAGAGAGAGACAGAGAGAATGATTAGAGGGCGAGAGAGAGAGAGAGAGAGAGAGAGAGAGAGAGAGAGAGAGAGAGAGAGAGAGAGAGAGAGAGAGAGAGAGAGAGAGAGAGAGAGAGAGAGAGAGAGAGAGAGAGAGAGAGAGAAAAGAGAGAGGAAAGAGAGAGAGAGAAGAGACAGAGAGAGAGAGACAGAGACAGAGAGAGAAGAGACAGAGAGAGAGAGAGACAGAGAGAGAGAGACAGAGAGAGAGAGACAGAGACAGAGGAGAGAGAGACAGAGAGAGAGAGAGACAGAGAGAGAGAGACAGAGAGAGAGAGGGAGAGACAGAGAAGAGAGAAGAGAGAGAGGGGGAGAAGAGAGAAGAGAAAGACTAACGATGAGCCCCAAATGACACCATATTCCCTCCATCTTTGACCAGAGCCCTATGGGGCCGCATGGTCAAAGGTAGTGCACTATGTAGGGGATAACGTGCCATTTAGGACAGAGACAGTGAAGGGGACACATGCAACTTCTCTCCCCAATAAAATACGTTCATGACGGTTTTATACAGCATTAGCTGGGGCTGAAATCATGGAAAGATACAGTAGAGCTGAGAGGAGGACATCCATCATCTAGAGGTTAAAGATAATGTAGAGCTGAGAGGAGGACATCCATCATCTAGAGGTTAAAGATAATGTAGAGCTGAGAGGAGGGCATCCATCATCTAGAGGTTAAAGATAATGTAGAGCTGAGAGGAGGACATCCATCATCTAGAGGTTAAAGATAATGTAGAGCTGAGAGGAGGACATCCATCATCTAGAGGTTAAAGATAATGTAGAGCTGAGAGGAGGACATCCATCATCTAGAGGTTAAAGATAATGTAGAGCTGAGAGGAGGACATCCATCATCTAGAGGTTAAAGATAATGTAGCGCTGAGAGGAGGACATCCATCATCTAGAGGTTAAAGAGAATGTAGAGCTGAGAGGAGGGCATCCATCATCTAGAGATTAAAGATAATGTAGAGCTGAGAGGAGGACATCCATCATCTAGAGGTTAAAGATAATGTAGAGCTGAGAGGAGGACATCCATCATCTAGAGGTTAAAGATAATGTAGAGCTGAGAGGAGGACATCCATCATCTAGAGGTTAAAGATAATGTAGAGCTGAGAGGAGGACATCCATCATCTAGAGGTTAAAGATAATGTAGAGCTGAGAGGAGGACATCCATCATCTAGAGGTTAAAGATAATGTAGCGCTGAGAGGAGGACATCCATCATCTAGAGGTTAAAGATAATGTAGAGCTGAGAGGAGGACATCCATCATCTAGAGGTTAAAGATAATGTAGAGCTGAGAGGAGGGCATCCATCATCTAGAGGTTAAAGATAATGTAGAGCTGAGAGGAGGCCATCCATCATCTAGAGGTTAAAGATAATGTAGCGCTGAGAGGAGGACATCCATCATCTAGAGGTTAAAGATAATGTAGCGCTGAGAGGAGGTCATCCATCATCTAGAGGTTAAAGATAATGTAGAGCTGAGAGGAGGCCATCCATCATCTAGAGGTTAAAGATAATGTAGAGCTGAGAGGAGGACATCCATCATCTAGAGGTTAAAGATAATGTAGAGCTGAGAGGAGGACATCCATCATCTAGAGGTTAAAGATAATGTAGCGCTGAGAGGAGAACATCCATTATCTAGAAGAAATGAAGTATTTGATTTGCTCTACTCTAATGAAGAGCAACAGAGAGAGAGGAGGAGATCCTCCCCAGCAGGTGGCTAGGCTAAAGGGACGTCATACCACTACAATAGAGGCCTGGGGCATTTGGGATGCAGAGCCTCTGCTGACATCACCCTGACCAAAGATAGACCTCACTGCTTCAGTGGAAGGCCGTCAGAATATAAACTTTCTAGACCCTACATGGGATTCTGTCCACCTGACCTTTAACCTATAACTAGAGTCAAAAGTAGTGCACTATGTAGGGAATCGGGTACAGCCAGCGTGTGACCTCTCTCTCCGGATACCCAGCAGTCCTAGCTCTAGTCAGGCCTGGACTTACTCTCTCCTGATACCCAGCAGTCCTAGCTCTAGTCAGGCCTGGACTTACTCTCTCCTGATACCCAGCAGTCCTAGCTCTAGTCAGGCTTGGACTTACTCTCTCCTGATACCCAGCAGTCCTAGCTCTAGTCAGGCCTGGACTTACTCTCTCCGGATACCCAGCAGTCCTAGCTCTAGTCAGGCCTGGACTTACTCTCTCCTGATACCCAGCAGTCCTAGCTCTAGTCAGGCCTGGACTTACTCTCTACTTTATACCAAGTCTTGTCTTGATGTTTTCCATCAGCGTTTTCCTTTAAAAGGGGAATCAGCCGTTCAGCGGAGGGGCATTACAGTCGCGCTTCGTACGGCCCGCAACCTCAATTTGTCGAGACACAATAAACCCTGCGAGCCGGTCTGCTTTTCATTAGGTCTTCAAAGTCTGTATATAAACCCCATGATTAATGAACCTTCTCCATGTGGTACGTCCTTAATCATTATGACCTGACGGTCGCTCGCTGCACTGCCTCTAGAACACACACACACACACACACACACACACACACACACACACACACACACACACACACACACACACACACACACACACACACACACACACACACACACACACACACACACACACAGCACACACACACACACACACACACACACACACAGAGCCTCAGATACATTAGTGGTGCCTTCTAGCTAGCCGATCAGTAAATGTCAGCCAGGCAAGTAGGGCTCTTAGTCAGACCGTCCCCTTTGCCTCATACTTGGAGAATTCCCCAAATTTAGAGGGTGAAGGGGAGGGGTGGGGGGGTTAGTAGGAGCTAGTATGATACAAGGGCACTGAGGGTGAAGGGGAGGGGAGGGGGGGTTGGTAGGAGCTAGTATGATACAAGGGCACTGAGGGTGAAGGGGAGGGGTGGGGGGGTTGGTAGGAGCTAGTATGATGCAAGGGCACTGAAGGTGAAGGAGGGGGGTTGGTAGGAGCTAGTATGATGCAAGGGCACTGAGGGTGAAGGAGGGGGGTTGGTAGGAGCTAGTATGATACAAGGGCACTGAGGGTGAAGGAGGGGGGTTGGTAGGAGCTAGTATGATACAAGGGCACTGAGGGTGAAGGAGGGGGGTTGGTAGGAGCTAGTATGATACAAGGGCACTGAGGGTGAAGGAGGGGGGTTGGTAGGAGCTAGTATGATGCAAGGGCACTGAGGGTGAAGGGGAGGGGGGGTTGGTAGGAGCTAGTATGATGCAAGGGCACTGAGGGTGAAGGGGAGGGGTGGGGGGGTTGGTAGGAGCTAGTATGACACAAGGGCACTGAGGGTGAAGGAGGGGGGTTGGTAGGAGCTAGTATGATGCAAGGGCACTGAGGGTGAAGGGGAGGGGGGGGTTGGTAGGAGCTAGTATGATGCAAGGGCACTGAGGGTGAAGGGGAGGGGAGGGGGGGTTGGTAGGAGCTAGTATGATACAAGGGCACTGAGGGTGAAGGAGGGGGGTTGGTAGGAGCTAGTATGATACAAGGGCACTGAGGGTGAAGGAGGGGGGTTGGTAGGAGCTAGTATGATACAAGGGCACTGAGGGTGAAGGAGGGGGGTGGGGGGGGTTGGAAGGAGCTAGTATGACACAAGGACACTGAGGGTGAAGGGGAGGGGTGGGGGGGTTGGTAGGAGCTAGTATGATACAAGGGCACTGAGGGTGAAGGGGAGGGGTGGGGGGGTTGGTAGGAGCTAGTATGATACAAGGGCACTGAGGGTGAAGGAGGGGGGTTGGTAGGAGCTAGTATGATACAAGGGCACTGAGGGTGAAGGAGGGGGGGGTGGTAGGAGCTAGTATGATACAAGGGCACTGAGGGTGAAGGAGGGGGTTGGTAGGAGCTAGTATGATACAAGGGCACTGAGGGTGAAGGAGGGGGGGTTGGTAGGAGCTAGTATGATACAAGGGCACTGAGGGTGAAGGAGGGGGTTTGGTAGGAGCTAGTATGACACAAGGACACTGAGGGTGAAGGGGAGGGGTGGGGGGGTTAGTAGGAGCTAGTATGATACAAGGGCACTGAGGGTGAAGGGGAGGGGTGAGGGGGTTGGTAGAAGCTAGTATGATACAAGGGCACTGAGGGTGAAGGGGAGGGGTGGGGGGGTTGGTAGGAGCTAGTATGATGCAAGGGCACTGAGGGTGAAGGAGGGGGGTTGGTAGGAGCTAGTATGATACAAGGGCACTGAGGGTGAAGGGGAGGGGGAGGGGGGGTTGGTAGGAGCTAGTATGATACAAGGGCACTGAGGGTGAAGGGGAGGGGTGGGGGGGTTAGTAGGAGCTAGTATGATACAAGGGCACTGAGGGTGAAGGGGAGGGGTGGGGGGGTTAGTAGGAGCTAGTATGATACAAGGGCACTGAGGGTGAAGGGGAGGGGAGGGGGGTTAGTAGGAGCTAGTATGATACAAGGGCACTGAGGGTGAAGGGGAGGGGTTGGTAGGAGCTAGTATGATACAAGGGCACTGAGGGTGAAGGAGGGGGGTTAGTAGGAGCTAGTATGATACAAGGGCACTGAGGGTGAAGGAGGGGGGTGGGGGGGTTGGTAGGAGCTAGTATGACACAAGGGCACTGAGGGGTGAAGGGAGGGGGGTGGGGGGGTTGGTAGGAGCTAGTATGATACAAGGGCACTGAGGGTGAAGGAGGGGGGTTGGTAGGAGCTAGTATGATACAAGGGCACTGAAGGTGAAGGAGGGGGGTTGGTAGGAGCTAGTATGATACAAGGGCACTGAGGGTGAAGGAGGGGGGGTCGGTAGGAGCTAGTATGATGCAAGGGCACTGAGGGTGAAGGAGGGGGGGGTTGGTAGGAGCTAGTATGATGCAAGAGCACTGAGGGTGAAGGAGGGGGGTTAGTAGGAGCTAGTATGATACAAGGGCACTGAGGGTGAAGGAGGGGGGGTTGGTAGGAGCTAGTATGATAAAAGGACACTGAGGGTGAAGGAGGGGGGTTGGTAGGAGCTAGTATGATGCAAGGGCACTGAGGGTGAAGGAGGGGGTGGTAGGAGCTAGTATGATGCAAGAGCACTGAGGGTGAAGGGGAGGGGTGGGGGGGTTGGTAGGAGCTAGTATGATGCAAGGACACTGAGGGTGAAGGAGGGGGTGGGGGGGGTTGGTAGGAGCTAGTATGATACAAGGGCACTGAGGGTGAAGGAGGGGGGTTGGTAGGAGCTAGTATGATACAAGGGCACTGAGGGTGAAGGAGGGGGTTGGTAGGAGCTAGTATGATGCAAGGACACTGAGGGTGAAGGAGGGGGGTGGGGGGGGTTGGTAGGAGCTAGTATGATACAAGGGCACTGAGGGTGAAGGAGGGGGGTTGGTAGGAGCTAGTATGATACAAGGGCACTGAGGGTGAAGGAGGGGGGTTGGTAGGAGCTAGTATGATGCAAGGGCACTGAGGGTGAAGGAGGGGGGTTGGTAGGAGCTAGTATGATGCAAGGGCACTGAGGGTGAAGGGGAGGGGGTGGGGGGGTTGGTAGGAGCTAGTATGATGCAAGGGCACTGAGGGTGAAGGAGGGGGGTTGGTAGGAGCTAGTATGATGCAAGGGCACTGAGGGTGAAGGGGAGGGGAGGGGGGGGTTGGTAGGAGCTAGTATGATACAAGGGCACTGAGGGTGAAGGGGAGGGGTGGGGGGTTGGTAGGGAGCTAGTATGATACAAGGGCACTGAGGGTGAAGGAGGGGGGTTGGTAGGAGCTAGTATGACACAAGGACACTGAGGGTGAAGGGGAGGGGTGGGGGGGTTAGTAGGAGCTAGTATGATACAAGGGCAACTGAGGGTGAAGGAGGGGGGTTGGTAGGAGCTAGTATGATACAAGGGCACTGAGGGTGAAGGGGAGGGGTGGGGGGGGTTGGTAGGAGCTAGTATGATACAAGGGCACTGAGGTGAAGGAGGGGGGTTGGTAGGAGCTAGTATGATACAAGTGCACTGAGGGTGAAGGAGGGGGGTTGGTAGGAGCTAGTATGATACAAGGGCACTGAGGGTGAAGGAGGGGTGGTTGGTAGGAGCTAGTATGATACAAGGACACTGAGGGTGAAGGGGAGGGGGTGGGGGGGTTAGTAGGAGCTAGTATGATACAAGGGCACTGAGGGTGAAGGGGAGGGGTGGGGGGGTTGGTAGGAGCTAGTATGATACAAGGGCACTGAGGGTGAAGGGGAGGGGTGGGGGGGTTGGTAGGAGCTAGTATGGATGCAAGGGCACTGAGGGTGAAGGGGAGGGGTGGGGGGGTTGGTAGGAGCTAGTATGATGCAAGGGCACTGAGGGTGAAGGAGGGGGGTTGGTAGGAGCTAGTATGATGCAAGGGCACTGAGGGGTGAAGGAGGGGGGTTGGTAGGAGCTAGTATGATACAAGGGCACTGAGGGTGAAGGAGGGGGGTGGGGGGGTTGGTAGGAGCTAGTATGATGCAAGGGCACTGAGGGTGAAGGAGGGGGGTTAGTAGGAGCTAATATGATACAAGGGCACTGAGGGTGAAGGGGAGGGGTGGGGGGGTTAGTAGGAGCAATTATGATACAAGGGCACTGAGGGTGAAGGAGGGGGGTTGGTAGGAGCTAGTATGATGCAAGGGCACTGAGGGTGAAGGAGGGGGGTTGGTAGGAGCTAGTATGATACAAGGGCACTGAGGGTGAAGGAGGGGGGTTAGTAGGAGCTAGTATGATACAAGGGCACTGAGGGTGAAGGGGAGGGGTGGGGGGGTTAGTAGGAGCTAGTATGATACAAGGGCACTGAGGGTGAAGGAGGGGGGTTGGTAGGAGCTAGTATGATGCAAGGGCACTGAGGGTGAAGGAGGGGGG
>NC_034191.2:80093493-80104226 GCF_002021735.2 Oncorhynchus kisutch
CCCACACAATCAGCAAGAGAGTAAGATGATAAATTATGAATGAGCAATGAGTTGGCAAGAAGTGAGGTAGAGTGGACACACACACACACACACACACCGTGTGCCTCCCACTAAAAGGAAGCTTGTCTTGATTAACCTGGCCATGAAAGGCCACAACGTGTTTGTCGTATGACACCATAGCCTGTTCCCAGATTATTTACCCGGGAACCATCAATCCTAGTTTGTCTGGACATCGGGATTTATTTTGTAGGCTGCTTGGAAAAAATGAGGGCTGAGTGAACATGGATATGGCTGTACATTTCTTTGCCACATACAAGTAGCTTCAAAATGTGTTTCTGCATGATTGGCAGTCTGCATTGATCTATGGGTTATATTGGTACTATGGGCAGAGGAAACATCTGTAACTGTTTTCACAAAGACCGTTCTTCATATCATACTGTTCTATAGCCCATCTCTACAACACCGGAATCCATTTCTACTTAAGGACTACTCTCCCCTGCCCCAAGACCACTAGACTTGACAGAATATCACTAGACTTGATAGAATATCACTAGACTTGACAGAATATCACTAGACTTGACAGAATATCACTAGACTTGATAGAATATCACTAGACTTGACAGAATATCACTAGACTTGACAGAATATCACTAGACTTGATAGAATATCACTAGACTTGATAGAATATCACTAGACTTGACAGAATATCACTAGACTTGACAGAATATCACTAGACTTGACAGAATATCACTAGACTTGACAGAATATCACTAGACTTTACAGAATATCACTAGACTTGACAGAATATCACTAGACTTTACAGAATATCACTAGACTTGATAGAATATCATTAGATTTTACAGAATATCACTAGACTTGATAGAATATCACTAGATTTTACAGAATATCACTAGACTTGATATCACTAGACTTGATAGAATATCACTAGACTTGACAGAATATCACTAGACTTGATAGAATATCACTAGACTTGACAGAATATCACTAGACTTGATAGAATATCACTAGACTTGATAGAATATCACTAGACTTTACAGAATATCACTAGACTTGACAGAATATCACTAGACTTGACAGAATATCACTAGACTTTACAGAATATCACTAGACTTGACAGAATATCACTAGACTTTACAGAATATCACTAGACTTGACAGAATATCACTAGACTTTACAGAATATCACTAGACTTTACAGAATATTGAATGATGAAAAGATGCTACGCTCGGTTATACCACTGGGGCCAGGCGTTTGATGTCGGCTCGGTGAAATTTGTTATACGTTAGGCCTGTGCTAATGTGATTATGGCTATTGATCCATTAAATCTACTGTAAAAATACAGCAGTGAACGTTTTGAACTGGATACTGGTCCGAAACGTGAGAGCCACTGTGAAACGTTAAAGCCTCTTTGATGTCCTATTTAAGCCATCTGCTGCAGGGCGAGGGGGGGAAAACGATTCAAACGTCCATAAAAACGCATTTTCAGATTCCAGCCACAGTGAGAGGAGAGCAGAGCAGGGGCAAGGCGCGGGCGGGTGTGGGTTGTGAGAAATGGGATGTGTGATTCTTCCCTCTGGTCTTGTTGCAGTGCCGCCACAGCGGGCATTAAACGGCCATGATTACCCTGGAGGAGTTAAAAAAAAAAAAAAAAAAATCTCTGGCAATAAAACTTGGCCTTCTCTGTCCCTGCTGTGCCGTGGAGCGCCCCCACCACCCCCTGTCTCTGACGGGATATATCCTCTCTGATTGTCAGGACCGTGAAGAACCGCTGTCATTCTGTTACTTCCTGTTGCAGGTAACAAGGGCATTAAACTTGTTTTTTTTTCTCTCGCAAAGTCTGTAGGCCTCCGTAATGGCACCCTATTCCCTATATAAAAATACTAGAATACACTATGACAGTAGTCCAGGCCTTACAGCAAGGGATGATATTGCATGATGTTTCATGTTGAATGTTATAAATTAAATTGCATCAGTGGAGGCTGGTGAGGGGAAGATGGCTCATAGTAATGACTGGAATGGCTGGAATGTAAATTTGCTACCTGAGGCTTATTTGATGGAATAGAAGTATACTAATGTTTAGGTTGTTACCTTGACTTGGACTGAAATAGCTGTCAGTAATCATTTTTTGGGTGCCGGTGCTTTTTTAACATGTCGGTGCAGGAAGTCCACATTACTATTGAGGTGGTGGTACCCTGCTCTGGTGAGCTCCTGCCCAAGTCAAGCACTGGTTTGTTACTGAATGTACTCATATCAGAGGACCCAACTTTGAGGGGAAAAAAAACGGCTTTATGTATCTTGTATTTATTACGGATCCCAATTAGCTGCTGCCAACATTACAATATATTCACAACAGATTTCACAACACATTCAGTGTTTTCCCTCAGGCCTCTGCTCTACTACCACATATCTACAATACAACATCCATGTGTGTGTATAGTGTGTATGTTATTGTGTGTGTGTCTGTGCCTGTGTGTGTGTATAGTGTGTATGTTATCGTGTGTGTGTCTGTGCCTGTGTGTGTGTGTGTGTATAGTGTGTATGTTATCGTGTGTGTGTCTGTGCCTGTGTGTGTGTGTATAGTGTGTATGTTATCGTGTGTGTGTCTGTGCCTGTGTGTGTGTGTGTATAGTGTGTATGTTATCGTGTGTGTGTCTGTGCCTGTGTGTGTGTGTGTATAGTGTGTATGTTATCGTGTGTGTGTCTGTGCCTGTGTGTGTATAGTGTGTATGTTATCGTGTGTGTGTCTGTGCCTGTGTGTGTGTGTATAGTGTGTACGTTATCGTGTGTGTGTCTGTGCCTGTGTGTGTGTGTGTATAGTGTGTATGTTATCGTGTGTGTGTCTGTGCCTGTGTGTGTGTGTGTATAGTGTGTATGTTATCGTGTGTGTGTCTGTGCCTGTGTGTGTGTGTGTATAGTGTGTATGTTATCGTGTGTGTGTCTGTGCCTGTGTGTGTGTGTATAGTGTGTATGTTATCGTGTGTGTGTCTGTGCCTGTGTGTGTGTGTGTATAGTGTGTATGTTATCGTGTGTGTGTCTGTGCCTGTGCCTGTGTGTGTGTATAGTGCGTATGTTATCGTGTGTGTGTCTGTGCCTGTGTGTGTGTGTGTGTGTGTGTGTGTGTGTGTAGTGCGTATGTTATCGTGTGTGTGTCTGTGCCTGTGTGTGTGTGTGTATAGTGTGTATGTTATCGTGTGTGTGTCTGTGCCTGTGTGTGTGTGTGTATAGTGTGTATGTTATCGTGTGTGTGTCTGTGCCTGTGCCTGTGTGTGTGTATAGTGCGTATGTTATCGTGTGTGTGTCTGTGCCTGTGTGTGTGTGTGTGTATAGTGCGTATGTTATCGTGTGTGTGTCTGTGCCTGTGTGTGTGTGTGTGGTAGGCTAGTTGAGAACACCTTTATTTAACCAGGTAGGCTAGTTGAGAACACCTTTATTTAACCAGGTAGGCCAGTTGAGAACACCTTTATTTAACCAGGTAGGCCAGTTGAGAAGTTCTCATTTACAACTGTGACCTGGCCAAGATAAAGCAAAGCAGTGCGACACAAACAACACAGAGTTACACATAAACAAACGTACAGTCAATAACACAATAGAAAAGAAAAGTAGAAAGATCTATGTACAGTGTGTGAAAATGTAGAAGAGTAGGGAGGTAAGGCAATAAATAGGCCATAGAGGTGAAGTAATTACAATTTAGACACTGGAGTGATAGATGCTGTGCAGGTGATGAAGTGCAAGCCCCTTCGGTGCCGTGTCATGTGATGTGGTATCCTCCTTTGCAGACTTCACCGCCTCAGAAGGTGGGCGGAGACAGACGGGGAGGATGACTTGAATGAATGCATGTTGATCTGTAGAATGGACTGTAAACAACCTTTCTTTTGACGTTTCTTGTGTTTTCCTGCATTGGTTTGATTGCGGTGAGAACCGTGAGCTCTCCTACCACACACACGTTTAAAACCTGTTATGGCTACAGGAATGTTTCGACAACATTAGAAATATTTAACTTTCAAACATTCACAAGTCCAAATACACCAAATTAAAACTGAACTTCTTGTTAATCTAGCCACCATGTCAGATTTCAAAAAGGCTTTACGGTGAAAGCAAACCATGCGTGAAAATCAGATTTCAACCCGCCAGGCGCGACACAAAACTCAGAAATAACGATATAATTCATGCCTTACCTTTGAAGAACTTAGAAAGAGGCAGGGGGTGTTAGATTGGTTGTGTATAGTTTCAGAGAGAGGCATAGGGTGTTATATTGGTTGTGTATAGTTTCAGAGAGAGGGGCAAGGGGTGTTAGAGTGGTTGTGTATAGTTTCAGAGAGATGCAGGGGGTGTTAGCTTGGTTGTGTATAGTTTCAGAGAGAGGCAGGGGGTGTTAGCTTGGTTGTGTATAGTTTCAGAAAAAGGCAGGGGGTGTTAGTTTGGTTGTGTAATGTTTCGAAGACAGGCAGGGGTGTATAGTTTCAGAGAGAGGCAGGGGTTGTTAGATTGGTTGTGTATAGTGTCAAAGAGAGGCAGAGGGTGTTAGATTGGTTGTGTATAGATTCAGAGAGAGGCAGGGGGGTGTTATAGATTGGTATTGTATAGTTTTAAAGAGAGGCGTTAGATTGGTTGTACATGGTCTCCCTTTACCTTAATAGAGGAGAGAGTATGAGGCTCAATAACTTGATACACCCACACACACACACACACATAAACACACACACACACCCACACACACACACACACACACACACACACACACACACACACACACACACACACACACACACACACACACACACACACACACACACACACACACACACACCCACACCCACACCCACACCCACACCCACACCCACACCCACACCCACACACACACACACACACATACACACACACACACACACACACACACACACAGCCGCACGTCCATTGATCACACCTTGCCTCACCTTGCCTCACCCCTCAGCAACAGGCTAACGGAAACAGTAACAGCACAGGGCGCTGGAAGCCTCCTCCTACCAGCCTCCTCCTACCCAACACAAATATCCCATCAGCTCTGAGGGATCCTGTCCTGGTATGCAATTGCTGTGGGAGCTCCATAATGACCCAGAGAGGGGGAGGTCCAGTTACGCCCTGCCTGAAACCAGCCACTTTCCCTGGGTCTCGTATGGCAGGGCCAGGGGCCTGGAGTGGGCCCTTGGGTGGGATTAACCATACCTGGGTGGGTTAACCATTCAGGGGGTGTCATAAATGATAAATAATGACTGTAAATCACAGTAACAGCTGGTACCAGTACTGGATTTATAATGTGTTAATATTGAGGCCCTGGGGGAGGTTTGCTGGAGAGAAGAACCCCCCTGTTGTAATAACCACCACCTCACCTCCAAGAGGTGTGTGTGTGTGTGTCTCTCTCTCTCTCTCTCTCTGTCTCTCTCTCTCTCTCTCTCTCTGTGTGTGTGTGCCAATATTGTGTTGCAGCTAAAGCCTAGTTTGTGACTAAAACTAACTATACTAACTATACTAAATGTCTACCTATTTCATGGGGGACTTGGGTCACATTGTAAAAAGTGGACTTTTTACGACAGTTTTAGGCCTCGTGATAGAACGCATTGGTTGGTGTTTACTGTTTTCGGCCAGCAGATGGCGATGTTTCTACATGGAAGCAGCACAAATGTAAAACCAACGGCGTTCTTCAAGAGAGAACCGGACACTGCTTCATTACTGTCATCCCCACTCCATGCTAATTACCGGCTAAAACTCCTCGCGGACGCAGTAGAAGTTGCATCATGAACGCACACCGAGGCAAACACCTCTGGTTGGAAACACAAACAATTAAACACATACCCTACAACAAACTACTATTTTTAAATGTTGTTGCATGTATTAGGCCAATTTAATTGTATTGTAAATCTAATCCTTCGATGAACACTGAATACCTGCCTTAAATCACATGTTCTATCTTCATGGAGCCCAAAGTGTATGATTTTCATATAAGACACATAATAAGCGATCCTTTCAGAATATCCAGGACTATTTTAGTAAATGTAGGTTATTGTTAAACACGAATTAAAATGATAGAATCTAATTGTTTATCAAAATAAAAATAACTGTTAGTCAACACTAACGTTTAACAATATTTAGTAATTACTCTAAAATGAAAAACGTAAATGGCCTATACCAAATACAATTTGCATCAAATATCCTACATAAGCATAACCTTTTACATTATATTGAAAATGTAACCGTTTTTGCTTTTTTAAATATGGTGGTTTATATTATTATACCCAATATCTATTATATTATTTGTAGCTTGTATGGATTTTTTTTTTTACATGTTATACTGTTATAGATAGATCGTTTTCTAGGTGTTCAATTTATTTTCAGATAGTATACCTTTCATAGCATCCAGGCGTCTCGTTCTCCGCGCACACGGGCGTCCCAGTCCACTGGCACTTGAGTATAGATCGGGTAACATACCAACTAAACTTGACTGAAATAGGTAAATTGAATTTGATAATTTCAATTTCGCATTTCTTATTGTATTTCATGTAGATAAAAAAAAAACATAATTCAATTGCAATTATTTCCCACGTGGATTTGAACTTGTGAATTATATTATTGCTTTAGCTACTGGCATCGTTTCCTTGACTACACGTTTTAGATCATATTGTTTGAAATTATACATTGACTATCATCTTAGTGTTAATAATACACTTGACCATGTAAATAGTTTGAAAATGATGAACCTACATTATAACATTAAATATATAGGCATCGATGTTTTGTAAAATATAAAACAAAAACAATATTTAAACGGTTAGTGTTCAAATGATCTTTCTATAATAATTTTGGCATTTAATAATGTCGTCTACAAAATGTCGTCAAGGTAGGCCAAATACTTGTTTTATTTTTCGCTGCTGTCAAATGACCCCCTGCCTCTCTCTTTTACAGTTTTTAATCATTTCTGTAAAAGCCTACATGTGCAGATGTTACCGTTTGGCGCCAGTTGTGCGCAATTGTTTTTTCCGTTGTGCTTCTTTTGTCACTTAAAAAAAAGTGTTTTTTGACGTAGAACATTTCACTTTGTGGTCGGTGTGAGCCGAATACTATTCACCGTGTAGCTGAATTGTAGCTGACACACACACACACACACACACACACACACACACACACACACACACACACACACACACACACACACACACACACACACACACACACACACACACACACACACACACACACACACACACACACACACTGTACCATGATCAATAACTTTGGCGGTTTGGGATGAACGAAGCAGGTCACATGGCGGCAGATTCCATGAGAGTGGGAACGCTGTGCGCTGGGTAGGATCTTGACAGTAAAAGGAATATAGTGTTTCATGTCGAGCCTGATTGAGAGAAGTTCAAGTTTCCAAACCAAACAGCACAATGAAATGGTCAACAATAACCCATCTGCAATTAATGGAAAATACGATCGAATACACTCCGGAATGGGGTTTAAATACACAATCAATTCAGGCTTTTAACAGATCTATTTTTGGAGAGGTTTTCCAGTGTTCCGGTAAAATTAAAAGTGTGATTATTTTTTGGGGGCCATAGAATAAAATAAATAGGTAATTAAATATCTTTATATTTAAAAATACATTTTGCTTTAGTTTATTTAAACATCATATTTGATAAAGGATATAATAATTATATTGACGTATACTGTACATGTGATTACCGTTGACCTCTCAGCTTCAAGAGGTCAAGGCGTAACGGATATCTTCATCCACAATGTGTGTTGCAATGACTTCAACCTTTCCTATATAGTGCTTCTAACTAGGGTCCTTCGTCTATGATCAAACCAAATATTCACTCTTTTTCACTTTTCATAGGCTCTGGTCATAAGTAGTGCTGCCTTGATTATGTCCCAAAAGGGAACCTATTCCCTAGATAGTGCACTACATTAGACCAGGACCCTTAGTGCACTAATTTAGATCAGAACACTACAGTTCTCTTGAACTGGACTCATAGGGCTCTGATCAGAAATAGTGCAGCATGTAATGTGATAGGTTGCCAACTGGGACGCAGTAAAGTTTACACCTGCCAGTCCACCTCTAGAGTTTACACCTGCCAGTCCACCTCTAGTTTACACCTGCCAGTCCACCTCTAGAGTTTATACCTGCCAGTCCACCTCTAGAGTTTACACCTGCTAGTCCACCTCTAGAGTTTATACCTGCCAGTCCACCTCTAGAGTTTACACCTGCCAGTCCACCTCTAGAGTTTACACCTGCCAGTCCACCTCTAGAGTTAACACCTGCCAGTCCACCTCTAGAGTTTACACCTGCCAATCCACCTCTCGTTTACACCTATCAGTCCACCTCAAGTTTACACCTGCCAGTCCACTTCTAGTTTACACCTATCAGTCCACCTCTAGTTTACACCTATCAGTCCACCTCTAGAGTTTACACCTGCCAGTCCACCTCTAGAGTTAACACCTGCCAGTCCACCTCTAGAGTTAACACCTGCCAGTCCACTTCTAGAGTTAACACCTATCAGTCCACCTCTAGTTTACACCTATCAGTCAGCCTCTAGAGTTTACACCTGCCAGTCCACCTCTAGAGTTTATACCTGCCAGTCCACCTCTAGAGTTTATACCTGCCAGTCCACCTCTAGAGTTTACACCTGTCAGTCCACCTCTAGAGTTTATACCTGCCAGTCCACCTCTAGAGTTTACACCTGCCAGTCCACCTCTAGTTTACACCTGTCAGTCCACCTCTAGAGTTTACAACTGCCAGTCCACCTCTATTTTACACCTGCCAGTCCACCTCTAGAGTTTACAACTGTCAGTCCACTTCTAGAGTTTATACCTGCCAGTCCACCTCTAGAGTTTACACCTGCCAGTCCACCTCTAGTTTACACCTGTCAGTCCACCTCTAGAGTTTACAACTGCCAGTCCACCTCTAGTTTACACCTGCCAGTCCACCTCTAGAGTTTACAACTGTCAGTCCACCTCTAGAGTTTACAACTGCCAGTCCACCTCTAGTTTACACCTGTCAGTCCACCTCTAGAGTTTACACCTGTCAGTCCACCTCTAGAGTTTACACCTGTCAGTCCACCTCTAGAGTTTACACCTCTAGAGTTTACACCTGTCAGTTTACACCTGCCAGTCCACCTCTAGAGTTTACACCTGTCAGTTTACACCTGCCAGTCCACCTCTAGAGTTTACAACTGTCAGTCCACCTCTAGAGTTTATACCTGTCAGTCCACCTCTAGAGTTTACACCTGCCAGTCCACCTCTAGAGTTAACACCTGCCAGTCCACCTCTAGAGTTAACAACTGCCAGTCCACCTCTAGAGTTTACAACTGTCAGTCCACCTCTAGAGTTAACAACTGCCAGTCCACCTCTAGAGTTTACAACTGCCAGTCCACCTCTAGATTTTACAACTGTCAGTCCACCTCTAGAGTTTACACCTGCCAGTCCACCTCTAGAGTTTACACCTGCCAGTCCACCTCTAGAGTTAACAACTGCCAGTCCACCTCTAGAGTTTACAACTGTCAGTCCACCTCTAGAGTTAACAACTGCCAGTCCACCTCTAGAGTTTACAACTGCCAGTCCACCTCTAGATTTTACAACTGTCAGTCCACCTCTAGAGTTTACACCTGCCAGTCCACCTCTAGAGTTTACACCTGCCAGTCCACCTCTAGAGTTAACAACTGCCAGTCCACCTCTAGAGTTTACACCTGCCAGTCCACTTCTAGAGTTTACAACTGTCAGTCCACCTCTAGATTTTACAACTGTCAGTCCACCTCTAGAGTTTATACCATGTGCCTGTCTGTCTTCCTGTCTGTCTTCCTGTCTGTCATGTCCCACAATCCCCCTCTTACCACCACAGGGTAAGCTTGAAATTACAGGAAAGAGCCACGGAAGCTCACGGAAGTCACTGATTTCGTCCCCCGATAGGACCCTAATTCCTAAATAGTGCTCTACTTTTAATCACAATCTTAATAGGCCATGGGTCAAAAGTAGTGCACTATGTAGGGAATAGGGTACCATTTGGGATGTGGACTCAGGTCTAAAGTAGTGCACTATGTAGGGAATAGCGTACCATTTGGGATGTGGACTCAGGTCTAAAGTAGTGCACTATGTAGGGAATAGGGTCCCATTTGGGACAGAGACACTGGCCTCCCAGACAGACTAGCACTGCCACCGGATGATTTCAGTTATATTTGATTTATTTTTTATTCAAACAGAAACATGTTAAACATGTATGTATTAGAAACATGTTAAACATGTATGTATTAGAAACATGTTAAACATGTATGTATTAGAAACATGCTAAACATGTATGTATTAGAAACATGTTAAACATGTATGTATTAGAAACATGTTATTGTACCATATTTTAATGAAGTTAAACACGTATTATTTTGTGTTGAGTGTTGTAGATACATTTGTGATTCTCAATAGATCTTAGCAACATTTTCTGGTTATGTAGGGAATCTTCTTCTTCTTAAATTATAAGGAAGACAGACAGACAGACACAGACAGGAAGAAAGAGGGACAGACAGACAGGAGAGAGGTCCTCACAAGATAAAGATATCAGGAGCAGACAAGGATGGAGAAGTAGGGCCTCTCCCTCCCTCCCTCCCTCCTCCCTCCCTCCCTCCCTCCCTCCCTCCCTCCCTCCCTCCCTCCTCCTCGCCCTCCCTCCCTCCCTCCCCTCCCTCCCTCCC
>NC_034191.2:80104326-80109050 GCF_002021735.2 Oncorhynchus kisutch
AGTGCACTATATAGGGCATAAATGACACATTGTTCCCTAATGGGCGCTGGTCAAAAGTAGTGCACTATATAGGGCATAAATGACACACTGTTCCCTAATGGGCTCTGGTCAAATGTAGTGCACTATATAGGGCATAAATGACACACTGTTCCCTAATGGGCTCTGGTCAAAAGTAGTGCACTATATAGGGCATAAATGACACACTGTTCCCTAATGGGCTCTGGTCAAAGTAGTGCACTATATTGGGCATAAATGACACACTGTTCCCTGATAGGCTCTGGTCAAAAGTAGTGCACTACATAGTGAATATGGTGGTATTTGGGATGCAGACACGTCTCACTGTCAGTCCACTGAACTCTTTGTAATTCAGCAGTCTAAAGGCACTGCACCTCAGTGCTAGAGGCGTCACTACAGTCCCTGGTTCGAATCCAGGCTGTGTCACTTCCAGCCGTGATTGGGAGTCCCATAGGGCGGTGCACAACTGGCCCAGCGTCGTCCGGGTTTGGCCGGTGTAGGCCGTCATTATGAAAATAATCATTTGATCTGAACTGCCTAACCTAGTTAAATAAAGATTCAATAAAAAAATGTTTAAACAATGATGATGCCTGCCTGGTGTCTATGTATCTGTGTGTGTGTGTGTTAGCTACGGTGTGTGTGGTGTGTGGTGTGTGGTGTGTGTGTGTGCGTGTGTGTGTTAGCTAAATAAAATAAAATAAAATCGAATTTAAAAATCTAATCAAAATGTATTTATATAGCCCTTCGTACATCAGCTGATATCTCAAAGTGCTGTACAGAAACCCAGCCTAAAACTCCAAACAGCAAGCAATGCAGGTGTAGAAGCACGGTGGCTAGGAAAAACTCCCTAGAAAGGCCAAAACCTAGGAAGAAATCTAGAGAGGAACCAGGCTATGAGGGGTGGCCAGTCCTCTTCTGGCTGTGCCGGGTGGAGATTATAACAGAACATTGCCAAGATGTTCAAATGTTCATAAATGACCAGCATGGTCAAATAATAATAATCACAGGCAGAACAGTTGAAACTGGAACAGCAGCATGGCCAGGTGGACTGGGGACAGCAAGGAGTCATCATGTCAGGTAGTCCTGAGGCATGGTCCTAGGGCTCAGGTCCTTCGAGAGAGAGAAAGAAAGAGAGAAAGAGAGAATTAGAGAGAGTACACTTAAATTCACACAGGACACCGGATAGGACAGGAGAAGTACTCCAGATATAACAAACTGACCCTAGCCCCCCGACACATAAACTACTGCAGCATAAATAATGGAGGCTGAGACAGGAGGGGTCAGGAGACACTGTGGCCCCATCCGAAGACACCCCCGGACAGGGCCAAACAGGAAGAATATAACCCCACCCACTTTGCCAAAGCACAGCCCCCACACCACTAGAGGGATATCTTCAACCACCAACGTACCATCCTGAGACAAGGCCGAGTATAGCCCACAAAGATCTCCGCCACGGCACAACCCAAGGGGGGCGCCAACCCAGACAGGAAGATCACATCAGTGACTCAACCCACTCAAGTGACGCACCCCTCCTAGGGACGGTATGAAAGAGCCCTAGTAAGCCAGTGACTCAGCCCCTGTAATAGGGTTAGAGGCAGAGAATCCCAGTGGAAAGAGGGGAACCGGCCAGGCAGAGACAGCAATGGCTGTTCGTTGCTCCAGAGCCTTTCCGTTCACCTTCACACTCCTGGGCCAGACTACACTCAATCATATGACCCACTGAAGAGATGCGTCTTCAGGAAATACTTAAAGGTTGAGACCGAGTTTGCGTCTCTCACATGGGTAGGCAGACCATTCCATATAAATGGAGCTCTATTGGAGAAAGCCCTGCCTCCAGCTGTTTGCTTAGAAATTCTAGGGACAATTAGGAGGCCTGCGTCTTGTGACCGTAGCGTACGTGTAGGTATGTACGGCAGGACCAAATCAGAGAGATAGGTAGGAGCAAGCCCATGTAATGCTTTGTAGGTTAGCAGTAAAACCTTGAAATCAGCCATTGCCTTGACAGGAAGCCAGTGTAGAGAGGCTAGCGCTGGAGTAATATGATCCATTTTTTGGGGCTCTAGTCAGGATTCTAGCAGCCGTGTTTAGCACTAACTGAAGTTTATTTAGTGCTTTATCCGGGTAGCCGGAAAGTAGAGCATTGCAGTAGTCTAACCTAGAAGTGACAAAAGCATGGCTTAATTTTTCTGCATCGTTTTTGGACAGAAGGTTTCTGAGGTGTATGTTTGCCAATGTGTTGTTGTGTTGGAGAGGAAAGGTGTCTACTGCTGTGTTTGTCTGTGTGTGGAGATTATTTAATGTCGTTGTCTGGGATTAGACCGGCCTGATCCCCTGTCTGTAGACCTGCCTGGTCCCCTGTCTCTAGAACTCCTGGTCCCCTGTCTCTAGACCTGCCTGGTCCCCTGTCTCTAGACCTGCCTGATCCCCTGTCTCTAGACCTGCCTGGTCCCCTGTCTCTAGACCTGCCTGGTCCCCTGTCTCTAGACCTGCCTGGTCCCCTGTCTCTAGACCTGCCTGGTCCCCTGTCTCTTGTCCTGCCTGGTCCCCTATCTCTAGACCTGCCTGGTCCCCTGTCTCTAGACCTGCCTGGTCCCCTGTCTCTTGTCCTGCCTGGTCCCCTGTCTGTAGACCTGCCTGGTCCCCTGTCTCTAGACCTCCTGGTCCACTGTCTCTAGACCTGCCTGGTCCTCTGTCTCTAGACCTGCCTGGTCCCCTGTCTCTAGACCTGCCTGGTCCCCTGTCTCTAGACCTGCCTGGTCCCCTGTCTCTAGACCTGCCTGGTCCCCTGTCTCTAGACCTCATGGTCTCCTGTCTCTAGACCTCCTGGTCCCCTGTCTCTAGACCTGCCTGGTCCCCTGTCTCTAGACCTGCCTGGTCTCCTGTCTCTAGACCTGCCTGGTCCCCTGTCTCTAGACCTGCCTGGTCCCCTGTCTCTAGACCTCCTGGTCCCCTGTCTCTAGACCTGCTTGGTCCCCTGTCTCTAGACCTCCTGGTCCCCTGTCTCTAGACCTGCCTGGTCCCCTGTCTCTAGACCTGCCTGGTCCCCTGTCTCTAGACCTGCCTGGTCCCCTGTCTCTAGACCTGCCTGGTCCCCTGTCTCTAGACCTGCCTGGTCCCCTGTCTCTAGACCTCATAGTCCCCTGTCTCTAGACCTGCCTGGTCCCCTGTCTCTTGTCCTGCCTGGTCCCCTGTCTCTAGACCTCCTGGTCCCCTGTCTCTAGACCTCCTGGTCCCCTGTCTCTAAACCTGCCTGGTCCCCTGTCTCTAGACCTGCCTGGTCCCCTGTCTCTAGACCTGCCTGGTCCCCTGTCTCTAGACCTGCCTGGTCCCCTGTCTCTAGACCTCCTGGTCCCCTGTCTCTAGACCTGCCTGGTCCCCTGTCTCTAGACCTGCCTGGTCCCCTGTCTCTAGACCTGCCTGGTCCCCTGTCTCTAGGCCTCCTGGTCCCCTGTCTCTAGACCTGCCTGGTCCCCTATCTCTAGACCTGCCTGGTCCCCTGTCTCTAGACCTGCCTGGTCCCCTGTCTCTAGACCTCCTGGTCCCCTGTCTCTAGACCTGCCTGGTCCCCTGTCTCTAGACCTGCCTGGTCCCCTGTCTCTAGACCTCCTGGTCCCCTGTCTCTAGACCTGCCTGGTTCACTGTCAGGTAGGGTTTTAGAGGTCGGGTTTAGAGGTAGGGGTTCAGAGGTAGGGGTTCAGAGGTAGGGGTTTAGAGGTAGGGGTTTAGAGGTAGGGGTTTAGAGGTAGGGGTTCAGAGGTAGGGGTTCAGAGGTAGGGGTTTAGGGGCTGGGGTTCAGAGGTAGGGGTTCAGAGGTAGGGGTTTAGAGGTAGGGGTTTAGAGGTAGGGGTTTAGAGGTAGGGGTTTAGAGGTAGGGGTATAGAGGTAGGGGTTTAGACGTAGGGGTTTAGAGGTTTAAAGGTAGGGGTTTAGAGGTAGGTGTTTAGAGGTAGGGGTTTAGAGGTAGGGGTATAGAGGTAGGGGTTTAGACGTAGGGGTTTAGAGGTTTAAAGGTAGGGGTTTAGAGGTAGGTGTTTAGAGGTAGGGGTTTAGAGGTAGGGGTTTAGAGGTAGGGGTTTAGAGGTAGGGATTTAGAGGTAGGGGTTTAGAGGTAGGGATTTAGAGGTAGTGATTCAGAGGTAGGGGTTTAGAGGTAGGGGGTTAGAGGTAGGGATTTAGAGGTAGGGGTTTAGGGCTGGGGTTTAGAGGTAGGGATTTAGGGGCTGGGTAGCAGGTAAGGGACGGGGTTCAGGGGAGGTGGGGTTGATTCAACAAATTCCAGTAGTTTTGAAAGGCAGCAATTATGGGTAAGAAAAGAGGTGGAAATTACAGAAATCAGCCCGATATCCATCAAACGTGCCGGACGGGCTGACACACATCCCAGAGATGCAGCCCCTCGGTCGGGGAAAAGAGAGAGAATCACCAGACCCACCCTCTGGTCCTAGACAGACAGTGTAACCAAATGACATCCTATTCTTATTGGGGTAAGGTTTAAAAGTAGTGTACTATATAGGGAATAGGGTGGCCATTGGGGAAGAAGCCATGGTCTACTCTGACAGATGGGGAGTGAACGGAGTGTAAAGGGCTGGGTCCGGGGACTAGGGGGCAGAAAACCATGTTACCAAAATTGCAGCTGAGATCGACTAACAATTAAGATTTCAAAAGAGATCAGGCAGCTTACTGACAGCTGCTTCAATTGTTTGCACCTGCTC
>NC_034191.2:80109150-80122022 GCF_002021735.2 Oncorhynchus kisutch
AGAGAGACGGAGAGAGAGAGAGCAGGAGAGGACAGAGGAGAGAGACATGAGAGAGAGAGAGAGAGAGGAGAGAGAGAGAGAGAGAGGAGATGAGGAGAGAGGAGGAGAGGGACACAGAGAGAGAGAGAGAGAAAATTGAAAAGTGTTGTGTTTCAGTGTAATTCTCCAGTCCAATATAGAAGGTTATACCATAACTCATAGAACTAGAAAGGTAAGTGCAAGTTATACAGCCATAACTCTTCCTGATTATGATGTTTACACTCAGACTTATACCCTATGGGTTTCCGATGCTTGTTTCTTCTTAAGTTTCCTCAGAGTTTTGTCAAAACTCTGAGGAACTCTAGTGTCCAGGCATCAGCGTGTGGAGACATCCAGCTGGAGGGACTAGGACAGACAGTCTCCTGGGAGCACACAAGCACACGCGCACACACAGCTGTACTTCCTGATCACTGTCTGCGCTAGCATCTGGACTCCCGATGTGTTATGTGTAGAATTTGGGAGTGTCAGGAGCATTGTAAAAGCATTGGAGAAAAGAAGAGAGGTAGTTGTGTGCATTGTTTTTACATTTTCAATCATTTACATATTTATCCAGAGCCACTTGGGGTAGTTAGGGCATCCATCTTCAGATAGCTAGGTGGGACAACCACAGTCGTAGTTAGTAAGGTAGTTAGGGCATCCATCTTCAGATAGCTAGGTGGGACAACCACAGTCGTAGTTAGTAAGGTAGTTAGGGCATCCATCTTCAGATAGCTAGGTGGGACAACCACAGTCGTAGTTAGTAAGGTAGTTAGGGCATCCATCTTCAGATAGCTAGGTGGGACAACCACAGTCGTAGTTAGTAAGGTAGTTAGGGCATCCATCTTCAGATAGCTAGGTGGGACAACCACAGTCGTAGTTAGTAAGGTAGTTAGTGCATCCATCTTCAGATAGCTAGGTGGGACAACCACAGTCGTAGTTAGTAAGGTAGTTAGTGCATCCATCTTCAGATAGCTAGGTGGGACAACCACAGTCGTAGTTAGTAAGGTAGTTAGTGCATCCATCTTCAGATAGCTAGGTGGGACAACCACAGTCGTAGTTAGTAAGGTAGTTAGTGCATCCATCTTCAGATAGCTAGGTGGGACAACCACAGTCGTAGTTAGTAAGGTAGTTAGTGCATCCATCTTCAGATAGCTAGGTGGGACAACCACAGTCGTAGTTAGTAAGGTAGTTAGTGCATCCATCTTCAGATATCTAGGTGGGACAACCACAGTCGTAGTTAGTAAGGTAGTTAGTGCATCCATCTTCAGATAGCTAGGTGGGACAACCACAGTCGTAGTTAGTAAGGTAGTTAGTGCATCCATCTTCAGATAGCTAGGTGGGACAACCACAGTCGTAGTTAGTAAGGTAGTTAGTGCATCCATCTTCAGATAGCTAGGTGGGACAACCACAGTCGTAGTTAGTAAGGTAGTTAGGGCATCCATCTTCAGATAGCTAGGTGGGACAACCACAGTCGTAGTTAGTAAGGTAGTTAGGGCATCCATCTTCAGATAGCTAGGTGGGACAACCACAGTCGTAGTTTCTCCTCCATAAGGTAGTTATCAGTCAGTGCTAGCAAGACTTAGTGTGTCTAGTGTCATTGAAAAGAAGAATTTGTTCTTAACTGATTTGCCTGGTTAAATAAAGGTTAAATAAAGGTTAAATAAAGGTTAAATAAAGGTTAAATAAAGGTACAATTAAAATAAATACAAATAAAAGAAGACAAGGGTGTTTAATGTTATTTAATTTTTTGGGGCAAGGGGGGGTGGTATATAATATATTCTTCTGAAGGTAGACAACGAGTTGAGTTAGAAAGTGTTACTGCCATCTCAAGTCCTTTCTTATCTCCCTCTATCGTTTCGTCTGATTGAACCATGTTAAACCTCCTCCTCCTCCTCCTCCTCCTCCTCCTCCTCCTCTCAGCAGACAATAACAGCAGTATGCTCCCCTCTCAGTGCTTTCATTGTCCAGCCTGTAGACTGTCTCCCACAAAAGAAAGCCAACAAGAAAATAGTGGG
This sequence comes from Oncorhynchus kisutch, assembly GCF_002021735.2. Taxonomy (NCBI): domain Eukaryota; kingdom Metazoa; phylum Chordata; class Actinopteri; order Salmoniformes; family Salmonidae; genus Oncorhynchus; species Oncorhynchus kisutch. The sequence continues at coordinate 80,111,184 of NC_034191.2, forward strand.
GCATCGTTTGTGGATTGATAGGCAGCCGGGCTTCCTGGGAACAGGAAGTACTTGATACTTGGAGGTACTTCCTCTTAGTACCTAAGGAACAGCAATTACCAAAGTATGTCCTCAAAACCAAAAACAGGAAGAAAATAAAAGCCTGGAACTAGATCCCCCTACGTACTGGTCTGGAACTAGCTCCCCTACATACTGGTCTGGAACTAGATCCCCCTACGTACTGGTCTGGAACTAGATCCCCCTACATATTGGTCTGAAACTAGATCCCCCTACATACTGGTCTGGAACTAGCTCCCCTACATACTGGTCTGGAACTAGATCCCCCTACATACTGGTCTGGAACTAGATCCACCTACATACTGGTCTGGAACTAGATCCCCTACATACTGGTCTGGAACTAGATCCACCTACATACTGGTCTGGAACTAGATCCCCCTACATACTTGTCTGAAACTAGCTCCCCTACATACTGGTCTGGAACTAGATCCACCTACATACTGGTCTGGAACTAGATCCCCCTACGCACTGGTCTGGAACTAGATCAACCTACATACTGGTCTGGAACTAGATCCACCTACATACTGGTCTGGAACTAGATCCACCTACATACTGGTCTGGAACTAGATCCCCCTACGTACTGGTCTGGAACTAGATCAACCTACATACTGGTCTGGAACTAGATCCACCTACATACTGGTCTGGAACTAGATCAACCTACATACTGGTCTGGAACTAGATCCACCTACATACTGGTCTGGAACTAGATCCCCCTACATACTGGTCTGGAACTAGATCCACCTACATACTGGTCTGGAACTAGATCCCCCTACATACTGGTCTGAAACTAGCTCCCCTACATACAGGTCTGACTAACGAGGGTGACAAGCCAGGACAGGTGTAACACCATACACACTAACGAGGGTGACAAGCCACGACAGGTGTAACACCATACAGACTAACGAGATGACAAATCACAACTATAAAATAACACACTTGGAATCACGTAGTAACCAAAAAGAAGTGTTAATCAAGTCAAAATATATTTTATATTTGAGATTCTTCAAAGTAGCCACCCTTTACCTTGATGACAGCTTTGCACACTCTTGGCATTCTCTCAACCAGCTTCATGAGGTAGTCACCTGGAATGCATTTCAATTAACAAATGTGCCTTCTTAAAAGTAAATTTATGGAATATCTTTCCTTCTTAATTGAGCCAATCAGTTGTGATGTGACAAGGTAGGGTGGTATACAGAAGATAGCCCTATTTGGTAAAAGACCAAGTCCATATTATGGCAAGAACAGCTCAAACAAGGAAAGAGAAACGATAGTCCATCATTACTTTAAGACATGAAGGTCAGTCAATACGAAACAATTCAAGAACTTTGAACGTTTCTTCAAGTGTAGTCGCAAAAACCACCAAGCGATATGATGAAACTGGCTCTCATGAGGACCTCCGCAGGAAAGGAAGACCCAGAGTTACCTCAGGATACGTTCATTAGAGTTACCAGCCTCAGATATTGAAGCCCAAATAAATGCTTCGCAGAGTTCAAGTAACAGACACATCTCAACATCAACTGTTCAGAGGAGGCCTTGTAAATCCGGCCTTCGTGGTTGAATTGCTGCAAGGAAACCATTACTAAAAGACACTTACTTGGGCCAAGAAACACGAGCAATGGACATTAGACCGGTGAAAAACTGTCCTTTGGTCTGGAGTCCAAATGGAGCATTTTTGGTTCCAACATCCGTGTCTTTGTGAGACGCGGTGTGGGTGAACGGATGATATCTGCATGTGTATTTCCCACCGTGAAGCATGGAGGAGGAGGTATTATGGTGTGGGGGTGCTATAGTGGTGACACTATCTGTGAGTTATTTAGAATTCAAAGCACACTTAACCAGCATGGCTACCACAGAATTCTGCAGCAATACGCTATGCAATGTCATTGCCACGAGGGAGGTTTTGAAGGAAGGAGGGAGGGTTTGAAGGAAGGAGGGAGGGTTTGAAGGAAGGAGGGAGGGTTTGAAGGAAGGAAGGAGGTTTTTGAAGGAAGGAGGGAGGGTTTGAAGGAAGGAGGGAGGGTTTGAAGGAAGGAGGGAGGGTTGAAGGAAGGAGGGAGGTTTTGAAGGAAGGAGGGAGGGTTTGAAGGAAGGAGGGAGGTTTTGAAGGAAGGAGGGAGGGTTTGAAGGAAGGAGGGAGGGTTTGAAGGAAGGTGACAAGCCACGACAGGTGTAACACCATACTGACTAACGAGGTGACAAGCCACGACATGTGTAACACCATACTGACTAACGATGGGTGACAAGCCACGACAGGTGTAACACCATACTGACTAACGAGGTGACAAGCCACGACAGGTGTAACACCATACTGACTAACGAGGGGTGACAAGCCACGACAGGTGTAACACCATACAGACTAACGACGGTGACAAGCCACGACAGGTGTAACACCATACTGACTAACGAGGTGACAAGCCACGACAGGTGTAACACCATACTGACTAACGAGATGACAAGCCACGACAGGTGTAACACCGTACTGACTAACGAGGTGACAAGCCACGATAGGTGTAACACCATACTGACTAACGAGGTGACAAGCCACGACAGGTGTAACACCATACTGAATAACGAGGGTGACAAGCCACGACATGTGTAACACCATACTGACTAACGAGTGACAAGCCACGACAGGTGTAACACCATACAGACTAACGAGGTGACAAGCCACGACAGGTGTAACACCATACTGACTAACGAGGTGACAAGCCACGACAGGTGTAACAACCATACTGACTAACGAGGTGACAAGCCACGACAGGTGTAACACCATACTGACTAACGAGGTGACAAGCCACGACAGGTGTAACACCATACTGACTAACGAGATGACAAGCCACGACAGGTGTAACACCATACTGACTAACGAGGTGACAAGCCACGACAGGTGTAACACCATACTGACTAACGAGATGACAAGCCACGACAGGTGTAACACCATACTGACTAACGAGGTGACAAGCCACGACAGGTGTAACACCATACTGACTAACGAGGTGACAAGCCAGGACAGGTGTAACACCATACTGACTAACGAGGGTGACAAGCCACGACAGGTGTAACACCATACTGACTAACGAGGTGACAAGCCACGACAGGTGTAACACCATACTGACTAACGAGGTGACAAGCCACGACAGGTGTAACACCATACTGACTAACGAGGTGACAAGCCACGACAGGTGTAACACCATACTGACTAACGAGGTGACACCGATCGGTACACCAAACATGTTAATGTCCAACCTAAAAAATAGGAATGGAAAAACCCAAAGCCAGGCTGGGTATCTGTAAAGCACTTTGTGAAAACACTTTGATGTAAATATTGGTTCTTCCCCTTGAAGTGTTTTGACACACAGATTATCACAACATAAATGTGTCCAAAAAAGAGCAAAAAGTCTTTAAGGTACCTTTGAATGGCTGTACAGTTTGGCTACATGCCAAATGAAATCCTATTCCCTACATAGTGCACTACTTTTCATCAGGGTCCACTATATAGTACACTTCTTTTGATCAGTGTCCACTATGTAGTGCACTACTTTTGATCAGGGTCCACTATATAGTACATTTCTTTTGATCAGTGTTCACTATGTAGTGCACTACTTTTGATCAGGGTCCACTATATAGTGCACTACTTTTCATCAGTGTCCACTTTATAGTGCACTACTTTTGATCAGTGTCCACTATATAGTGCACTACTTTTCATCAGTGTCTACTATATAGTACACTACTTTTGATCAGTGTCCACTATATAGTGCACTACTTTTTATCAGTGTCCACTTTATAGTACACTACTTTTTATCAGTGTCCACTTTATAGTGCACTACTTTTGATCAGTGTCCACTATATAGTGCACTACTTTTCATCAGAGCCCTATGGGACGTGCACCTTGAAGATGGAGACTTGGTAATTTCTAAAGAGGATCCTTCTTTACATTGTCCTGTACAGATCAGTGGGCTGTTGCCTTGGCAACATGTACAGTACCGGTCCAAAAGTTTTACAACATCTAGTCATTCAAGGGTTTTTCTTTCTTTTTTAAATCACAACTATAAAATAACACACTTAGAATCACGTAGTAACCAAAAAAGAAGTGTTAATCAAGTCAAAATATATTTTATATTTGAGATTCTTCAAAGTAGCCACCCTTTACCTTGATGACAGCTTTGCACACTCTTGGCATTCTCTCAACCAGCTTCACGAGGTAGTCACCTGGAATGCATTTCAATTAACAAATGTGCCTTCTTAAAAGTTAATTTATGGAATATCTTTCCTTCTTAATTGAGCCAATCAGTTGTGATGTGACAAGGTAGGGTGGTATACAGAAGATAGCCCTATTTGGTAAAAGACCAAGTCCATATTATGCCAAGAACAGCTCAAACAAGGAAAGAGAAACGATAGTCCATCATTACTTTAAGACATGAAGGTCAGTCAATACGAAACAATTCAAGAACTTTGAACGTTTCTTCAAGTGTAGTCGCAAAAACCACCAAGCGATATGATGAAACTGGCTCTCATGAGGACCGCCACAGGAAAGGAAGACCCAGAGTTACCTCAGGATACGTTCATTAGAGTTACCAGCCTCAGATATTGAAGCCCAAATAAATGCTTCGCAGAGTTCAAGTAACAGACACATCTCAACATCAACTGTTCAGAGGAGGCCTTGTAAATCCGGCCTTCGTGGTTGAATTGCTGCAAGGAAACCATTACTAAAAGACACTTACTTGGGCCAAGAAACACGAGCAATGGACATTAGACCGGTGAAAAACTGTCCTTTGGTCTGGAGTCCAAATGGAGCATTTTTGGTTCCAACATCCGTGTCTTTGTGAGACGCGGTGTGGGTGAACGGATGATATCTGCATGTGTATTTCCCACCGTGAAGCATGGAGGAGGAGGTGTTATGGTGTGGGGGTGCTATAGTGGTGACACTATCTGTGAGTTATTTAGAATTCAAAGCACACTTAACCAGCATGGCTACCACAGAATTCTGCAGCAATACGCTATGCAATGTCATTGCCACGAGGGAGGGAAAGAAGGAAGGAGGGAGGGTTTGAAGGAAGGAAGGAGGGTTTTGAAGGAAGGAGGGAGGGTTTTGAAGGAAGGAGGGAGGGTTTGAAGGAAGGAGGGAGGGTTTGAAGGAAGGAGGGAGGGTTTGAAGGAAGGAGGGAGGGTTTGAAGGAAGGAGGGAGGGTTTTGAAGGAAGGAGGGAGGGTTTGAAGGAAGGAGGGAGGGTTTGAAGGAAGGAGGGAGGGTTTGAAGGAAGGAGGGAGGGTTTTGAAGGAAGGAGGGAGGGTTTGAAGGAAGGAAGGAGGTTTTTGAAGGAAGGAGGGAGGGTTTTGAAGGAAGGAGGGAGGGTTTGAAGGAAGGAGGGAGGGGTTTGAAGGAAGGAGGGAGGGTTTGAAGGAAGGAGGGAGGGTTTGAAGGAAGGAGGGAGGGTTTGAAGGAAGGAGGCAGACACTGTTTAGATATTAATACTCCCCATTATGAGATGTCCTAATGTGGTTCAGGTAAAGGAGCAGGTGTACATGGAGACAGTCAAAATGGTTAGGACCTTTTCATTTGACCTTTACTTAACTAGGCAAGTCAGTTAAGAACAAATTCTTATTTACAATGACGGCCCTACACCAGCCAAACCCGGATGACACTGGGCCAATTGTGTGCCGCCCTACGGGGCTCTATAGCCCTATAGTGACACCTATTGCACTGAAATGCAGTGCCTTAGACCGCTGCGCCACACGGGAGCCACGTGTTCATATTTTTATTTAATCTTTATTTATCCAGGAAGTCCCATTGAGGTCAGAAGACTTATTTTAACCCATCAACTTGGTTTGACTGAAAGTCTTGAAGGAGGACTGGTCAGAAGACTGAAGGTCAGTTCTACACTGAAGGACAGGACAAGAACTATTGTCGGAAGGTAGAATGTAATATCAGCAACAGATGTTAAAGAACCGGCGATTGGTGGCAGGGTAGCCTAGTGGTTAGAGTGTAGAGGAGGCAGGTAGCCTAGTGGTTAGAGTGTAGAGGTGGCAGGTAACCTAGTGGTTAGAGTGTAGAGGTGGCAGGGTAGCCTAGTGGTTAGAGTATAGAGGAGGCAGGTAGCCTAGTGGTTAGTGTAGAGGAGGCAGGTAGCCTAGTGGTTAGAGTGTAGAGGAGGCAGGTAGCCTAGTGGTTAGTGTGTAGAGGTGGTAGGGTAGCCTAGTGGTTAGAGTGTAGAGGTGGTAGTAAGCCTAGTGGTTAGAGTGTAGAAGTGGCAGGGTAGCCTAGTGGTTAGAGTGTAGAGGATGCAGGTAGCCTAGTGGTTAGAGTGTAGAGGAGGCAGGTAGCCTAGTGGTTAGAGTGTAGAGGAGGCAGGTAGCCTAGTGGTTAGTGTGTAGAGGTGGTAGGGTAGCCTAGTGGTTAGAGTGTAGAGGAGGCAGGTAGCCTAGTGGTTAGAGTGTAGAGGAGGCAGGTAGCCTAGTGGTTAGAGTGTAGAGGAGGCAGGTAGCCTAGTGGTTAGAGTGTAGAGGTGGCAGGTAACCTAGTGGTTAGAGTGTAGAGGAGGCAGGTAGCCTAGTGGTTAGTGTGTAGAGGTGGTAGGGTAGCCTAGTGGTTAGAGTGTAGAGGAGGCAGGTAGCCTAGTGGTTAGAGTGTAGAGGAGGCAGGTAGCCTAGTGGTTAGAGTGTAGAGGAGGCAGGTAGCCTAGTGGTTAGAGTGTAGAGGTGGCAGGTAACCTAGTGGTTAGAGTGTAGAGGTGGTAGTAAGCCTAGTGGTTAGAGTGTAGAAGTGGCAGGGTAGCCTAGTGGTTAGAGTGTAGAGATGGCAGGTAGCCTAGTGGTTAGAGTGTAGAGGTGATAGGTAGCCTAGTGGTTAGAGTGTAGAGGTGGTAGGGTAGCCTAGTGGTTAGAGTGTAGAGGTGGTAGTAAGCCTAGTGGTTAGAGTGTAGAAGTGGCAGGGTAGCCTAGTGGTTAGAGTGTAGAGATGGCAGGTAGCCTAGTGGTTAGAGTGTAGAGGTGATAGGTAGCCTAGTGGTTAGAGTGTAGAGGTGGTAGGGTAGCCTAGTGGTTACAGTGTAGAGGTGGCAGGTAGCCTAGTGGTTAGAGTGTAGAGGTGGTAGGGTAGCCTAGTGGTTATGGTGTAGAGGAGGCAGGTAGCCTAGTGGTTAGAGTGTGGAGGTGGCAGGGTAGCCTAGTGGTTAGAGTGTAGAGGTGGCAGGTAGCCTAGTGGTTAGAGTGTAGAGGAGGCAGGTAGCCTAGTGGTTACAGTGTAGAGGTGTCAGGTAGCCTAGTGGTTAGAGTGTGGAGGTGGCAGGGTAGCCTAGTGGTTAGAGTGTAGAGGTGGTAGGTAGCCTAGTGGTTAGAGTGTAGAGGATGCAGGTAGCCTAGTGGTTAGAGTGTAGAGGTGGCAGGTAGCCTAGTGGTTAGAGTGTAGAGGTGGCAGGGTAGCCTAGTGGTTAGAGTGTAGAGATGGCAGGTAGCCTAGTGGTTAGAGTGTAGAGGTGGTAGGGTAGCCTAGTGGTTAGAGTGTAGAGGTGGCAGGTAGCCTAGTGGTTAGAGTGTAGAGGAGGCAGGTAGCCTAGTGGTTACAGTGTAGAGGTGTCAGGTAGCCTAGTGGTTAGAGTGTGGAGGTGGCAGGGTAGCCTAGTGGTTAGAGTGTAGAGGTGGTAGGTAGCCTAGTGGTTAGAGTGTAGAGGATGCAGGTAGCCTAGTGGTTAGAGTGTAGAAGTGGCAGGTAGCCTAGTGGTTAGAGTGTAGAGGTGGCAGGTAGCCTAGTGGTTAGAGTGTAGAGGTGGCAGGTAGCCTAGTGGTTAGAGTGTAGAGGTGGCAGGGTAGCCTAGTGGTTAGAGTGTGGAGGTGGCAGGGTAGCCTAGTGGTTAGAGTGTAGAGGTGGTAGGTAGCCTAGTGGTTAGAGTGTAGAGGATGCAGGTAGCCTAGTGGTTAGAGTGTAGAAGTGGCAGGTAGCCTAGTGGTTAGAGTGTAGAGGTGGCAGGTAGCCTAGTGGTTAGAGTGTAGAGGTGGCAGGTAGCCTAGTGGTTAGAGTGTAGAGGTGGCAGGGTAGCCTAGTGGTTAGAGTGTAGAGGTGACAGGTAGCCTAGTGGTTAGAGTGTAGAAGTGGCAGGGTAGCCTAGTGGTTAGAGTGTAGAGGTGGCAGGTAGCCTAGTGGTTAGTGTGTAGAGGTGGCAGGTAGCCTAGTGGTTAGAGTGTAGAGGCGGCTGGGTAGCCTAGTGGTTAGAGTGTAGAGGTGGCAGGGTAGCCTAGTGGTTAGTGTGTAGAGGTGGCAGGGTAGCTTAGTGGTTAGAGCATTGGACTAGTAACCTGAAGGTTGCGAGTTCAAACCCCCGAGCTGACAAGGTACAAATCTGTCGTTCTGCCCCTGAACAGGCAGTTAACCCACTGTTCCTAGGCCGTCATTGAAAATAAGAATTTGTTCTTAACTGACTTGCCTAGTTAAATAAAGGTAAAATAAAAAATTGGTAACGTCAGAATCTATTTTCTGACCGATGCTAAATTTGGATTGGTTTAGGGTCCATGGGATAGATGTTCTTGTATCTTAAACATTTCATTCGGGGACCAAGGAGTACAAGTGAAACGCTAAATCCCTACTAACTAACTAACCCTTACTAACCATCTTACTAACCCTAACTAAATCATACTAACTATCTCACTAACTAACTAACTAACTAACGAACCCTTACTAAACATTTTACTAATCATAACTAACTCATGCTAAGCATCTTACTAACCCTAACTAAATCATACTAACTATCTCACTAACTCTGACTAACCCTTACTAACCATCTTACTAACCCTAACTAAATGAGGTGCATTGCCCCCCCTAATCTGATAGTGGGGGTGGTAGAGCTCCAACAGCAGCAGATCTTGAACGGGAAAAGGAACTGTGTTTATGCAACAAATGTTAGTGCATCATACCGCATTGAACCAAATCGCATCGCTTCTTTCTCCAATCAAACTAAAACGAATTGTTCCTGCATCGTCTCGGAGCCCATGTATCTAGATGCGTATCGAATTGCCTCGAAAAGGACATCCCTATTAGTTAGGGTTAGTAAGATGGTTAGTGTGGGTTAGTAAGGGAGATAGCCAGGCCTTTTGTTAGGCCCCAGTTTCACATCCAGTCAGCTAGGATAGAAGGTTCGATGAGGACTGATACTTTATTGCGAGAAAGACGAATGTGTGTTTGTACAGAAAAAGTTTTATAAACATTTTGCAGGATTACAAATGACAAAATTCCACTTTTTAAAAGTTTATTTTGTATTTTTTCAATGTATTGTATATACGAAAAGATCGCCAGATGTAACATACTTAGTGAGAAATAATCTACATTAGAATAAATGTCAATGGAAAAGTTAGCTAAACATATTGGGCAAATCAAACGTTTGGATAATAATTCTTACGGTGGAAAACAAACATGTCTGACAAACCCAGAAAGGTTACCGTGACAACCGTGCCGTTCAAAGCGACCAATCCACCGGGTTCTAAACGAGGAGAGGTAATAAGCATTCTTTTCTGACATGTCCTTGTTTATCGGAAGGCAGCTCTAGCGTGTAAAGAGAGACACATGGAAGTACTTCTCTTCCCTGGAATAAAGTCATTAAGGATCTTTCTCTCTACCTCTCTCTCTACATCTCTCTCTCTCTCTCTCTCTCTCTCTCTCTACCTCTCTACCTCTCTCTACCTCTCTCTACCTCTCTCTACCTCTCTCTCTACATCTCTCTACCTCTCTCTCTACATCTCTCTCTCTCTCTCTTTCTCTCTACCTCTCTCTCTCTCTCTCTCTCTACATCTCTCTCTACATCTCTCTCTCTCTCTCTCTCTCTCTCTCTACCTCTCTCTCTCTCTCTCTACCTCTCTCTCTACATCTCTCTCTCTCTCTCTACATCTCTCTCTACATCTCTCTCTCTCTCTCTACATCTCTCTCTCTCTCTCTACATCTCTCTCTCTCTCTCTCTACCTCTCTCTCTACCTCTCTCTCTACCTCTCTCTCTCTCTCTACCTCTCTCTCTACATCTCTCTCTCTCTCTCTACATCTCTCTCTCTCTCTCTACATCTCTCTCTCTCTCTCTACCTCTCTCTACCTCTCTCTCTACCTCTCTCTTACCTCTCTACATCTTTCTCTCTCTCTCTACCTCTCTCTCTACATCTCTCTACCTCTCTCTCTACATCTCTCTCTCTCTCTCTACCTCTCTCTCTACCTCTCTACCTCTCTCTCTACATCTCTCTCTCTCTCTCTCTCTCTACATCTCTCTACCTCTCTCTCTACATCTCTCTCTCTCTCTCTCTCTACCTCTCTCCTCTCTCTCTCTCTCTACCTCCTCTCTCTCTCTCTCTACCTCTCTCTCTACCTCTCTACCTCTCTCTCTACATCTCTCTCTCTCTCTCTCTCTACCTCTCTCTCTACCTCTCTCTCTCTCTCTCTCTCTACCTCTCTCTCTCTCCTACCTCTCTCTCTCTCTACCTCTCTCTCTCTCTCTCTCTCCCCTTCTCTCAAATTCTGCTCTTTCGCCCCCTTCCTCCTCCTCCGCTCGTTAAAAAACCACCCCAGCCTAGCTTCCAGGCATGTCAGTCGATAATCGTGTCAACTTGACATCCTGACCTGAACATTCAATTTATTGATCTTCATTTATTCGGATGTAAGGAGCCCTTGCTCTTCAAAATTAATCCTGGTTAATAAGACCTAGACCTCTGCCCCACCCAGCATGAGTAGGGCTCTCTGTTAGTCCAATCTATCCAGGGCTCCAGCTTGGCCACCCAGCATGAGTAGGACTCTCTGTTAGTTAAACCTATACTGGGC
>NC_034191.2:80122122-80157122 GCF_002021735.2 Oncorhynchus kisutch
GTAAGGGGATGATCATCAGCCATACAGAGATACGATTAGTCTCAGATGGGAGTGGAACCATTCGTAAGGGATGATCATCAGCATACAGAGATACGATTAGTCTCAGAATGGGGAGTGGAACCATTCGTAAGGGATGATCATCAGCCATACAGAGATACGATTAGTCTCGATGGGAGTGGAAACCATTCGTAAGGGGATGATCATCAGCCATACAGAGATACGATAGTCTCAGATGGGAGTGGAACCATTCGTAAGGGGATGATCATCAGCCATACAGAGATACGATTAGTCTCAGATGGGAGTGGAACCATTCGTAAGGGGATGATCATCAGGATAGCCATACGAGATACAATGAGTAAGGGGATGAAACCAAATTTAGTGATCAGATGGAGATGCTGAGATGGTTTGATCTGTAGGAAAGTAGGTGAGTGGTTGGTAATGGCTTAGGGTCCCTGCATACCACAGCTGGCTTGCTTCTGAAGCTAAGCAGGGTTGGTCCTGGTGAGTTCCTGGATGGGAGACCAAATGCTGCTGGAAGTGGTGTTGGAGGGCCAGTAGGAGGCACTCTTTGCTCTGGTCTAAAAATGTATCCCAATTCCCCAGGGCAGACACTGCTGTTCATAAATGACCAGCATGGTCAAATAATAATAATCACAGGCAGAACAGTTGAAACGGGAGCAGCAGCACGGCCAGGTGGACTGGGGACAGCAAGGAGTCATCATGTCAGGTAGTCCTGAGGCATGGTCCTAGGGCTCAGGTCCTCCAAGAGAGAGAAAGAAAGAGAGAAAGAGAGAATTAGAGAGAGGACACCGGATAAGACAGTAGAAATACTTCAGATATAACAAACTGACCCTAGCCCCCTGACACATAAACTACTGCAGCATAAATACTGGAGGCTGAGACAGGAGGGGTCAGGAGACACTGTGGCCCCATCCGATGATACCCCCGGACAGGGCCAAACAGGAAGGATATAACCCCACCAACTTTGCCAAAGCACAGCCCCCACACCACTAGAGGGATATCTTCAACCACCAACTTACCATCCTGAGACAAGGCCGAGTATAGCCCACAAAGATCTCCGCCACGGCACAGCCCAAGGAGGGGGGTAAGAGTAGGGGTGTTAACCCCGGTGTCCTGGCTAAATTCCCAAATCACGGTCACCTAATAATCCCAGTTTACAAATGGCTCATTCATCCCCCTCCTCTCCCCTGTAACTATTCCCCAGGTCGTTGCTGCAAATGAGAACGTGTTCTCAGTAAACTTACCTGGTAAAATAACGGATAAGTAAAATAAATAAATAGGGTCGATGTTAACCGAACAGGTAGACTGCTGTGATTCCACCAAACTGGTCAGTTTACTGTGTGTGATGGTGATTGTCTGACATGTGGAGAAGAGATGTAGGTAGACGATGAGGAGGGTGATGTCTGACATGTGGAGAAGAGATGTAGGTAGACGATGAGGAGGGTGATGTCTGACATGTGGAGAAGAGGTGTAGGTAGACGATGAGGAGGGTGGTGTCTGACATGTGGAGAAGAGATGTAGGTAGACGATGAGGAGGGTGATGTCTGACATGTGGAGAAGAGATGTAGGTAGACGATGAGGAGGGGGATGTCTGACATGTGGAGAAGAGATGTAGGTAGACGATGAGGAGGGTGATGTCTGACATGTGGAGAAGAGATGTAGGTAGACGATGAGGAGGGTGATGTCTGACATGTGGAGAAGAGATGTAGGTAGACGATGAGGAGGGTGATGTCTGACATGTGGAGAAGAGATGTAGGTAGACGATGAGGAGGGTGATGTCTGACATGTGGAGAAGAGATGTAGGTAGACGATGAGGAGGGTGATGTCTGACATGTGGAGAAGAGATGTAGGTAGACGATGAGGAGGGTGATGTCTGACATGTGGAGAAGAGATGTAGGTAGACGATGAGGAGGGTGATGTCTGACATGTGGAGAAGAGATGTAGGTAGACGATGAGGAGGGTGATGTCTGACATGTGGAGAAGAGATGTAGGTAGACGATGAGGAGGGGGATGTCTGACATGTGGAGAAGAGATGTAGGTAGACGATGAGGAGGGTGATGTCTGACATGTGGAGAAGAGACGTAGGTAGACGATGAGGAGGGGGATGTCTGACATGTGGAGAAGAGATGTAGGTAGACGATGAGGAGGGTGATGTATGACATGTGGAGAAGAGACGTAGGTAGACGATGAGGAGGGTGATGTCTGACATGTGGAGAAGAGATGTAGGTAGACGATGAGGAGGGTGATGTATGACATGTGGAGAAGAGATGTAGGTAGACGATGAGGAGGGTGATGTCTGACATGTGGAGAAGAGATGTAGGTAGACGATGAGGATGGAAACTCGGAACATGGCAGGAAGTAAAAGAACGGCAAAAGAAACATCTCAGTATAGAGAGAAGTGTCGCTACTGTCACGACTTCCACCGAAGGTTGCTCCTCTCCCTGTTGGGGCGGCGCTCGGCGGTCGTCGTCACCGGTCTACTAGCTGCCACTGAAGGTGGCTCCTCTCGCTGTTCGGGCGGCACTCGGCGCTCGGCGGTCGTCGTCACCGCCTGCGCTGAGGATCCCCAGTCCGGGGCCTGCGGCGAGGGTCCCCAGTCCGGGGCCTGCGGCGAGGGTCCCCAGTCCGGGGCCTGCAGCGAGGGTCCCCAGTCCGGGGCCGGCGGCGAGGGTCCCCAGTCCGGACCCTCCCCTTTAAAGTCAGGTTTTGCGGCCGGAGTCCGCACCTTTGGGGGGGTGATTACTGTCACGCCCTGGCCATAGAGAGGCTTTTATTATCTATTTTGGGTAGGCCAGGGTGTGACTAGGGTGGGCATTCTAGCTTCTTTATTTCTATGTTTTCCTATTTCTTTGTGTTTGGCCGGGTAGGAGGGGATGTGAGGTGTCGTTACTGGCTGGGAGAGGAGAGGAGGGGATGTGAGGTATCGTTACTGGCTGAGTAGGAGGGGATGTGAGGTGTCGTTACTGGCTGAGTAGGAGGGGATGTGAGGTGTCGTTACTGGCTCGGAGAGGAGTGGAGGGATGTGAGGTGTCGTTACTGGCTGGGAGAGGAGGGGATGAGGCAGAGGGTAGAGGAAGCAGGATGCTGAGAGGGGTTGTCACTGGCAGATAGAGAGGGTGAGGCGCTGACGGAGCAGCGGTCATGGGGCCAGAGGGACCTGAGGGAGGAGAGGAGCCGGAGGCTGTCAAGGGAGCGGGCAACGGACCCTGGAGGCCAGAGCTGAACCCCGGAAAACCAGTTACACCGGCGGAAAAGACATGAGAGGAGGGGGCGTAGAGGAAGCAGTATGCTGAAAGAGATAGGCCAAGATATGCTGAGAGAATGCCGGCCTGCTGGGCCATCGGGGGGAGCTAAAGCTGCAGGGACGTAGGCTAGTTCAAATGCCAACTGGGAGGAGAAGTCAGGTCCGGAGCTGGTTTGGTGGCCTTGGTTGAAATCCTTAAGACCTGATCTGAGTTAGGGAAGCAGAGTTGGTGGTGTTGGTGGTGGTGGTGGTGCTGCGGGTGTCATCATGGTGGCCCTCGGGTGGGTGGTGTTGGGGGTGTTGGTGGTGTTGGGGGTGCTGCGAGTGTCATCATGGTGGCCCTCGGGTGGGTGGCGTTGGGGGTGTTGGTGATGTCGGTGGTGTTGGTGGTGTTGGGGGTATTGGTGAGGTTGGGGGTTTTGGCTGTGTTTGGGGTGGTGGTGGTGATGGGGATGTAGGCTAGTTCAAATGCCAACTGGGAGGAGAAGTCATGTCCCGATCTGGTTTGGTGGCCTTGGCTGAAATCCTTAATACCTGATCTGAGGCAGGGAAGCAGAATTGGTGGTGTTTGTGGTGGTGGTGGTGGGGGTGGTGGTGGTGTTGGGGAAGTTGGTGGTGTTGGGGAGGTTGGAGGTGGTGGTGGTGGTGGTGGTGGTGGTGGTGGTGGGGTGTTGGGGGTGTGGGGGTGGTGGTGTTGTGGTGTTGGTGGTGGTGTTGGGAATGTTGGTATGGTGGGGGTGGTGGGGGTGTTGTTGGTGTTGGGGGTGTTTGTGGTGGTGGTGTTTGTGGTGGTGTTGGCAGTGTTGGGGGTGGTGGTGTTGGGAGTGTTGGTGGTGTTTGGGGTGTTGGGGGTGTTGGTGGTGTTGGTGGTGGTGGTGTTTGTGGTGTGTTGGGGGTGTTGGTGGTGTTAATGATGTTGGTGTTGGGGGTGTTGGGGGTGTTGTTGGTGTTGGGGAGGTTGGGGGTGTTGGTGTTGTTGGTGTTGGGGGCATTGGTGTTGTTGGTGTTGTTGGTGTTGGGGAGGTTGGGGGCATTGGTGTTGTTGGTGTTGGGGAGGTTGGGGGTGTCGGTGTTGTTGGCGTTGGAGGTGTTGTTGGTATTGGGGGTGTTGGGGGTGTTGGTGGTGTTGGTGGTGGTGTTGGGAGTACTGGTATGGTGGGTGTGGTGGGGGTGTTGGTGGTGGTGGGGGTGGTGGGGGTGTTGTTGGTGTTGGGGTGGTGGTGTTTGTGGTGGTGGGGGTGTTAATGATGTTGGTGGTGTTGGCGGTGTTGGGGGGTGGTGGTGGTGGTGTTTGTGGTGGTGGTGGTGGTGGGGGTGGTGTTGGGGATGTTGGTGGTGTTGGGTGGAGTTTGGGGGTTTGGGGGTGTTGGTGGTGTTGGTGGTGGTGATGGGGGTGGTGTTTGTGGTGGTGTTAATGATGTTGGTGTTGGTGGTGTTGGGTATGTTGGTGTTGGGGAGATTGGGGGTGTTGGTGTTGTTGGTGTTGGGGTCATTGGTGTTGTTTGTGTTGGGGAGGTTGGGAGTGTTGGTGTTGTTTGTGTTGGAGATGTTGTTGGTATTGGGGGTGTTGGGGTGGTGGGGGTGTTGTTGGTGTTGGGGGTGTTTGTGGTGGTGGTGTTTGTGGTGTTGGGGGTGTTAATGATGTTGGTGGTGTTGGCGGTGTTGGGGGTGGTGGTGGTGTTGGGAGTGTTGGTGGTGTTGGGGATGTTGGTGGTGTTAATGATGTTGGTGTTGGTGGTGTTGGGGGTATTGGTGTTGGTGTTCTTGGTGTTGGGGAGATTGGGGTTGTTGGTGTTTGGGGCATTGGTGTTGTTGGTGTTGTTTGTGTTGGGGAGGTTGGGGAGTGTTGGTGTTGTTGGTGTTGGGGTGGTTGGGGGGTGTTGGTGTTGATTGTGTTGGAGGTGTTGTTGGTATTGTGGGTGTTGGGGGTGTTGGGGGTGTTGGTGGTGTTGGAGGTGTTTTTGGTATTGGGGGTGTTGATGTTGTTGGTGTTGGGGAGGTTGGGGGTGCTGGTGTTGTTGGTTTTGGGGGCATTGGTGTTGTTGGTGTTGGGGGTGTTGGTGGTGGTGTTGGGAGTGTTGGTATGGTGGGGGTGGTGGGGTGTTGGAAGTGGTGGGGGTGTTTGTGGTGGTGTTGGGGGGTGTTAATGATGTTGGTTGGGTGGTGTTGGTTAGTGTTGGGGGTGGTGTTGGTGTTGGGGGTGTTGGTGGGGTTGGGTGGTGTTTGGGGTGTTTGGGGTGTTGGTGGTGGGGGTGGTGTTTGTGGTGGTGTTGGGGGTGTTGGTGGTGTTAATGATGTTGGTGTTGGTGGTGTTGGGGGTGTTGGGGTTGGTGAGGTTGGGGGGTGTTGGTGTTGTTGGTGTTGGGGGCATTGGTGTTGTTGGTGTTGTGGACGTTGGGGGTGTTGGTGTTGTTGGTGTTGGAGGTGTTGTTGGTATTGGGGGTGTTGGGGGTGTTGGTGGTGGTGTTGGGAGTGTTGGTATGGTGGGGGTGTTGGTGGTGGTCGAGGGTGGTGGGGGTGTTGTTGGTGTTTGGGTTGTTGTGGGTGTTTGTGGTGGTGGTGTTTGTGGTGGTGGTGGTGTTGGGGATGTTAATGATGTTGGTGGTGTTGGTGTGTTGGGGGGTGATGGTGGTGTTGGAAGTGTTGGTGGTGTTGCGTGGTGTTTGGGATGTTGGGGTGTTGGCGGTGTTGGTGTTGTTGGTTTTGGGGAGGTGGGTGTGTTGGTGTTGTTGGTTTTGGGGGCATTGGTGTTGTTGGTGTTGGGGGAGTTGGTGGTGTTGGTGGTGGTGTTGGGAGTGTTGGTATGGTGGGGGTGGTGGGGTGTTGGTGGTGGTGTTGGGAGTGTTGGTATGGTGGGGGTGTTGGTGGTGGTCAAGGTGGTGGGGGTTGTTGGTGGAGTTTGGGTTGTTGTGGGTGTTTGTGGTGGTGGTGTTTGTGGTGGTGGAGGGTGTTGGGGGTGTTAATGATGTTCGTGGTGTTGGTGTGTTGGGGGTGGTGGTGGTGTTGGAAGTGTTGGTGGTGTTGCGTGGTGTTTGGAATGTTGGGGTGTTGGCGGTGTTGGTGTTGGTGGTGTTAATGATGTTGGTGTTGGTGGTGTTGGTGGTGTTAATGATGTTGGTATTGGCGGTGTTGGTGTTGGCGGTGTTGGTGGTGGGGGTGTTGGTGGTGTTAATGATGTTGGTGTTGTTGGTGTTGGTGTTTGGCGTGTTGGTGTTGTTGGTGTTGGGGAGGTTGGGGGTGTTGGTGTTGTTGGTGTTGGGGGGGTCGGGGTGTCGGTGTTGGAGGTGTTGTGGGATTGGGGGTGTTGGTGGTGTTGGAGGTGTTGTTGGTATTGGGGTGTTGGGAGTGTTGGGGGTGTTGGTGTTGGAGGTGTTGGAAGTGTTGGGGGTGTTGGTGTTGGAGGTGTGTTGGTATTGGGAGTGTTGGGGTGCGGGTGTCATCATATGGTAACAACATGGGTGGAGGTGGTTGTGGTCCTGGAAGGATGGTGCAGCCATCATCAATCGATCAAAAAAATTCAAGGTTACACAGTAAATGATCTTTAGTATCAGTCATCAGTGATCCATGGAGCCTACCCTGTGCCCCCCCCGTGAGTGTCCAGGCAAGTGATATCTTTGGCAGGCTTCTCTCCTCCCTCAGTGTCCCCTCTCCTCTCCTCTCCAGCCATTACTACCCTTCTTCCTGACTTGGTTTTAATATTGAATCATGTTGTTATATAAATCTATGCAGCGCAGACTGGGCCCAAAATTGCTTGTGCATATCAATTGCTCCCCCCCATAATCACACGAATAAAATAAATAATTGTAAAATTGTAGGAAAGGTTGGCTGTCTTGCCAACGTAATAACAACAGCTTATTCAGACAGGAACAGCATTATTTCTCTCAATCCTCTTGCCGTTGCACGCTGTGAGTCAAATGGAAGGCATTTCTGTTTGTGGTTGCCAAGACTAGTTTTAAGATGAGCCAAATTAAGAACAACAAGGTATTTGGAATGATAGGCTTCATACTGTATAATTTAGAGGAATTACTGAAGAAAAACATAAATACAACATTATGTTACATGAGGTTTAATGTTAACGACAGATGCCTTTCAGGTATTCGTGACTGTGTGTGAGTGTGTGCGTGTGTGTGTGTGTGTGTGTGTGCGTGCGTGCATGCACGCTTGTGTGTGTGTGAACAGCTTGTATACTCCATTTTGGTTTGTTCTGGATCATGTCCAAGTAGAAGACGCAGCGACGGACGACAGGGATTTGAGGGTTTGTGTTTTTACACGCTGCCCTGTTTAGTCAGAGAGATTTGAATAGTGTTTGAGCTGTATGTAATAGTGTGTGTGTGTGTGTGTGTGTGTGTGTGTGTGTGTCTGTGTTATCTGCGTGGGATGCACGCATTATTGTGTTTCTGTTCTGAGAAGAACACAAAGAGAACTGACAGGTGCTACTGCTGTATACCTACCTGTCCAGGTAGACTAACCTCCAGGTGTATACCTACCTGTCCAGGTAGACTAACCTCCAGGTGTATACCTACCTGTCCAGGTAGACTAACCTCCAGCTGTAATACCTACCTGTCCAGGTAGACTAACCTCCAGCTGTATACTACCTGTCCAGGTAGACTAACCTCAGGTGTATACCTACCTGTCCAGGTAGACTAACCTCCAGCTGTATACCTACCTGTCCAGGTAGACTAACCTCCAGGTGTATACCTACCTGTCCAGGTAGACTAACCTCCAGGTATATACCTACCTGTCCAGGTAGACTAACCTCCAGGTGTATACCTACCTGTCCAGGTAGACTAACCTCCAGCTGTATACCTACCTGTCCAGGTAGACTAACCTCCAGGTGTATACCTACCTGTCCAGGTAGACTAACCGCCAGCTGTATACCTACCTGTCCAGTAGACTAACCCTCCAGGTTGTATACCTACCTGTCCAGGTCAGACTA
The DNA here is from genome assembly GCF_002021735.2 of Oncorhynchus kisutch. Lineage (NCBI taxonomy): Eukaryota > Metazoa > Chordata > Actinopteri > Salmoniformes > Salmonidae > Oncorhynchus > Oncorhynchus kisutch. The sequence goes on from NC_034191.2 coordinate 80,130,324, forward strand.
ACCTCCAGGTGTATACCCTACCTGTCCAGGTAGACTAACCTCCAGGTGTATACCTTACCTGTCCAGGTAGACTAACCTCCCAGGTGTTACCTACCTGTCCAGGTAGACTAACCTCCAGGGTATACCTACCTGTCCAGGTTAGACTAACCTCCAGGTGTATACCTACCTGTCCAGGTAGACTAACCTCCAGGTGTATACCTACCTGTCCAGGTAGACTAACCTCCAGGTGTATACCTACCTGTCAGGTAGACTAACCTCCAGGTGTATACCTACCTGTCCAGGTAGACTAACCTCCAGGTGTATACCTACCTGTCCAGGTAGACTACCTCCAGGTGTATACCTACCTGTCCAGGTAGACTAACCTCCAGCTGTATACCTACCTGTCCAGGTAGACTAACCTCCAGCTGTATACCTACCTGTCCAGTAGACTAACCTCCAGGTATATACCTACTGTCCAGGTAGACTAACCTCCAGCCTGTATACCTACCTGTCCAGGTAGACTAACCTCCAGGTGTATACCTACCTGTCCAGGGTAGACTAACCTCCAGGTATATACCTAACCTGTCCAGTAGACTACCTCCAGGTGTATACCTACCTGTCCAGGTAGACTAACCTCCAGGTGTATACCTACCTGTCCAGGTAGACTAACCTCCAGGTGTATACCTACCTGTCCAGGTAGACTAACCGCCAGCTGTATACCTACTGTCCAGGTAGACTAACCTCCAGGTGTATACCTACCTGTCCAGGTAGACTAACCTCCAGGTGTATACCTACCTGTCCAGGTAGACTAACCTCCAGGTGTATACTACCTGTCCAGGTAGACTAACCTCCAGGTGTATACCTACCTGTCCAGGTAGACTAACCTCCAGGTGTATACCTACCTGTCCAGGTAGACTAACCACCAGGTGTATACTACCTGTCCAGGTAGACTTAACCTCCAGGTGTATACCTACCTGTCAGGTAGACTAACCACCAGGTGTATACCTACCTGTCCAGGTAGACTAACCTCCAGCTGTATACCTACCTGTCCAGGTAGACTAACCTCCAGGTGTATACCTACCTGTCGCAGGTAGACTAACCTCCAGGTGTATACCTACCTGTCCAGGTAGACTAACCTCCAGCTGTATACCTACCTGTCCAGGTAGACTAACCTCCAGGTGTATACCTACCTGTCCAGGTAGACTAACCTCCAGGTATATACCTACCTGTCCAGGTAGACTAACCTCCAGGTGTATACCTACCTGTCCAGGTAGACTAACCTCCAGGTGTATACCTACCTGTCCAGGTAGACTAACCCCCAGGTGTATACCTACCTGTCCAGGTAGACTAACCGCCAGCTGTATACCTACCTGTCCAGGTAGACTAACCTCCAGGTGTATACCTACCTGTCCAGGTAGACTAACCTCCAGGTGTATACCTACCTGTCCAGGTAGACTACCTCCAGGTGTATACCCTACCTGTCCAGGTAGACTAACCTCCAGCTGTATACCTACCTGTCCAGGTAGACTAACCAACAGGTGTATACCTACCTGTCCAGGTAGACTAACCTCCAGGTATATACCTACCTGTCCAGGTAGACTAACCTCCAGGTGTATCCTACCTGTCCAGGTAGACTAACCTCCAGGTGTATAACCTACCTGCCAGGTAGACTAACCTCCAGGTGTATACCTACCTGTCCAGGTAGACTAACCTCCAGCTGTATACCTACCTGTCCAGGTAGACTAACCTTCAGGTGTATACCTACCTGTCCAGGTAGACTAACCTCCAGGTGTATACCTACCTGTCCAGGTAGACTAACCTCCAGCTTATACCTACCTGTCCAGGTAGACTAACCTCCAGGTTGTATACCTACCTTTCCAGGTAGACTAACCTCCAGGTAATACCTACCTGTCCAGGTAGACTAACCTCAGGTTATACCTACCTTTCCAGGTAGACTAACCTCCAGGTATATACCTACCTGTCCAGGTAGACTAACCTCCAGTGATACCTACCTGTCCAGGTAGACTAACCTCCAGGTGTATACCTACCTGTCCAGTAGACTAACCCTCCAGCTGTATACCTACCTGTCCAGGGTAACTAACCTCCAGCTGTATACCTACCTGTCCAGGTAGACTAACCTCCAGGTGTATATCCTACCTGTCCAGGTAGACTAACCTCCAGGTGTATACCTACCTGTCCAGGTAGACTAACCTCCAGGTGTATACCTACCTGTCCAGGTAGACTAACCTCCAGCTGTATACCTACCTGTCCAGGTAGACTAATCTCCAGCTGTATACCTACCTGTCCAGGTAGACTAACCTCCAGGTGTATACCTACCTGTCCAGGTAGACTAACCTCCAGGTGTATACCTACCTGTCCAGGTAGACTAACCTCCAGGTGTATACCTACCTGTCCAGGTAGACTAACCTCCAGGTGTATACCTACCTGTCCAGGTAGACTAACCTCCAGGTGTATACCTACCTGTCCAGGTAGACTAACCTCCAGCTGTATACCTACCTGTCCAGGTAGACTAACCTCCAGGTGTATACCTACCTGTCCAGGTAGACTAACCTCCAGGTGTATACCTACCTGTCCAGGTAGACTAACCTCCAGCTGTATACCTACCTGTAAAGGTAGACTAACCTCCAGGTGTATACCTACCTGTCCAGGTAGACTAACCTCCAGGTATATACCTACCTGTCCAGGTAGACTAACCTCCAGGTGTATACCTACCTGTCCAGGTAGACTAACCTCCAGGTGTATACCTACCTGTCCAGGTAGACTAACCTCCAGGTGTATACCTACCTGTCCAGGTAGACTAACCGCCAGCTGTATACCTACCTGTCCAGGTAGACTAACCTCCAGGTGTATACCTACCTGTCCAGGTAGACTAACCTCCAGGTGTATACCTACCTGTCCAGGTAGACTAACCTCCAGGTGTATACCTACCTGTCCAGGTAGACTAACCTCCAGCTGTATACCTACCTGTCCAGGTAGACTAACCTCCAGGTGTATACCTACCTGTCCAGGTAGACTAACCTCCAGCTGTATACCTACCTGTCCAGGTAGACTAACCTCCAGCTGTATACCTACCTGTCCAGGTAGACTAACCTCCAGGTGTATACCTACCTGTCCAGGTAGACTAACCTCCAGGTATATACCTACCTGTCCAGGTAGACTAACCTCCAGGTGTATACCTACCTGTCCAGGTAGACTAACCTCCAGGTGTATACCTACCTGTCCAGGTAGACTAACCTCCAGGTGTATACCTACCTGTCCAGGTAGACTAACCGCCAGCTGTATACCTACCTGTCCAGGTAGACTAACCTCCAGGTGTATACCTACCTGTCCAGGTAGACTAACCTCCAGGTGTATACCTACCTGTCCAGGTAGACTAACCTCCAGGTATATACCTACCTGTCCAGGTAGACTAACCTCCAGGTGTATACCTACCTGTCCAGGTAGACTAACCTCCAGGTGTATACCTACCTGTCCAGGTAGACTAACCTCCAGGTGTATACCTACCTGTCCAGGTAGACTAACCTCCAGCTGTATACCTACCTGTCCAGGTAGACTAACCTTCAGGTGTATACCTACCTGTCCAGGTAGACTAACCTCCAGGTGTATACCTACCTGTCCAGGTAGACTAACCTCCAGCTGTATACCTACCTGTCCAGGTAGACTAACCTCCAGGTGTATACCTACCTGTCCAGGTAGACTAACCTCCAGCTGTATACCTACCTGTCCAGGAAGACTAACCTCCAGGTGTATACCTACCTTTCCAGGTAGACTAACCTCCAGGTATATACCTACCTGTCCAGGTAGACTAACCTCCAGGTGTATACCTACCTGTCCAGGTAGACTAACCTCCAGGTGTATACCTACCTGTCCAGGTAGACTAACCTCCAGCTGTATACCTACCTGTCCAGGTAGACTAACCTCCAGCTGTATACCTACCTGTCCAGGTAGACTAACCTCCAGGTGTATACCTACCTGTCCAGGTAGACTAACCTCCAGGTGTATACCTACCTGTCCAGGTAGACTAACCTCCAGGTGTATACCTACCTGTCCAGGTAGACTAACCTCCAGCTGTATACCTACCTGTCCAGGTAGACTAACCTCCAGCTGTATACCTACCTGTCCAGGTAGACTAACCTCCAGGTGTATACCTACCTGTCCAGGTAGACTAACCTCCAGGTGTATACCTACCTGTCCAGGTAGACTAACCTCCAGGTGTATACCTACCTGTCCAGGTAGACTAACCTACAGGTGTATACCTACCTGTCCAGGTAGACTAACCTCCAGGTGTATACCTACCTGTCCAGGTAGACTAACCTCCAGCTGTATACCTACCTGTCCAGGTAGACTAACCTCCAGGTGTATACCTACCTGTCCAGGTAGACTAACCTCCAGGTGTATACCTACCTGTCCAGGTAGACTAACCTCCAGCTGTATACCTACCTGTCCAGGTAGACTAACCTCCAGGTGTATACCTACCTGTCCAGGTAGACTAACCTCCAGGTATATACCTACCTGTCCAGGTAGACTAACCTCCAGGTGTATACCTACCTGTCCAGGTAGACTAACCTCCAGGTGTATACCTACCTGTCCAGGTAGACTAACCTCCAGGTGTATACCTACCTGTCCAGGTAGACTAATCGCCAGCTGTATACCTACCTGTCCAGGTAGACTAACCTCCAGGTGTATACTACCTGTCCAGGTAGACTAACCTCCAGGTGTATACCTACCTGTCCAGGTAGACTAACCTCCAGGTGTATACCTACCTGTCCAGGTAGACTAACCTCCAGCTGTATACCTACCTGTCCAGGTAGACTAACCAACAGGTGTATACCTACCTGTCCAGGTAGACTAACCTCCAGGTATATACCTACCTGTCCAGGTAGACTAACCTCCAGGTGTATACCTACCTGTCCAGGTAGACTAACCTCCAGGTGTATACCTACCTGTCCAGGTAGACTAACCTCCAGGTGTATACCTACCTGTCCAGGTAGACTAACCTCCAGCTGTATACCTACCTGTCCAGGTAGACTAACCTTCAGGTGTATACCTACCTGTCCAGGTAGACTAACCTCCAGGTGTATACCTACCTGTCCAGGTAGACTAACCTCCAGCTGTATACCTACCTGTCCAGGTAGACTAACCTCCAGGTGTATACCTACCTGTCCAGGTAGACTAACCTCCAGCTGTATACCTACCTGTCCAGGTAGACTAACCTCCAGGTGTATACCTACCTTTCCAGGTAGACTAACCTCCAGGTATATACCTACCTGTCCAGGTAGACTAACCTCCAGGTGTATACCTACCTGTCCAGGTAGACTAACCTCCAGGTGTATACCTACCTGTCCAGGTAGACTAACCTCCAGCTGTATACCTACCTGTCCAGGTAGACTAACCTCCAGCTGTATACCTACCTGTCCAGGTAGACTAACCTCCAGGTGTATACCTACCTGTCCAGGTAGACTAACCTCCAGGTATATACCTACCTGTCCAGGTAGACTAACCTCCAGGTGTATACCTACCTGTCCAGGTAGACTAACCTCCAGGTGTATACCTACCTGTCCAGGTAGACTAACCTCCAGGTGTATACCTACCTGTCCAGGTAGACTAACCGCCAGCTGTATACCTACCTGTCCAGGTAGACTAACCTCCAGGTGTATACCTACCTGTCCAGGTAGACTAACCTCCAGGTGTATACCTACCTGTCCAGGTAGACTAACCTCCAGGTGTATACCTACCTGTCCAGGTAGACTAACCTCCAGCTGTATACCTACCTGTCCAGGTAGACTAACCAACAGGTGTATACCTACCTGTCCAGGTAGACTAACCTCCAGGTATATACCTACCTGTCCAGGTAGACTAACCTCCAGGTGTATACCTACCTGTCCAGGTAGACTAACCTCCAGGTGTATACCTACCTGTCCAGGTAGACTAACCTCCAGGTGTATACCTACCTGTCCAGGTAGACTAACCTCCAGCTGTATACCTACCTGTCCAGGTAGACTAACCTTCAGGTGTATACCTACCTGTCCAGGTAGACTAACCTCCAGGTGTATACCTACCTGTCCAGGTAGACTAACCTCCAGCTGTATACCTACCTGTCCAGGTAGACTAACCTCCAGGTGTATACCTACCTGTCCAGGTAGACTAACCTCCAGCTGTATACCTACCTGTCCAGGTAGACTAACCTCCAGGTGTATACCTACCTTTCCAGGTAGACTAACCTCCAGGTATATACCTACCTGTCCAGGTAGACTAACCTCCAGGTGTATACCTACCTGTCCAGGTAGACTAACCTCCAGGTGTATACCTACCTGTCCAGGTAGACTAACCTCCAGCTGTATACCTACCTGTCCAGGTAGACTAACCTCCAGCTGTATACCTACCTGTCCAGGTAGACTAACCTCCAGGTGTATACCTACCTGTCCAGGTAGACTAACCTCCAGGTGTATACCTACCTGTCCAGGTAGACTAACCTCCAGGTGTATACCTACCTGTCCAGGTAGACTAACCTCCAGCTGTATACCTACCTGTCCAGGTAGACTAACCTCCAGCTGTATACCTACCTGTCCAGGTAGACTAACCTCCAGGTGTATACCTACCTGTCCAGGTAGACTAACCTCCAGGTGTATACCTACCTGTCCAGGTAGACTAACCTCCAGGTGTATACCTACCTGTCCAGGTAGACTAACCTACAGGTGTATACCTACCTGTCCAGGTAGACTAACCTCCAGGTGTATACCTACCTGTCCAGGTAGACTAACCTCCAGCTGTATACCTACCTGTCCAGGTAGACTAACCTCCAGGTGTATACCTACCTGTCCAGGTAGACTAACCTCCAGGTGTATACCTACCTGTCCAGGTAGACTAACCTCCAGCTGTATACCTACCTGTCCAGGTAGACTAACCTCCAGGTGTATACCTACCTGTCCAGGTAGACTAACCTCCAGGTATATACCTACCTGTCCAGGTAGACTAACCTCCAGGTGTATACCTACCTGTCCAGGTAGACTAACCTCCAGGTGTATACCTACCTGTCCAGGTAGACTAACCTCCAGGTGTATACCTACCTGTCCAGGTAGACTAATCGCCAGCTGTATACCTACCTGTCCAGGTAGACTAACCTCCAGGTGTATACCTACCTGTCCAGGTAGACTAACCTCCAGGTGTATACCTACCTGTCCAGGTAGACTAACCTCCAGGTGTATACCTACCTGTCCAGGTAGACTAACCTCCAGCTGTATACCTACCTGTCCAGGTAGACTAACCAACAGGTGTATACCTACCTGTCCAGGTAGACTAACCTCCAGGTATATACCTACCTGTCCAGGTAGACTAACCTCCAGGTGTATACCTACCTGTCCAGGTAGACTAACCTCCAGGTGTATACCTACCTGTCCAGGTAGACTAACCTCCAGGTGTATACCTACCTGTCCAGGTAGACTAACCTCCAGCTGTATACCTACCTGTCCAGGTAGACTAACCTTCAGGTGTATACCTACCTGTCCAGGTAGACTAACCTCCAGGTGTATACCTACCTGTCCAGGTAGACTAACCTCCAGCTGTATACCTACCTGTCCAGGTAGACTAACCTCCAGGTGTATACCTACCTGTCCAGGTAGACTAACCTCCAGCTGTATACCTACCTGTCCAGGTAGACTAACCTCCAGGTGTATACCTACCTTTCCAGGTAGACTAACCTCCAGGTATATACCTACCTGTCCAGGTAGACTAACCTCCAGGTGTATACCTACCTGTCCAGGTAGACTAACCTCCAGGTGTATACCTACCTGTCCAGGTAGACTAACCTCCAGCTGTATACCTACCTGTCCAGGTAGACTAACCTCCAGCTGTATACCTACCTGTCCAGGTAGACTAACCTCCAGGTGTATACCTACCTGTCCAGGTAGACTAACCTCCAGGTGTATACCTACCTGTCCAGGTAGACTAACCTCCAGGTGTATACCTACCTGTCCAGGTAGACTAACCTCCAGCTGTATACCTACCTGTCCAGGTAGACTAACCTCCAGCTGTATACCTACCTGTCCAGGTAGACTAACCTCCAGGTGTATACCTACCTGTCCAGACCAGAGCCCTGTGGGTCGTAGCCTAACGCTACACTACTTCAGACCAGAGACCTGTGGGACGTAGCCTAATGCTACACTACTTCAGACCAGAGCCCTGTGGGACGTAGCCTAACGCTACGCTACTTTAGACCAGAGACCTGTGGGACGTAGCCTAACGCTACGCTACTTCAGACCAGAGCCCTGTGGGACGTAGCCTAACATTGCTTCAGACCCTGCCCTGTGGGACGTAGCCTAACGCTACGATACTTCAGACCAGAGCCCTGTGGGACGTAGCCTAACATTGCTTCAGACCAGAGCCCTGTGGGACGTAGCCTAATGCTCACTACTTCAGACCAGAGCCCTGTGGGACGTAGCCTAACGCTACGCTACTTCAGACCAGAGAATTGTGGAACATAACCTCACGCTACACTACTTTAGACCAGACCCCTGGGGAACGAAGCCTGATGCTACGCTAATCATGCATTGATCCCTTAAGCCCTCTGTTCTTGGAACACTATGTTGTTGGAACACTATGTTGTTGGAACACTATGTTATTGGAACACTATGTCGTTGGAACACTATGTCGTTGGAACACTGTTATTGGAACACTATGTCGTTGGAACACTATGTCGTTGGAACACTATGTCGTTGGAACACTGTCGTTGGAACACTATGTCGTTGGAACACTATGTCGTTGGAACACTATGTCGTTGGAACACTATAATGTTGGAACACTATGTTGTTGGAACACTATAATGTTGGAACACTATGTTGTTGGAACACTATAATGTTGGAACACTATGTTGTTGGAACACTATGTTGTTGGAACACTATAATGTTGGAACACTATGTTGTTGGAACACTATGTCGTTGGAACACTATGTCGTTGGAACACTATGTTGTTGGAACACTATGTTGTTGGAACACTATAATGTTGGAACACTATGTTGTTGGAACACTATGTCGTTGGAACACTATGTCATTGGAACACTATGTCGTTGGAACACTATGTTATTGGAACACTATGTCGTTGGAACACTATAATGTTAGAACACTATGTCGTTGGAACACTATGTCATTGGAACACTATAATGTTAGAACACTATGTTGTTGGAACACTAAGTTGTTGGAACACTATGTCGTTGGAACACTATGTCGTTGGAACACTATAATGTTAGAACACTATGTCGTTGGAACACTATTTCGTTGGAACACTATAATGTTAGAACACTATGTCGTTGGAACACTATGTCGTTGGAACACTATAATGTTAGAACACTATGTCGTTGGAACACTATTATTGGAACACTATGTTGTTGGAAGACTATGTTGTCACTGAAGGGGGAGGGAGGGAGTGAGGGCAGGGAGAGCTGGAAGGAAGGACGGAAGGTGAGAGAGGGAAGTGAGGGAGGGATGGAAGGAAGGAGGGAAGGGAGTGAGGGAGAGCAGGAGGGAGGGCAGGAGAGAGGGATGGAGGGATAGAAGGGAGGGAAGGAAGGAAGGAAGGACAGGAGAGGGGCAGGGAGGGAACATGTTGGCCAAGCAGATCACCTGTTGCTTTTCCAAAATAGGACTCAACTGGAGATTCAATTTTAGAAGTGGCTGGCGGGAGCTGGGTAGGGCTGGGGGGGGGCAGGGGTAGCGGACAGAGATTGCGTCCCAATGGCCCCCTATGTAGTCCACTACTTTTGACCAGAGCGCCATGGGCCCTGACCAGCACCCTATGGGCCCTGGTCAAAAGTAGTGCACTACATAGGGAATAGGGTGCATTTGGGACTCAGCAAAAAACATAGACAGCGGCGACAGGAACTGTACAGGGGTATAATGACTGACGATGAATGACGATCACAAGCCTTCTCTCTCTCTCGCTCTCGCTCTTTCTCTCTCTTTCTCTCTCTTTCTCTCTCTCTCTCTCTCTCGCTCTCTCTCTCTCTCTCTCTCTCTCTCTCTCTCTCTCTCTCTCTCTCTACTTCGCCCCAGCCCATAACAACCACCACACTAATTATAGGACAGCACATTTGCATCTACATTTGTATCCAGATCTGATCTGTCTATTATAATGTGGTCCAGATCTGATCTGTCTAGTATACTGTCTGTGGTCCAGGTCTGATCTGTCTAGTATACTGTATGTGGTCCAGGTCTGATCTGTCTAGTATACTGTCTGTGGTCCAGATCTGATCTATCTAGTATACTGTCTGTGGTCCAGATCTGATCTGTCTAGTATACTGTCTGTGGTCCAGTTCTGATCTGTCTAGTATACTGTCTGTGGTCCAGGTCTGATCTGTCTAGTATACTGTCTGTGGTCCAGATCTGATCTGTCTAGTATACTGTCTGTGGTCCAGATCTGATCTGTCTAGTATACTGTCTGTGGTCCAGTTCTGATCTGTCTAGTATACTGTATGTGGTCCAGATCTGATCTGTCTAGTATACTGTCTGTGGTCCAGATCTGATCTGTCTAGTATACTGTCTGTGGTCCAGTTCTGATCTGTCTAGTATACTGTATGTGGTCCAGATCTGATCTGTCCAGTACACTGTGGTCCAGGTCTGATCTGTGTAGTATACTGTCTGTGGTCCAGGTCTGATCTGTCTAGTATACTGTCTGTGGTCCTCATCTGTCTAGTATATTGTGGTCCAGATCTGATCTGTCTAGTATACTGTCTGTGGTCCAGGTCTGATCTGTCTAGTATACGGTATGTGGTCCAGATCTGATCTGTCTAGTATACTGTCTGTGGTCCAGGTCTGATCTGTCTAGTATACGGTCTGTGGTCCAGATCTGATCTGTCTAGTATACTGTCTGTGGTCCAGATCTGATCTGTCTAGTATACTGTCTGTGGTCCAGATCTGATCTATCTAGTATACTGTCTGTGGTCCAGATCTGGTCTGTCTAGTATACTGTGGTCCAGATCTGATCTGTCTAGTATACTGTTGTCCAGGTCTGATCTGTCTAGTATACTGTCTGTGGTCCAGATCTGATCTGTCCATTACACTGTCTGTGGTCCAGATCTGATCTGTCCATTACACTGTCTGTGGACCGGATCTGATCTGTCCAGTACACTGTGGTCCAGGTCTGATCTGTGTAGTATACTGTCTGTGGTCCAGGTCTGATCTGTCTAGTATACTGTCTGTGGTCCTCATCTGTCTAGTATATTGTGCTCCAGATCTGATCTGTCTAGTATACTGTCTGTGGTCCAGGTCTGATCTGTCTAGTATACGGTCTGTGGTCCAGATCTGATCTGTCTAGTATACTGTCTGTGGTCCAGGTCTGATCTGTCTAGTATACTGTCTGTGGTCCAGATCTGATCTGTCTAGTATACTGTCTGTGGTCCAGATCTGGTCTGTCTAGTATACTGTGGTCCAGATCTGATCTGTCTAGTATACTGTTGTCCAGGTCTGATCTGTCTAGTATACTGTCTGTGGTCCAGATCTGATCTGTCCATTACACTGTCTGTGGTCCAGATCTGATCTGTCCATTACACTGTCTGTGGACCGGATCTGATCTGTCTAGTATACTGTCTGTGGTCCTGATCTGTCCAGTATACTGTCTGTGGGCCGGATCTGATCTGTCTAGTATACTGTATTTCTACTTTCCACACATTACCAGGTTGGTCTCCAAAACATGACATCATCCCAAACACGACAACAAAGAAACCAAGACAGGAAACACAACAACAGAATATCATAATATATTTATATTTTCCACGGGCAAGTCCCTTCCTTCTCACTGAAGTGTGTGTTGTTGAAAATTTCTGTCACTCTGTCTTTGACCAGACATGGCTTGACTAGGTCTGTTGTAACGCCAGATTAAATTACATAATTATAGTTTACGACTCAAATAATCACAACGTGCAACGATACAAATATCAGAGAGAGAAACGAAAAGGCAAATGAAGTCAAATTCATGTGAGTACAACAGACGAATACTACCTATTCAAACAGAATATTCCATCCTGCATTCAATTTATGACTCACTCTCACTGCCATATTAAAACACAATAAACCCCCAAAAAACAAATATTTGTTTTTGTTTCTTCCCTGGAAGTGTAGCTCTTTGAAATACAAACCAGCTGCTCTCCTCCTTCAACGTTGGTGCTGTGAAATCTAAAGTGACAAAGCGTCGCCTTGGGTCTCGCCTCCCTCTCGCCTCTAACCTGCTACCCAGCACAGATGTTTCAGTTATTTACCATTTGGAAAATATATCGGGGGGGGGGGGGGGGGGGTTCTACTGTTGTGTGTTTAATGCATCGGCGTCTCGGTGCGGTGATTAGGTGCTGTAATTAAGGCATATTACCCATAGAAGGATCTGTTACTCTGGAGAGAGGAGAGCTTCATCATCCAACCCCAACCCCACGTTCTTCGCAGACCACCTTGACTGCTTCTAAAATGGCAGCCGTTTTCCTACACAGTGCACTACTTTTGAACAGGAGCAATATGGGTCTTATAGTTCGTAGTCAGTCTTGCTTCAGGAACTGATTTGCCAACGGAGAAGTTAAGAGAGGTCGTAGTGGGTGACACTCACTGACACTAAAATGTCACCTGGACTTTGTTCGCTAGCTCCGTAGCGGGCCTCTACCTCCACGAAAATACACCCCCCCCTCCCCCCATGGCAGTTCCCAGCCTTTCAAACTGGTCTCAGAGCGTTTCGTATCATTCTGTACATAAATCAGGAACACTTAATTTAGTATGGTCTGTTACGTTTGGTATGGTTTCATAAAACAGTTGATTCCTTAAGGCAAAAACGAAAGGAGGTTGGTTGGTTCAGGGTGGATTGGTAGGCGTATAAGGCGAACGTTTAGCAACCCAAAGGTTGTGAGTTAGAATCGCATCGCCAGACAACTTTAGCATTTTAGCTAATTAGCATATTTTGTAACTACTGACTACTTTTTAGATACTATACAACTACTTAACATGTTAGCTAACCCTTCCCCTAGCCCTAACCCTGTTAGCTAACCCTTCCCTTAACCCTTTAACCTAACTCCTAAACTTAACCTAAACTAACCTTAACCCAAAACCCTAACCCCTGGCCTAGCTAACGTTAGCGAGCTCGCTAACGTTAGCGGGCTCGCTAACATTAGCCACCTAGTTAGAATTTGTAACATGTCATATGTTTTGTAGATTTGTAACATATTGTACATTTAGTAAATTCCTAACATTTAATACAAATTATAATATGTAACATATCAAACTAAATGGGGTGTCACAGATTTACATACAGAATGATATGACATGCTCTGATACCATTTTGAGACTACTGTTCCTTCCTTCCTTCCTTCCTTCCTTCCTTCCTTCCTTCCTTCCTTCCTTCCTTCCTTCCTTCCTTCCTTCCTTCCTTCCTTCCTTCCTTCCTTCCTTCCTTCCTTGCTTCCTTGCTTCCTTGCTTCCTTGCTTCCTTCCCTCCTTCCTTCCTTCCTTCCTTCCTTCCCTCCTTCCTTCCTTCCTTCCTTCCTTCCTTCCCTCCCTCTGTATTGATGGAGGGAACAATGCCCTCAAGACAACTTTTACACCTCCTGGCTAAAATATTTACAAAAACATTGGAATGTGTGAGTGGATGTAGCCTCTGGGCCTCTGGGTTAGACTGTCCTGGGTTAGTCTGTCCTGGGTTAGTCTGTCCTGGACTAGTCTATCCTGGGTTAGTCTATCCTGGACTAGTCTGTCCTGGGTTAGTCTATCCTGGACTAGTCTATCCTGGGTTAGTCTGTCCTGGACTAGTCTGTCCTGGGTTCTTCTGTCCTGGGTTAGTCTGACCTGGGTTAGTCTGTCCTGGGTTAGTCTGTCCTTGACTAGTCTGTCCTGGACTAGTCTGACCTGGGTTAGTCTGTCCTCGGTTAGTCTATCCTGGATTAGTCTGTCCTGGACTAGTCTGTCTTGGGTTGGTCTGTCCTGGGTTAGTCTGTCCTGGGTTAGTCTGTCCTTGACTAGTCTGTCTTGGGTTAGTATGTCCTGGGTTAGTCTGTCCTGGGTTAGTCTGTCCTGGACTAGTCTGTCCTGGGTTAGTCTATCCTGGGTTAGTCTGTCCTGGACTAGTCTGTCCTGGGTTCATCTGTCCTGGGTTAGTCTGTCCTGGGTTAGTCTGTCCTGGACTAGTCTGTCCTGGGTTAGTCTGTCCTTGACTAGTCTGTCCTGGGTTAGTCTGTCCTGAAACAACAAAAGATGAATTTGTCTCATTGTGGGACATTGCGATGGCAAACACAGCCCCAGTGCCAGCCCCAGTCCCAGTGCGTAGCATAGCATAGCGTGACAACAATCTGACAACAGTACTTTCATGTTGAAGGACGTATGGCTTAATAATTATGTGCAGAACCTCATCTGCCAATGCCATGAGCGTTACATTTGAAAAATCTGGTAGTTGCTGTTGAAATTATAGAAAAGGGAACCATACTGCTTCATGGAAAATTACCAGTATTATCATTCACCTCCTTAAAATGCACAATTTGTTTTACAGGCAGGGAGGGAGGGTTCCTTCTCCTAAATAAAGTATTCTGGTCTATTCATAGCTCAATGAGTTTGTTTAATAAAGTGTTGTGGATGAGAATCGTTTTTTTTCTTTTTGAAGTTTCTTTGGTGTTCAAACAAGCAACAATAAGCCCAGTGTTGTTTCAAATCAACTCTTCTAGAGATCGGCTTATGTCTCTTGTTGTGAATAACCAATGCAGTTATTTATTTTCATTCTTGTTGAATAAATAAAACCATCCCTACAAAGCATTAACGTAATCCTGTGTAGCATGTCGTTCTCTGTCTCTGAAGCATATATCTTCTTGGCGCACTGATCCCTTTAGCCGGAACATTTTCGTCAACATCCGGTAAATTGCAGAGCGCCAAATTCAAATTAAATTACTAAAAATATTTTATTTTCATGAAATCACAAGTGCAATATAGGAAAACATAGGTTAGCTTGTTGTTAATCCACCTGGCATGTCAGATTTAAGACAAGCTTTACAGCAAACGCTTTCCAAGCATTTATGTTAGGACATCTCTCTCAGCAGACAAAGCATTGCAAACAGCTAGCAGCAAAGTAGATTGGTCATGAAAGTCAGAAGAGCAATAAAATGAATCGCTTACCTTTGATGATCTTCGGATGTTTGCACTCACGAGACTCCCAGTTACACAATAAATGTTCCTTTTGTTCGATAAAGATTATTTTTTACATGCAAAATACCTCCATTTGGTTGGTGCGTTATGTTCAGAAATCCACAGGCTCGAGCAGTCACGACGGGGCAGACACACATTCCAAATAGTATCCGTAAAGTTCGCAGAAACATGTCAAACGCTTTTTATAATCAATCCTCAGGTTGTTTTTACAACATATAATTGATAATATTTCAACCGGAACGTAGCTTTTTCAATAGGAGAGAGAGCGAAAATGTCTGCTCCAAGCTGTTGCACATGCAAAACTCTGCTGGCACCCAGCCATCCACTGACGCGATATGATCTTTCTCGCTCGTTTTTCAGAATAAAAGCCTGAAACTATGTCTAAAGACTGTTCACACCATGTGGGAGCCATAGAGAAGGGAATCTGGTTAATATCCCTTTAAATGGAGGGAAGGCATGCAATGGAACAGGGAGGTTTCAGGAAAAACAGCACTTCCTGGTTGGATTTTCCTCAGGTTTTCGCCTGCAATATCAGTTCTGTTATACTCACAGACAATATGTTTGACAGTTTTGGAAACCTTAGAGTGTTTTCTATCCTAATCTGATAATTATATGCATATTCTAGATTCTGGGCCTGAGAAATAGGCAGTTTCATTTGGGTATGTTTTTCATCCAAAATACTGCACCCTACACTCAAGAGGATATCATTCTCTGAAGCATGTTGTTCTCTCTCTCGGAAGAATGTCTTTCTCTGTCTCTGAAGCATATCATTCTGTGAAGCATGTCTTTCTCTGTTTCTGAAGCATATCATTCTCTGAAGCATGTCTTTCTCTGTCTCTGAAGCATATCATTTTCTGAAGCATGTCTTTCTCTGTCTCTGAAGCATATCATTTTCTGAAGCATGTCTTTCTCTGTCTCTGAAGCATATCATTCTGTGAAGCATGTCTTTCTCTGTTTCTGAAGCATATCATTCTCTGAAGCATGTCTTTCTCTGTCTCTGAAGCATATCATTTTCTGAAGAATGTTCTTCTCTCTCTCTGAAACATGTAGTTCTCTGTCTCTGAAGCATGTCGTTCTCTCTCTCTGAAGCATGTTGTTCTATATCTCTGAAGCATGTCGTTCTCTGTCTCTGAAGCATGTCGTTCTCTGTCTCTGAAGCATGTCGTTCTCTGTCTCTGAAGCATGTCGTTCTCTATATCTGAAGCATGTCGTTCTCTATATCTGAAGCATGTCGTTCCTCTGTCTCTGAAGCATGTCGTTCTCTGTCTCTGAAACATGTCGTTGTCTGTCTCTGAAACATGTCGTTCTCTGTCTCTGAAACATGTCGTTCTCTGTCTCTGTTTCTTAATTGATATTCACCACCTTGTATCATTTCCTCTGGTCTTAACACTGATGATGACACTGCTTTCCAAATCCCAATCATTTACATTCCTGCAAACAGACCGACCAACCGCTTTCCATGTCAGCACAAACTACACAGTGAATTCCCTCTAATAGCGCATATCAATTCTGATGACAAAAAGACGTAGGGACTTTGAGAGAGGAGAGGAGTTGGATAACTGAACCAGGGAGTCCCATGATGTATCAGAGTGTCTAACAGGCCTGGTAAACAGCACCATATGAGTGATTAGGACCATGTGGAAGTGTCTATAGGTTGTGTCCCATATGGGAATGTATCCCCTTAAATAGTGCACTACTTTTGACCAGAAACCAGAGCCCTATGTTCAAAAGTAGTGTACTTTTTAGGGAACAGGGTGCCAATTGCGATTCAACCTACGCGCCCTAGGGAGTTAGAATGGGCCAAAACACATCAGGGTTTAGGGGGGATGACAGTGTACTTGCTCCACCTCAGGATTCCTAGGTCATTAAGGGCTTAGTGTCCCAAATTGATTTTTCAGTCACTGCTCTCTGGGATGCAGACAGGCTCTAGTCTAGGAGAGGCAAAATGAGAAGACAGTCTCTAGTCTAGGAGAGGCCCAATGAGAAGTCAGTCTCTAGTCTAGGAGAGGCACAATGAGAAGACAGCCTCTAGTCTAGGAGAGGCACAATGAGAAGACAGTCTCTAGTCTAGGAGAGGCCCAATGAGAAGACAGTCTCTAGTCTAGGAGAGGCACAATGAGAAGTCAGTCTCTAGTCTAGGAGAGGCACAATGAGAAGACAGTCTCTAGTCTAGGAGAGGCACAATGAGAAACAGTTGTGTAGGATAGGCTTCTAGTCCAGGAGAGAACCAATGAGAAGAAATGTTCTAGTCTTGGAGAGGCCCAATGAGAAGTCAGTCTCTAGTCTAGGAGAGGCCCAATGAGAAGTCAGTCTCTAGTCTAGGAGAGGCACAATGAGAAACAGTAATGTAGGATAGGCTTCTAGTCTAGGAGAGAACCAATGAGAAGAAATGTTGTAGTCTTGGAGAGGCCCAATGAGAAGTCAGTCTCTAGTCTAGGAGAGGCCCAATGAGAAACAGTTGTGTAGGATAGGCTTCTAGTCTAGGAGAGAACCAATGAGAAGAAATGTTCTAGTCTTGGAGAGGCCCAATGAAAAGACAGGCTCTAGTCTAGGAGAGGCCCAATGAGATTACAGTCTCTAGTCTAGGAGAGGCCCAATGAAAAGACAGGCTCTAGTCTAGGAGAGGCCCAATGAGATTACAGTCTCTAGTCTAGGAGAGGCCCAATGATATTACAGTCTCTAGTCTAGGAGAGGCACAATGAAAAGACAGGCTCTAGTCTAGGAGAGGCACAATGAGATTACAGTCTCTAGTCTAGGAGAGGCCCAATGAGATTAGAGTCTCTAGTCTAGGAGAGGCACAATGAGATTACAGTCTCGAGTCTAGGAGAGGCCATTGAGAAACACTAGGGAAGTATGGTGTCTCCCTGTTAGTGTGGTGCCTCCTTGTTAGTGTGGTGCCTCCCTGGTTGTCTGGTGACTCTCTGGTTGTGTGGTGTCTCTCTGGTTGTGTGGTGTCTCCTTGTTAGTGTGGTGCCTCCCTGGTTGTGTGGTGTCTCCCTGGTTGTGTAGTGCCTCCCTGGTTGTGTAGTGTCTCCCTGGTTGTGTGGTGTCTCCCTGGTTGTGAGGTGTCTACCTGGTTGTGTAGTGTCTCCCTGGTTGTGAGGTGTCTCCCTGGTTGTGAGGTGTCTACCGGGTTGTGAGGTTTCTACCTGGTTGTGTAGTGTCTCCCTGTTGTGAGGTGTCTACCTGGTTGTGTAGTGTCTCCCTGGTTGTAAGGTGTCTACCTGGTTGTGAGGTGTGTCCTTGTTAGTGTGGTGCCTCCCTGTTAGTGTGGTGTCTACTTGGTTATGTGGTGTCTCCCTGGTTGTGAGGTGTCTACCTGGTTGTGAGGTGTCTCCCTGGTTGTGTAGTGTCTACCTGGTTGTGAGGTGTCTCCCTGGTTGTGTAGTGTCTCGCTGGTTGTGAGGTGTCTCCTTGTTAGTGTGGTGCCTCCCTGTTAGTGTGGTGTCTACTTGGTTATGTGGTGTCTCCCTGGTTGTGAGGTGTCTCCCTGGTTGTGTAGTGTTTCCCTGGTTGTGAGGTGTCTACCTGGTTGTGAGGTGTATCCCTGGTTGTGTAGTGTCTACCTGGTTGTGAGGTGTCTACCTGGTTGTGAGGTGTATCCCTGGTTGTGTAGTGTCTCCCTGGTTGTGTATTGTCTCCCTGGTTGTGTGGTGTCTCCCTGGTTGTGTAGTGTCTCCCTGGTTGTGAGGTGTCTACCTGGTTGTGAGGTGTATCCCTGGTTGTGAGGTGTATCCCTGGTTGTGTAGTGCCTCCCTGGTTGTGAGGTGTCTACTTGGTTGTGTGGTGTCTCCCTGGTTGTGAGGTGTCTACTTGGTTATGTGGTGTCTACCTGGTTGTGAGGTGTCTCCTTGTTAGTGTGGTGCCTACTTGGTTGTGAGGTGTATCCCTGGTTGTGTAGTGTCTCCCTGGTTGTGTAGTGTCTCCCTGGTTGTGTGGTGTCTACCTGGTTGTGAGGTGTCTACCTGGTTTTGAGGTGTATCCCTGGTTGTGTAGTGTCTCCCTGGTTGTGAGGTGTCTACCTGGTTGTGAGGTGACTACCTGGTTGCGAGGTGTCTACCTGGTTATGTGGTGTCTCCCTGGTTGTGAGGTGTCTACCTGGTTGTGAGGTGTCTACCTGGTTGTGAGGTGTCTCCCTGGTTGTGAGGTGTCTACCTGGTTGTGAGGTGTCTACCTGGTTGTGAGGTGTCTACCTGGTTGTGAGTTGTCTCCCTGGTTGTGAGGTGTCTCCCTGGTTGTGAGGTGTCTACCTGGTTGTGAGGTGTCTACCTGGTTGTGAGGTGTCTACCTGGTTGTGAGGTGTCTACCTGGTTGTGAGGTGTCTACCTGGTTGGGAGGTGTCTACCTGGTTGTGAGGTGTCTCCCTGGTTGTGAGGTGTCTACCTGGTTGTGAGGTGTCTACCTGGTTGGGAGGTGTCTACCTGGTTGTGAGGTGTCTCCCTGGTTGTGAGGTGTCTCCCTAGTTGTGTGGTGTATCCCTGGTTGTGAGGTGTCTACCTGGTTGTGAGGTGTCTCCCTGGTTGTGAGGTGTCTCCCTAGTTGTGTGGTGTATCCCTGGTTGTGAGGTGTCTACCTGGTTGTGAGGTGTATCCCTGGTTGTGAGGTGTCTACCTGGTTGTGAGGTGTCTACCTGGTTGTGAGGTGTATCCCTGGTTGTGAGGTGTCTACCTGGTTGTGAGGTGTATCCCTGGTTGTGAGGTGTCTACCTGGTTGTGAGGTGTCTCCCTAGTTGTGTGGTGTATCCCTGGTTGTGAGGTGTCTCCCTGGTTGTGAGGTGTCTCCCTAGTTGTGAGGTGTCTCCCTGGTTGTGAGGTGTCTCCCTGGTTGTGAGGTGTCTCCTTGTTAGTGTGGTGCCTACTTGGTTGTGTGGTGTATCCCTGGTTGTGAGGTGTCTACCTGGTTGTGAGGTGTATCCCTGGTTGGGAGGTGTCTACCTGGTTGTGAGGTGTCTCCCTGGTTGTGAGGTGTCTACCTGGTTGTGAGGTGTCTACCTGGTTGTGAGGTGTCTACCTGGTTGTGAGGTGTCTACCTGGTTGTGAGGTGTAT
Source organism: Oncorhynchus kisutch (assembly GCF_002021735.2). Classification (NCBI taxonomy): domain Eukaryota; kingdom Metazoa; phylum Chordata; class Actinopteri; order Salmoniformes; family Salmonidae; genus Oncorhynchus; species Oncorhynchus kisutch. The sequence goes on from NC_034191.2 coordinate 80,150,519, forward strand.
CCCTGGTTGTGAGGTGTCTCCCTGGTTGTGAGGTGTATCCCTGGTTGTGAGGTGTATCCCTGGTTGTGAGGTGTCTACCTGGTTGTGAGGTGTCTCCCTGGTTGTGAGGTGTATCCCTGGTTGTGAGGTGTATCCCTGGTTGTGAGGTGTCTACCTGGTTGTGAGGTGTATCCCTGGTTAAAACACATTTCAGTCATCGTCATATTATTACAATGTAATAGAAACATTAATAACAGTAATTATCTGTATGAAAAACACATTCCAAAATTGAAGCGTGGTCTTCCTAGCTCATAATTGGTTGTAGGATGTTATATCTATAGTATCAATGCTTTTTCAGGGACGTTTAAACGTTAAAACAACTGATGAACGGAGCGGAAGTTGCGGAGATGACGGTCTGCCTTGTGTTTTCTTTCGAGGCAGAGGATGCTGAAGAGTAGAACCCCCCTCTGTCAATCCTCCTTAGAATTAATATTCTGATTTGATATGACAGAGTTGGCAAAATGGATGACACCCGTGTCAGAAGCACCACAGCACCAACACAAGGATGCTTTGTCCAAAGAAATGGCATGGAATGCTGTAGTATCCGTCACCCGGAGAACCAGGTATGTCAGAGATACTGTATATAATGACGAGATGCTCATGTCTCCACTCCTAACAATGGGAGTCGTTGTCCTAAAGGCACGGAGGCAGGCGGTCTGCTTATCAGTCTACTTATCGTTGTGTTCCCGCGTGGACAGATTTTGACGGGGAGTTGACCCTCTCGCTTCGCCTCGTCTTGTCTGATTTTGTCAACAAAATCAATAAACGTGAATCTGGCCTGCAAAGTCCAATTGTTCAATTGTTGAGTAATGAACAAGGTACATTTATTGAGTGCAGATGTTTGTATAATTTTTACTCAACTTAATTTTTGATGTCTTGAGAAAGATATTCAGGAGAAATATGGTTGTTGTCATATAGCCATATAGTCACATAGCCATGTTGGACCCAGTCAATAGATCCAGAAGAGACCAAGTGGTCATGAATTTGTTTACGTCTCTGGTGAAGCAGGTCATTACTGCGCTGACTTCCTGTTGACGGTGTAATGTAGCAGGTCATTACTGGGCTGACGTCCTGTTGACGGTGTAGTGTAGCAGGTCATTACTGGGCTGACTTCCTGTTGACAGTGTAGTGTAGCAGGTCATTACTGCGCTGACGTCCTGTTGACGGTGTAGTGTAGCAGGTCATTACTGCGCTGACTTCCTGTTTACGTCTCTGGTGTAGCAGGTCATTACTGCGCTGACGTCCTGTTGACGGTGTAGTGTAGCAGGTCATTACTGGGCTGACGTCCTGTTGACGGTGTAGTGTAGCAGGTCATTACTGGGCTGACGTCCTGTTGACGGTGTAGCTCATCTGTAAGGCCTCTACTAAAATAACTCCATGTTTATCAATGACATCGTCAAGTCAACCTTCTCTTTACACACACACACACACACACACACACACGCGCGCGCGCGTGCGCACACACACACACACACACACACGTTAGTGGTTGCAGCTGTGTGTGTGTGTGTGTGTGTGTGTGTGTCGTTTCTGCTGCCACATTAATCTCCATGAGTAAGGGCTAGCAGGTGAGAAAACCGCTCCTAATCGGCATGGCAACGGAGACGCAGCACCTGGACACCTGCAGGTCGTCTCTACCCCCCCCCCCCCCACACCCCCATTTCCAAACCAGCAAACACCTGTAATAGTTATCACACCTAACAGTGAAATGCTGAATACAAGCCCTTAACCAACAGTACAAAAGTTAAAATAATAGATAAGTAAATTTTTTAAATTTGAAAATAAAAGCAACAAATAATTAAAGAGCAGCAGTAAAATAACAAGCAAGGCTACAATATATACTAATCCAATGTGGAGGTTATATACAGGGTGTTACGGTACAGAGTCAATGTGGAGGCTATATACAGGGTGTTACGGTACAGAGTCAATGTGGAGGCTATATACAGGGTATTACGGTACAGAGTCAATGTGGAGGCTATATACAGGGTATTACGGTACAGAGTCAATGTGGAGGCTATATACAGGGTATTACGGTACAGAGTCAATGTGGAGGCTATATACAGGGTGTTACGGTACAGAGTCAATGTGGAGGCTATATACAGGGTGTTACGGTACAGAGTCAATGTGGAGGCTATATACAGGGTGTTACGGTACAGAGTCAATGTGGAGGCTATATACAGGGTGTTACGGTACAGAGTCAATGTGGAGGCTATATACAGGGTGTTACGGTACAGAGTCAATGTGGAGGCTATATACAGGGTGTTACGGTACAGAGTCAATGTGGAGGCTATATACAGGGTGTTACGGTACAGAGTCAATGTGGAGGCTATATACAGGGTGTTACGGTACAGAGTCAATGTGGAGGCTATATACAGGGTGTTACGGTACAGAGTCAATGTGGAGGCTATATACAGGGTGTTACGGTACAGAGTCAATGTGGAGGCTATATACAGGGTGTTACGGTACAGAGTCAATGTGGAGGCTATATACAGGGTATTACGGTACAGATTCAATGTGGAGGCTATATACAGGGTGTTACGGTACAGAGTCAATGTGGAGGCTATATACAGGGTGTTACGGTACAGAGTCAATGTGGAGGCTATATACAGGGTGTTACGGTACAGAGTCAATGTGGAGGCTATATACAGGGTGTTACGTTACAGAGTCAATGTGGAGGCTATATACAGGGGGTACCGGTACAGAGTCAATGTGGAGGCTATATACAGGGTATTACGGTACAGAGTCAATGTGGAGGCTATATACAGGGGGTACCGGTACAGAGTCAATGTGGAGGCTATATACAGGGTGTTACGGTACAGAGTCAATGTGGAGGCTATATACAGGGTGTTACAGTACAGAGTCAATTTGGAGGCTATATACAGGGTATTACGGTACAGAGTCAATGTGGAGGCTATATACAGGGTGTTACGGTACAGAGTCAATGTGGAGGCTATATACAGGGTATTACGGTACAGAGTCAATGTGGAGGCTATATACAGGGTGTTACGGTACAGAGTCAATGTGGAGGCTATATACAGGGTATTACGGTACAGAGTCAATGTGGAGGCTATATACAGGGTATTACGGTACAGAGTCAATGTGGAGGCTATATACAGGGTATTACGGTACAGAGTCAATGTGGAGGCTATATACAGTGGGTACCGGTACAGAGTCAATGTGGAGGCTATATACAGGGTGTTATGGTACAGAGTCAATGTGGAGGCTATATACAGGGTGTTACGGTACAGAGTCAATGTGGAGGCTATATACAGGGTGTTACGGTACAGAGTCAATGTGGAGGCTATATACAGGGTGTTACGGTACAGATTCAATGTGGAGGCTATATACAGGGTATTACGGTACAGAGTCAATGTGGAGGCTATATACAGGGTGTTACGGTACAGAGTCAATGTGGAGGCTATATACAGGGGGTACCGGTACAGAGTCAATGTGGAGGCTATATACAGGGTATTACGGTACAGAGTCAATGTGGAGGCTATATACAGGGGGTACCGGTACAGAGTCAATGTGGAGGCTATATACAGGGTGTTATGGTACAGAGTCAATGTGGAGGCTATATACAGGGTGTTACGGTACAGAGTCAATTTGGAGGCTATATACAGGGTATTACGGTACAGAGTCAATGTGGAGGCTATATACAGGGTGTTACGGTACAGAGTCAATGTGGAGGCTATATACAGGGTATTACGGTACAGAGTCAATGTGGAGGCTATATACAGGGTGTTACGGTACAGAGTCAATGTGGAGGCTATATACAGGGTATTACGGTACAGAGTCAATGTGGAGGCTATATACAGGGGGTACCGGTACAGAGTCAATGTGGAGGCTATATACAGGGGGTACCAGTACAGAGTCAATGTGGAGGCTATATACAGGGGGTACCGGTACAGAGTCAATGTGGAGGCTATATACAGGGTATTACGGTACAGAGTCAATGTGGAGGCTATATACAGGGTGTTACGGTACAGAGTCAATGTGGAGGCTATATACAGGGTGTTACGGTACAGAGCCAATGTGGAGGCTATATACAGGGTGTTACGGTACAGAGTCAATGTGGAGGCTATATACAGGGGTACCGGTACAGAGTCAATGTGGAGGCTATATACAGGGGGTACCAGTACAGAGTCAATGTGGAGGCTATATACAGGGGGTACCGGTACAGAGTTAATGTGGAGGCTATATACAGGGTATTACGGTACAGAGTCAATGTGGAGGCTATATACAGGGTGTTACGGTACAGAGTCAATGTGGAGGCTATATACAGGGTGTTACGGTACAGAGTCAATGCGGAGGCTATATACAGGGTGTTACGGTACAGAGTCAATGCGGAGGCTATATACAGGGTGTTACGGTACAGAGTCAATGTGGAGGCTATATACAGGGTGTTACGGTACAGAGTCAATGTGGAGGCTATATACAGGGGGTACCGGTACAGAGTCAATGTGGAGGCTATATACAGGGTATTACGGTACAGAGTCAATGTGGAGGCTATATACAGGGTGTTACGGTACAGAGTCAATGTGGAGGCTATATACAGGGGGTACCGGTACAGAGTCAATGTGGAGGCTATATACAGGGGGTACCAGTACAGAGTCAATGTGGAGGCTATATACAGGGGGTACCGGTACAGAGTCAATGTGGAGGCTATATACAGGGTATTACGGTACAGAGTCAATGTGGAGGCTATATACAGGGTGTTACGGTACAGAGTCAATGTGGAGGCTATATACAGGGTGTTACGGTACAGAGTCAATGTGGAGGCTATATACAGGGTATTACGGTACAGAGTCAATGTGGAGGCTATATACAGGGTGTTACGGTACAGAGTCAATGTGGAGGCTATATACAGGGTATTACGGTACAGAGTCAATGTGGAGGCTATATACAGGGTATTACGGTACAGAGTCAATGTGGAGGCTATATACAGGGTATTACGGTACAGAGTCAATGTGGAGGCTATATACAGTGGGTACCGGTACAGAGTCAATGTGGAGGCTATATACAGGGTGTTACGGTACAGAGTCAATGTGGAGGCTATATACAGGGTGTTACGGTACAGAGTCAATGTGGAGGCTATATACAGGGTGTTACGGTACAGAGTCAATGTGGAGGCTATATACAGGGTGTTACGGTACAGAGTCAATGTGGAGGCTATATACAGGGTGTTACGGTACAGAGTCAATGTGGAGGCTATATACAGGGTATTACGGTACAGAGTCAATGTGGAGGCTATATACAGGGTGTTACGGTACAGAGTCAATGTGGAGGCTATATACAGGGTGTTACGGTACAGAGTCATTGTGGAGGCTATATACAGGGTGTTACGGTACAGAGTCAATGTGGAGGCTATATACAGGGTATTACGGTACAGAGTCAATGTGGAGGCTATATACAGGGTATTACGGTACAGAGTCAATGTGGAGGCTATATACAGGGTATTACGGTACAGAGTCAATGTGGAGGCTATATACAGTGGGTACCGGTACAGAGTCAATGTGGAGGCTATATACAGGGTGTTACGGTACAGAGTCAATGTGGAGGCTATATACAGGGTATTACGGTACAGAGTCAATGTGGAGGCTATATACAGGGGGTACCGGTACAGAGTCAATGTGGAGGCTATATACAGGGTGTTACGGTACAGAGTCAATGTGGAGGCTATATACAGGGTGTTACGGTACAGAGTCAATGTGGAGGCTATATACAGGGTGTTACGGTACAGAGTCAATGTGGAGGCTATATACAGGGGGTACCGTACAGAGTCAATGTGGAGGCTATATACAGGGGGTACCAGTACAGAGTCAATGTGGAGGCTATATACAGGGGGTACCGGTACAGAGTCAATGTGGAGGCTATATACAGGGTATTACGGTACAGAGTCAATGTGGAGGCTATATACAGGGTGTTACGGTACAGAGTCAATGTGGAGGCTATATACAGGGTGTTACGTTACAGAGCCAATGTGGAGGCTCTATACAGGGTGTTACGGTACAGAGTCAATGTGGAGGCTATATACAGGGGGTACCGGTACATAGTCAATGTGGAGGCTATATACAGGGGGTACCAGTACAGAGTCAATGTGGAGGCTATATACAGGGGGTACCGGTACAGAGTCAAAGTGGAGGCTATATACAGGGTATTACGGTACAGAGTCAATGTGGAGGCTATATACAGGGTGTTACGGTACAGAGTCAATGTGGAGGCTATATACAGGGTGTTACGGTACAGAGTCAATGCGGAGGCTATATACAGGGTGTTACGGTACAGAGTCAATGCGGAGGCTATATACAGGGTGTTACGGTACAGAGTCAATGTGGAGGCTATATACAGGGTGTTACGGTACAGAGTCAATGTGGAGGCTATATACAGGGGGTACCGGTACAGAGTCAATGTTGAGGCTATATACAGGGTATTACGGTACAGAGTCAATGTGGAGGCTATATACAGGGTGTTACGGTACAGAGTCAATGTGGAGGCTATATACAAGGGGTACCGGTACAGAGTCAATGTGGAGGCTATATACAGGGGGTACCAGTACAGAGTC
>NC_034191.2:80159622-80162122 GCF_002021735.2 Oncorhynchus kisutch
CGTCTGCTGCCTCGTCACCAGGGACAACGCTCTTTCATCCCGCTTGTGTTTCTTTGCTTTCTTTCTCCCTTTATCCACACAGTCATCAGTATCGGCCTCTCTTTCAGGGCTGGGCCCTCTGGGGCGGGGGGTCGGGGGGCGCGGGGGGGGGGGGGGTAGATTTACCTCAGAATGTGTGTTTCCGTCTGCCGTCAGATGAAAGGGGAGCGGTTGGATTTGACTCTTTGTGGATGTGTTAATGTAATTCTTCACAATGATATTGGTGATAACTGTTTGATAAAATTATGTTTTTGACATATTTCTTTTCTTGTACGACGATGGTTTTGCTGTCAGATGTATAAAATTGAGCACAGAGCCATGCAATCTCCATAGACAAACATTGGCAGTAGAATGGCCCGTACCGAAGAGCGCAATGACTTTCAACGTGGCACCGTAATAGGATGCCACCTTTCCAGCAAGTCAGTTCGTCATATTTCTGTCCTGCTAGAGCCGCCCCCCCCGGTCAACTGTAAGTGCTGTTATTGTGAAGTTGAAACATCTAGGAGCAACAACGGCTCAGCCGCAAAGTGGTAGGCCACACAAGCTAAGTGCTGAAGCTTGTAGCCTGTAAAAATCATCTGTCCTCGGTTGCAAACCCTCACTACCGAGTTCCAAACTGCCTCTGGAAGCAACATCAGCCCAATAACTGTTTGTCAGGAGCTTCATGAAATGGGTTTCCATGGACGAGCAGCCGCACAATAACTTAAATAATCCCCCTCCTCACCTTGACCCCCCCCCCAACAACAACAAAAAGAACATTGAGAATTGGACTTACTATGCATGTGATACGTGGTTGTCCCACCTAGCTGTCTGAAGATGAATACACTAAGTTGCTCTGGATAAGAGAGTCTGCTAAATGACTCACTACTGTAAGTGTCTCTGGATAAGAGAGTCTGTTAAATGACTCACTACTGTATTGTGTCTGGATCAGAGAGTCTGCTAAATGACTCACTACTGTAGTGTCTGGATCAGAGAGTCTGCTAAATGACTCACTACTGTAGTGTCTCTGGATCAGAGAGTCTGCTAAATGACTCACTACTGTAGTGTCTCTGGATCAGAGAGTCTGCTAAATGACTCACTACTGTAGTGTCTCTGGATCAGAGAGTCTGCTAAATGACTCACTACTGTAAGTGTCTCTGGATCAGAGAGTCTGCTAAATGACTCACTACTGTAAGTGTCTCTGGATCAGAGAGTCTGTTAAATGACTCACTACTGTAGTGTCTCTGGATCAGAGAGTCTGCTAAATGACTCACTACTGTAGTGTCTCTGGATCAGAGAGTCTGCTAAATGACTCACTACTGTAGTGTCTCTGGATCAGAGAGTCTGCTAAATGACTCACTACTGTAAGTGTCTCTGGATCAGAGAGTCTGCTAAATGACTCACTACTGTAGTGTCTCTGGATCAGAGAGTCTGCTAAATGACTCACTACTGTAAGTGTCTCTGGATCAGAGAGTCTGCTAAATGACTCACTACTGTAAGTGTCTCTGGATCAGAGAGTCTGCTAAATGACTCACTACTGTAAGTGTCTCTGGATCAGAGAGTCTGCTAAATGACTCACTACTGTAAGTGTCTCTGGATCAGAGAGTCTGCTAAATGACTCACTACTGTAAGTGTCTCTGGATCAGAGAGTCTGCTAAATGACTAATACACTTTGTCATCATCTAAATCTCTTCCAGTTACAGATGTTCTTCTATGTGGCGATGTGTTTGAAACATCAACAGTGTTGACTATGATATATTCACTAGTTAAAGATGATTTTGTATTCGTTTAGGCTATAGGTGGTTAAAACTATATTGTAATGTATCTGGTTCTGTGAGAGGCTGTGTCCCAAACGGCATCCTGGGGCCAAACGTAGTTCACTATTGGTGTGAGTGGGTTTGGGCTAACCCTCCCTGACCACGCTAACCCTTACCCCAGTGAAAACAGCACAAATAACATTTTGGTCCCCACCTCCCAAGCCGCACGCCCCTCCCCTCCTCCCGTCCGCATTAACAGAAACACAAACAGGGCCTTGAAGAGAAGCAAAACACAAGACTCCCCAATCACCCCCCCGGGTGATTGGGGAGTCTTGTGTTTTGCTTCTCTTCAAGGCCCTGTTTGGGGGGGCCCCCTTTGTCCTCCTTTGTCTAGCTGAGCATAATCAGCCCCAACTCAGCTCCCCCCAAATCATGAAACCAGCCCCCACTCAGCTCCCCCCAAATCATGAAACCAGCCCCAACTCAGTTCCCCCCCAAATCATGAAACCAGCCCCCACTCAGCTCCCCCCAAATCATGAAACCAGCCCCCACTCAGCTCCCCCCAAAAATCATGAAACCAGCCCCACTCAGCTCCCCCCAAATCATGAAACCAGCCCCCACTCAGCTCCCCCCAAAAATCATGAAACCAGCCCCCACTCAGCTCCCCCCAAATCATGAAACCAGCCCCCACTCAGCTCCCCCCAAAAATCATGAAACCAGCCCCC
>NC_034191.2:80167122-80169622 GCF_002021735.2 Oncorhynchus kisutch
GGGAGGGTTAGGGGAGGGTTAGAGGAGGGATAGAGGAGGGTTAGAGGAGGGTTAGAGGAGGGTTAGGGGAGGGATAGAGGAGGGTTACAGGAGGGTTAGAGGAGGGTTAGAGGAGGGTTAGGGGAGGGTTAGGGGAGGGTTAGAGGAGGGTTAGAGGAGGGTTAGAGGAGGGTTAGGGGAGGGATAGAGGAGGGTTAGAGGAGGGTTAGAGGAGGGTTAGGGGAGGGTTAGAGGAGGGTTAGAGGAGGGATAGAGGAGGGATAGAGGAGGGTTAGAGGAGGGATAGAGAAGGGTTAGGGGAGGGTTAGAGAAGGGTAAGAGGAGGGTTAGGGGAGGGTTAGGGGAGGGTTTTAGGAGGGATAGAGGGTAAGAGGATGGTTAGAGGAGGGTTAGGGGAGGGTTAGGGGAGGGTTAGTGGAGGGTTAGAGGAGGGATAGAGGAGGGTTAGGGGGGTAAGAGGAGGGTTAGAGGAGGGATAGAGGGTAAGAGGAGGGTTAGAGGAGGGTTAGGGGGTAAGAGGAGGGTTAGAGGAGGGTTAGGGGAGGGTAAGAGGAGGGATAGAGGAGGGTTAGAGGAGGGTAAGAGGGTAAGAGGATGGTTAGAGGAGGGTTAGGGGAGGGTTAGAGGAGGATAGAGGGTAAGAGGATGGTTAGAGGAGGGTTAGGGGAGGGTTAGAGGGTTAGAGGAGGGTTAGAGGAGGGTTAGAGGAAGGTTAGGGGAGGGTTAGAGGAGGGTAAGAGGATGGTTAGAGGAGGGTTAGGGGAGGGTTAGGGGAGGGTTAGAGGAGGGATAGAGGGTTAGAGGAGGGTTAGAGGAGGGTTAGAGGAGGGTTAGGGGAGGGTTAGAGGAGGGTCAGGGAAGGGTTAGGGGAGGGTTATGGGAGGGTTAAGAGAGGGTTAGGGGAGGGTTATGAGAGGGTTATGGGAGGGTTAAAGGAGGGTTAGGGGAGGGTTAGGGGAGGGTTAGAGGAGGGTTAGGGGAGGGTTATGAGAGGGTTAGGAGAGGGTTATGGGAGGGTTAAAGGAGGGTTATGGGAGGGTTAGGGGAGGGTTAGAGGAGGGTTAGTGTAGGTAGAGAGAGAAGTTTGGGTATGCCACGGCACAAAGTCTGCATACCAAATTACACCCTATTCCCTATATAGTGCCCTATTCCCTATATAGTGCCCTATTTGGCCAGGGTAGGCCGTCATTGTAAATAAGAATTTGTTCTTAACTGACATGCCTAGTTAAATCACGGTTAAATAAAACATTTAAATAGTGCCCTATTCCCTATATAGTGCCCTATTCCCTATATAGTGCCCTATTCCCTATATAGTGCCCTATTCCCTATACAGTGCCCTATTCCCTATATAGTGCCCTATTCCCTATATAGTGCCCTATTCCCTATATAGTGCCCTAATCCCTACATAGGGCTCTATTCCTTATTCCCTATATAGCTCTGGTTAAAAGTAGTGCACTATATAGGGAACAGGGGGCCATTTCAGAGTCAGACAAAGACTTCCTGTACATTTTTCTCTGCTGTGTTTGTCTTAGCAGGGATGGGAACCTGGCGACCCCCTTTTTGAAGGCAGATCCATTTCCACTCAGTCGGGGTCTTAACTTACATGCTGTTCAAACTGGCTCCGCGTTTGCGTCCGCCATCGTGTGCATGTTGATTTGTCTGTCCCCCACCAGACGCATTTATGACACGCAGGTTAAAATACCAAAAACCAACTGTGAACCAATTATATATATATTTGGGGACAGATGGAAAACACACATGAAACCTTTCGCGACATTTAGCTAGCTAGCTCTTGCTAGTTCATTTGTCCTGGGACATAAACATTTTAAGATGTTATTTACCCTCCTCTTTGTTTCTCTGGATCTTTGTAGACGTTTTGAGTCACACAAAAACCCCAAAATGATGCGTGTTTCTCTGGATCTTTGTAGACGTTTTGAGTCACACAAAAACCCCAAATGATTCGTGTTTCTCTGGATCTTTGTAGGCGTTTTGAGTTTCTCTTCTCAGACAATTAATCCACAGATAAAAGGGGAAACATAGTTTGTTTTTAGTTTGTTTTCTATGATGAATCTCTCCTTGTTCAGTCTTCTTCTTCTGTGGATTTTATATGACGCTTGGCAACTTTAAGTTGCATTACCACCACCAACTGTACTGGAGTGTGAACCTCAGTTCGTCTTTCAATCACCCACGTGGGTATATGCTCCTAAAAACCAATGAGGAGAGGCGAGACTTACAGCGTGTCAAGAGATCCGTTTGGATGGAATTATTTAAATAACATGTATGTGTACATTTATTTTGCTCAACGCAGTTTTTAGGACATTACTGTTCACAGTTAGAAATCTAATTAAAAATGTTAAAATGTGGTTGTGCCTCAGCAGTTTGTCTCATGTTATGTCAGTCACTGACAGTCACTCAATTAGCTCATGTCAGCTAACATTTTTTAGATTGCTATATTAGTTTATTGAGCAGCTATCTAAACTTGTTATCATGGTGGAATTAC
>NC_034191.2:80174622-80198222 GCF_002021735.2 Oncorhynchus kisutch
ATACACTATGGTGAATCACTAAAACAATACAGAAATACAGAAAAAGAAGTAACAGCACGTCAGAAATCCGCTCAGCGTAATGGAAACATCCATAGAATCTAACCACAAATTGGAAAACACTAAACAAACAACAACACAAAGAGTTATCTATCCAAAATGGAGATGTATGGGTAAACCACTTCGGCAATCTTTTTGGCTCTATAACATACGTCATTATAAAATCCATGTACACAAACAACAAGTGTGCAGTTCAAATTGGCAATAAACACACACATTTCTTCCCACAGAGCCGTGGGGTGAGACAGGGATGCAGCATAAGCCCCACCCTCTTCAACATATATATCAATGAATTGGCGAGGGCACTAGAACAGTCTGCAGCACCCGGCCTCACCCTACTAGAATCTGAAGTCAAATGTCTACTGTTTGCTGATGATCTGGTGCTTCTGTTCCCAACTAAGGAGGGCCGACAGCAGCACCTAGATCTTCTGCACAGATTCTGTCAGACCTGGGCCCTGACAGTAGATCTCAGTAAGACAAAAAATAATGGTGTTACAAAAAATGTCCAGTTGCCAAGACCACAAATACAAATTCCATCTAAACACCGTTGCACCATTAACTATACACAAAACCTATACATACCTCGGCCTAAACATTAGCGCCACAAGTAACTTCCACAAAGCTGTGAACGATCTGAGAGACAAGGCAAGAAGGGGCTTCTGTGCCATCAAAAGTAATATAAAATTGACATATCAATTAGGATCTGGCAAAATATACTTGAATCAGTCATAGAGCCCATTGTCCTTAATGGTTGTGAGGTCTGGGGTCCGCTCACCAACCAAGAAATCACAAAATGGGACAAACACCAAATTTAGACTCTGCGCGCAGAATTCTGCAAAAATATCCTCAATGTACATCGTAGAACACCAAATAATGCATGAAGAGCAGATTTAGGCCAATACCCACTAATTATCAGAAAATAGATAAGAGACAATAAAGTCTACAACCACCAAAAAGGAAGTGATTCCCAAACCTTCAATAACAAAGCCATCGCCTACAGAGAAATGAACCTGGAGAAGAGTCAACTAAGCAAGTTGGTCCTGGGGCTCTGTTCACAAACACAAACAAACATAAACAGACCCCACAAAGTCCCTGGACTATGTACAGACTCAGTGAGCATAGCCTTGCTATTGAGAAAGGTCGCTGAAGGCAGACATGGTTCTCAAGAGAAGACAGGCTATGTGCTCACTGCCCACAAAATGAGGTGGAAACTGAGCTTCACTTCCTAACCTCCTCCCAAATGTATGACCATAATAGAGAGAGATATTTCCCTCAGATTACACAGATCCAAAAAGAATTTGAAAACAAAACCGATTTTGATAAAGTCCCATATCTATTGGGTGAAATATCACAGTGTGACATCACAGCAGCAAGATTTGTGACCTGTTGCCGCAAGAAAAGTGAAACCAGTGAAGAACAAACACCATTGTAAATACAACCCATATTTATGTTTATTTATTTTCCCTTTTGTACATGAACTTTTTGCACATAATATGACATTTGAAATATCTTTCATATTTTTGAACATTTGTGGGTGCAATGTTTACTGTAAATTTTTTAACCACAGCATTTCTCCTGATCTTGTTACTGAGACAGTGGTGTCCGGGTTATTGAGGGTTCTGCTATAGTAGACCATGTAGTTGACCCTGTAGTTGACCCTGTAGTTGTCCCTGTAGTTGACCCTGTAGTTGACCCATGCATTAGACCCTGCATTAGAACCTGTATTAGACCCTGTAGTTGTCCCTGTAGTTGACCCTGTAGTTGACCCTGCATTAGAACCTGTATTAGACCCTGTAGTTGACCCTGTAGTTGACCCTGTATTAGACCCTGTAGTTGACCCTGTATTAGACCCTGTAGTTGACCCTGTAGTTGACCCTGTAGTTGACCCTGTATTAGACCCTGCATTAGACCCTGTAGTTGACCCTGCATTAGAACCTGTATTAGACCCTGTAGTTGTACCTGTAGTTGACCCTGTATTAGACCCTGTAGTTGACCCTGTAGTTGACCCTGTATTAGACCCTGTAGTTGACCCTGTAGTTGACCCTGTATTAGACCCTGTAGTTGACCCTGTAGTTGACCCTGTTGTTGACCCTGTATTAGACCCTGTAGTTGACCCTGTATTAGACCCTGTAGTTGACCCTGTATTAGACCCTGTAGTTGACCCTGTAGTTGACCCTGTATTAGACCCTGAATTAGACCCTGTAGTTGACCCTGTATTAGACCCTGTAGTTGACCCTGTATTAGACCCTGTAGTTGACCCTGTAGTTGACCCTATAGTTGACCCTGTATTAGACCCTGAATTAGACCCTGTAGTTGACCCTTTATTAGACCCTGTAGTTGACCCTATAGTTGACCCTGTATTAGACCCTGAATTAGACCCTGTAGTTGACCCTGTATTAGACCCTGTAGTTGACCCTGTAGTTGACCCTGTATTAGACCCTGTAGTTGACCCTGTATTAGACCCTGTAGTTGCCCCTGTATTAGACCCTGTAGTTGACCCTGTAGTTGACCCTGTATTAGACCCTGTAGTTGACCCTGTATTAGACCCTGTATTAGACCCTGTAGTTGACCCTGTAGTTGACCCTGTATTAGACCCTGCATTAGACCCTGTATTAGACCCTGTATTAGACCCTGTAGTTGACCCTGTAGTTGACCCTGTATTATACCCTGTAGTTGACCCTGTATTATACCCTGTAGTTGACCCTGTATTAGACCCTGTAGTTGACCCTGAATTAGAGCGTGTAGTTGACCCTGTAGTTGACCCTGTATTAGACCCTGTAGTTGACCCTGTATTAGACCCTGTAGTTGACCCTGTATTAGACCCTATAGTTGACCCTGTATTAGACCCTGTAGTTGACCCTGTAGTTGACCCTGTATTAGACCCTGTAGTTGACCCTGTAGTTGACCCTGTATTAGACCCTATAGTTGACCCTGTATTAGACCCTGTAGTTGACCCTGTAGTTGACCCTGTATTAGACCCTGTATTAGACCCTGTAGTTGACCCTGTAGTTGACCCTGTATTAGACCCTGTAGTTGACCCTGTATTAGACCCTGTAGTTGACCCTGTAGTTGACCCTGTATTAGACCCTGTAGTTGACCCTGTAGTTGACCCGTTATTAGACCCTGTATTGGACCCTGTAGTTGACCCTGTAGTTGACCCTGTATTAGACCCTGTATTAGACCCTGTAGTTGACCCTGTAGTTGACCCTGTAGTTGACCCTGTAGTTGACCCTGTAGTTGTCGCTGTAGTTGACCCTGTATTAGAGCATGTAGTTGACCCTGTAGTTGACCCTGTAGTTGACCCTGTATTAGACCCTGTAGTTGACCCTGTAGTTGACCCTGTAGTTGACCCCTGCATTAGACCCTGTATTAGACCCTGTAGTTGACCCTGTATTATACCCTGTATTAGACCCTGTAGTTGACCCTGTAGTTGACCCTGTAGTTGACCCTGTAGTTGTCGCTGTAGTTGACCCTGTAGTTGACCCTGTAGTTGACCCTGTATTTGACCCTGTATTAGACCCTGTAGTTGACCCTGTATTAGACCCTGTAGTTGACCCTGTAGTTGACCCTGTAGTTGACCCTGTAGTTGACCCTGTATTAGACCCTGTAGTTGACCCTGTAGTTGACCCTGTATTAGACCCTGAATTAGACCCTATAGTTGACCCTGTATTAGACCCTGTAGTTGACCCTGTATTAGACCCTGTAGTTGACCCTGTATTAGACCCTGTAGTTGACCCTGTAGTTGACCCTGTAGTAGACCCTGTAGTTGACCCTGTAGTTGACCCTGTATTAGACCCTGTAGTTGACCCTGTATTAGACCCTGTAGTTGACCCTGTAGTTGACCCTGTAGTTGACCCTGTAGTTTTCCCTGTAGTTGACCCTGTATTAGACCCTGTAGTTGACCCTGTAGTTGACCCTGTAGTTGACCCTGTAGTTGACCCTGTATTAGACCCTGTAGTTGACCCTGTTGTTGACCCTGTATTAGACCCTGTAGTTGACCCTGTATTAGAGCCTGTAGTTGACCCTGTAGTTGACCCTGTATTAGACCCTGTAGTTGACCCTGTAGTTGACCCTGTAGTTGACCCCTGCATTAGACCCTGTATTAGACCCTTTAGTTGACCCTGTAGTTGACCCTGTATTAGACCCTGTAGTTGACCCTGTAGTTGACCCTGTATTAGACCCTGTAGTTGACCCTGTAGTTGACCCTGTAGTTGACCCTGTAGTTGACCCTGTAGTTGACCCTGTAGTCGACCCTGTAGTTGACCCTGTCATTGCACATCGGACCTGTTGGAAGCGAGAAGACCTGGTTTCAAATACGATTTGTAGTTTTTTCAAATGCTTTACTAGTCTGAGTTTTCCTGTTGCAATAGTGAAACGTCTAAAAACTGCAAACCTTGCCCACGTGCCACTCCAAGCAGGCTCAAGGAAATGCCCCAGGGTCATGGTGTCATGTGAAACCGTCTGTCTGAACCAAGGAGCATTCCTATGAGGTGACATCGCTCGCCGGTTATCCTCCTCAAAACCGACATCAACATTCAAAATCGTGATTTATTTAACTCATGATAAAGTCCTGCTCAATTCCTGTTCAACACACACACACACACACAGACACACACACACAGACACACACACACACACACACACACACACACACACACACACACACACACACACACACACACACACACACACACACACACACACACACATACCGTCTTCTGAACTAGGAGCGCTGCAGTGTGTCCTCACGGTCTGTCTGTGTGTGTGTGTGTGTGTGTGTGTGTGAGGGATGCAGTGTGTCCCCATGGTGCTCAGCCACATTAAAGGTGATATGTGTTATTCCTCCTGTAGCACTGCTAGACTCATCACTTATCCTTTATCGCCTCTGAGAAGGCTGCGGTGTATGTGTGTGTGTGTGTGTGTGTGTGTGTGTGTGTCTGTCTGTGTGTGTGTGAGTGTTTGTGTGTATGTGTGTGTGTGTGTGTGAGAGTGTGTGTGAGAGTGTTTGTGTGTGTGTGTGTGTGTGTCTGTCTGTGTGTGTGTGTGTGTTTGTGTGTGAGTGTGTGTGTGTGTGTGTGTGTGTGTGTGTGTGTGTGTGTGTGTGTGTGTGTGTGTGTGTGTGCGGCCTGTCAGTCTCCTCTCTGCTATTTGTTTGAACAAAGACGCCACTCCAGGGGAATTAGGCAGAGGAGCCCAGAGCCCAGAGCCCAGAGTCCAGAGCCCAGAGCCCAGAGCCCAGAGCCCAGAGCCCAGAGCCCAGAGCCCAGAGCCCAGAGCCCAGAGCCCAGAACCCAGAGCCCAGAGCCTAGAGCCCAGAGCCCAGAGCCCAGAGCCCAGAGCCCAGAGCCCAGAGCCCAGAGTCCAGAGCCCAGAGCCCAGAGCCCAGAGCCCAGAGCCCAGAGCCCAGAGCCCAGAGCCCAGAGCCCAGAGCTCAAAGCCCAGAGCCCAGATCCCAGAGTCCAAAGCCCAGAGCCCAGAGTCCAGAGCCCAGAGCCCAGAGCCCAGAGCCCAGAGCCCTATACCCTATCCCCTATCCCCTGTCCCCTGTCCCCTATCCTCTATCCCCTATACCCTATACTCTGTCCCCTATACCCTATCCCAATCCCCTGTTCCCTATCCCCTACCCCCTGTCCCCTGTAGCGTATCCCCTATCCCCTATCCCCTGTGCCCTGTCCCCTATCCTCTATCCCCTATCCCCTGTCCCCTGTCCCCTGTCCCCTGTCCCCTGTCCCCTATCCCCTATCCCCTATCCCCTATCCCCTGTCCCCTGTCCCCTATCCTCTATCCCCTATACCCTATACTCTGTCCCCTATACCCTATCCCCTATCCCAATCCCCTGTTCCCTATCCACTACCCCCTGTCCCCTGTAGCGTATCCCCTATCCCTATCCCCTGTGCACTGTGCCCTGTCCCCTATACCTTATCCCCTATCCCCTATCCCCTATACCTTATACCCTATCCCCTATCCCCTATCCCCTGTCCCCTGTCCCCTATACCTTATCCCATATCCCCTATCCCCTGTGCCCTGTGCCCTGTCCCCTATCCTCTATCCCCTGTCCCCTGTCCCCTGTCCCCTGTCCCCTGTCCCCTGTCCCCTGTCCCCTGTCCCCTATCCCCTGTGCCCTGTGCCCTGTTCCCTATCCTCTATCCCCTATCCCCTATACCTTATACCCTATCCCATATACCCTATCCCCTGTCCCCTATCCCCTATCCCCTGTCCCCTATACCTTATCCCATATCCCCTATCCCCTGTGCCCTGTGCCCTGTCCCCTATCCTCTATCCCCTGTCCCCTGTCCCCTGTCCCCTGTCCCCTGTCCCCTGTCCCCTGTCCCCTGTCCCCTGTCCCCTGTCCCCTATCCCCTATACCCTATACCCTATCCCCTGTCCCCTGTCCCCTGTCCCCTATCCCCTATACCCTATACCCTATCCCCTGTCCCCTGTCCCCTGTCCCCTATCCTCTATCCCCTGTCCCCTGTCCCCTGTCCCCTGTCCCCTGTCCCCTGTCCCCTGTCCCCTGTCCCCTGTCCCCTATCCCCTGTGCCCTGTGCCCTGTTCCCTATCCTCTATCCCCTATCCCCTATACCTTATACCCTATCCCATATACCCTATCCCCTGTCCCCTATCCCCTATCCCCTGTCCCCTATACCTTATCCCATATCCCCTATCCCCTGTGCCCTGTGCCCTGTCCCCTATCCTCTATCCCCTGTCCCCTGTCCCCTGTCCCCTGTCCCCTGTCCCCTGTCCCCTGTCCCCTGTCCCCTGTCCCCTGTCCCCTGTCCCCTATCCCCTATACCCTATACCCTATCCCCTGTCCCCTGTCCCCTGTCCCCTATCCCCTATACCCTATACCCTATCCCCTGTCCCCTGTCCCCTGTCCCCTGTCCCCTATCCCCTGTGCCCTGTCGTCTATCCCCTATACCCTGTCCCCTGTCCCCTATCCCCTGTGCCCTGTGCCCTGTTCCCTATCCTCTATCCCCTATCCCCTATACCTTATACCCTATCCCCTATCCCATATACCCTATCCCCTGTCCCCTATCCCCTATCCCCTGTCCCCTATACCTTATCCCATATCCCCTATCCCCTGTGCCCTGTGCCCTGTCCCCTATCCTCTATCCCCTGTCCCCTGTCCCCTGTCCCCTGTCCCCTGTCCCCTATCCCCTATACCCTATACCCTATCCCCTGTCCCCTGTCCCCTATCCCCTATACCCTATACCCTATCCCCTGTCCCCTGTCCCCTGTCCCCTATCCCCTATACCCTATACCCTGTCCCCTGTCCCCTGTCCCCTGTCCCCTATCACCTGTGCCCTGTCGTCTATCCCCTATACCCTGTCCCCTGTCCCCTATCCCCTGTGCCCTGTGCCCTGTTCCCTATCCTCTATCCCCTATCCCCTATACCTTATACCCTATCCCCTATCCCATATACCCTATCCCCTGTCCCCTATCCCCTATCCCCTGTCCCCTATACCTTATCCCATATCCCCTATACCTTATACCATATCCCCTGTCCCCTTTACCATATCCCCTATCCCCTGTCCCTTATACCCTATCCCCTATCCCCTATCCCCTGTCCCCTGTCCCCTGTCCCCTGTCCCCTATTCCCTATCGCCTGTGCCCTGTGCCCTGTTCCCTAACCTCTATTCCCTGTCCCCTATCCTCTGTCCCCTATCCTCTATCCCCTATACCCTGTCCCCTGTCCCCTATCCCCTATCCCCTGTGCCCTGTTCCCTATCCTCTATCCCCTATACCTTATACCCTATCCCCTATCCCCTATCCCCTATCCCATATCCCCTGTCCCCTGTCCCATGTCCCCTGTCCCCTGTCCCCTGTCCCCTATACCCTATCCCCTGTGCCCTGTGCCCTGTTCCCTATCCTCTATCCTCTATCCCCTTTCTTCTATCCCCCCTATACCCTGTCCCCTGTCCCCTATCCCCTATCGCCTGTGCCCTGTGCCCTTTCCCTATCCTCTATCCCCTATCCCCTATACCCTGTCCCCTATCCCTATACCTTATACCCTATCCCCTGTCCCCTATCCCTATACCTTATACCCTATCCCCTATCCTCTATCCCTTATATCCTATCCCCTGTCACCTATTCCCTGTCCCTTATCCCTTATCCCCTATCCCCTATCCTCTATCCCCTATACCCTATCCTATGTCCCCTATACCCTATCCTCTGTCCCCTATACCCTATACCTTATTCCCTGTCCCCTATCTCCTATCCCCCACCCCCTATCCCCTGTCCCCTATCCCCTATCCCATCCCCTGTTCCCTATCCCCTATCCCCTATACCTTATACCCTATCCCCTATCCCCTGTCCCCTATCCCCTATCCCCTGTGCCCTGTGCCCTGTCCCCTATCCTCTATCCCCTATTCCCTAAACCTTATCCCCTATACCCTTCCCCGTATCCCCTGTCCCCTATCCTCTATTCCCTATCCCCTATACCCTGTCCCCTATACCCTATACCCTATACAATATTCTCTATCCCTTATATCCTATCCACTGTCCCCTATTCCCTGTCCCTTATTCCCTATCTCCTATCCCCTATAGAGTATCCCCTATCCCCTATACCTTATCCCCTATCTCCTATCCCCTATACCTTATCCCCTATCTCCTATCCCCTATACCTTATCCCCTATCTCCTATCCCCTATACCTTAGCCCCTATACCCTATACCTTATCCCATTTCTCCTATACCCTATACCTTATCCCCTATCTCCTATCCCCTATACCTTATCCCTTATACCGTATCCCCTATCCCATATCCCCTATATCCTATCCCCTATACATTATCCCATGTATCCTATCCCTTATACCTTATCCCCTATCTCCTATCCCCTATACCTTCTCCGCTATCTCCTATCCCCTATACCTTATCCCCTATCTCCTATCCCCTATACCTTATCCCTATCTCCTATCCCCTATACCTTACCCGCATCTCCTATCCCCTATCTCCTACCCCCTATACCTTATCCCATATCCCCTATCCCCTAAACCTTGCCCGCTATCTCCTATCCCCTATACATTATCCCATGTATCCTATCCCGTATACCTTATCCCCTATCTCCTATCCCCTATACCTTCTCCGCTATCTCCTATCCCCTATACCTTATCCCCTATCCCCTATCCCCTATACCTTATCCCCTATCTCCTATCCCCTATACCTTATCCCCTATCTCCTATCCCCTATACCTTATCCCCTATCTCCTATCCCCTATACCTTAGCCCCTATCCCCTATACCTTATCCCCTATCCCCTATCCCCTATACCTTATCCCCTATCCCCTATACCTTATCCACTATACCTTATCCCATGTCCCCTATCTCCTATCCCCTATACCTTATTCCCTATACCTTTTCCCCTATCCCCTATCCACTTTACCTTATCCCCTATCCCCTATACCTTATCCCCTATACCTTATCCCCTGTCCCCTATCCCCTATCCCCTATACCTTGTCCCCTATCCCCTATCCCCTATACCTTATCCCCTATCCCCTATCCCCTATCCCCTATATCTCATCCCCTATCCCCTATCCCCTAACCCCTATTCCCTATACCTTATCCCCTATCCCCTATCCCCTAACCCCTATCCCCTATCCCCTATCCCCTAACCCCTATCCCCTATACCTTATCCCCTATCCCCTATACCTTATCCCCTATCCCCTATACCTTATCCCCTATAACTTATCCCCTATACCTTATCCCCTAACCCCTACTCCTATACCTTATCCCCTAATCCCTATCCCCTAACCCCTATCCCCTATACCTTATACCCTAATCCCTATCCCCTATACCTTATCCCCTATCCCCTATACCTTATCCCCTAACCCCTAACCCCTATACCTTATCCCCTATACCTTATCCCCTATCCCCTATCCCCTATACCTTATCCCCTAACCCCTATCCCCTATACCTTATCCCCTAACCCCTATCCCCTATACCTTATCCCCTATCCCCTATACGTTATCCCCTATACCTTATCCCCTATCCCCTATACCTTATCCCCTATACCTTATCCCCTATCCTCTATCCCCTAACCCCTATCCCCTATACCTTATCCCCTAACCCCTATCCCCTATACCTTATCCCCTATACCTTATCCCCTAACCTCTATCCACTATATCTTATCCCCTATCTCCTATACGTTATCCCCTATACGTTATCCCCTATACCTTATCCCCTAACCTCTATCCACTATATCTTATCCCCTATCCCCTATACGTTATCCCCTATACCTTATCCCCTATACCTTATCCCCTATCCTCTATCCCCTATCCCCTATCCCCTATACCTTATCCCCTAACCCCTATCCCCTATACCTTATCCCCTATACCTTATCCCCTAACCTCTATCCACTATATCTTATCCCCTATCTCCTATACGTTATCCCCTATACCTTATCCCCTATCCCCTATCCCCTATCCCCTATCCCGTATCGTGCAGGGCTTTGACTAGGACCTTGCAGTAGGGTGCCATTTGGAACTTAGACAAAGAGGCTAAAGTACATCTTTCACGTCTCAATAAATCTGACTTAGAGATGCTTTACTTGCACCTCAAGGTAGACCCTGGAAGGCCGCGGAGAACAGAGCAGAGCGGCCATAAGATTGAATCCAATTGGCTTCCTGACGTTTTCTTCCGTCTGACCAATTGGCCCGAAAACCTTTTTAGCAGATGTAAAGCATCGTAACGTGAAAAGTTATTCATCCTCTCTGCCTCTGCTGGGTCCGCTATAGCTGTCTGTTATATGTTATTCATCCCCTCTGCCTCTGCTGGGTCTGCTATAGCTGTCTGTTATATGTTATTCATCCCCTCTGCCTCTGCTGGGTCCGCTATAGCTGTCTGTTATATGTTATTCATCCCCTCTGCTGGGTCCGCTATAGCTGTCTGTTATATGTTATTCATCCCCTCTGCCTCTGCTGGGTCCGCTATAGCTGTCTGTTATATGTTATTCATCCCCTCTGCCTCTGCTGGGTCTGCTATAGCTGTCTGTTATATGTTATTCATCCCCTCTCCCTCTGCTGGGTCCGCTATAGCTGTCTGTTATATGTTATTCATCCCCTCTGCCTCTGCTGGGTCCGCTATAGCTGTCTGTTATATGTTATTCATCCCCTCTGCTGGGTCTGCTATAGCTGTCTGTTATATGTTATTCATCCCCTCTGCTGGGTCTGCTATAGCTGTCTGTTATATGTTATTCATCCCCTCTGCCTCTGCTGGGTCTGCTATAGCTGTCTGTTATAGCAACACTCTACTCAGCAAACTGGATGCAGTCTATCACAGTGCCATCCGTTTTGTCACTAAAGCACCTTATACCACCCACCACTGCGACTTGTATGCTCTAGTCGGCTGGCCCTCGCTACATATTCGTCGCCAGACCCACTGGCTCCAGGTCATCTACAAGTCTATGCTAGGTAAAGCTCCGCCTTATCTCAGCTCACTGGTCACGATGGCAACACCCATCCGTAGCACGCGCTCCAGCAGGTGTATCTCACTGATCATCCCTAAAGCCAACACCTCATTTGGCCGCCTTTTGTTCCAGTACTCTGCTGCCTGTGACTGGAACGAATTGCAAAAATCGCTGAAGTTGGAGACTTTTATCTCCCTCACCAACTTCAAACATCAGCTATCTGAGCAGCTAACCGATCGCTGCAGCTGTACATAGTCTATTGGTAAATAGCCCACCCTTTTCACCTACCTCATCCCCATACTGTTTTTATTTATTTACTTTTCTGCTCTTCTGCACACCAATATCTCTACCTGTACATGACCATCTGATCTTTTATCACTCCAGTGTTAATCTGCAAAATTGTAATTATTTGCCTACCTCCTCATGCCTTTTGCACACATTGTATATAGACCCCCCCTTTGTTTTCTACTGTGTTATTGACTTGTTAATTGTTTACTCCATGTGTAACTCTTTGTTGTATGTTCACACTGCTATGCTTTATCTTGGCCAGGTCGCAGTTGTAAATGAGAACTTGTTCTCAACTAGCCTACCTGGTTAAATAAAGGTGTTCTCAACTAGCCTACCTGGTTAAATAAAGGTGTTCTCAACTAGCCTACCTGGTTAAATAAAGGTGTTCTCAACTAGCCTACCTGGTTAAATAAAGGTGTTCTCAACTAGCCTACCTGGTTAAATAAAGGTGTTCTCAACTAGCCTACCTGGTTAAATAAAGGTGTTCTCAACTAGCCTACCTGGTTAAATAAAGGTGTTCTCAACTAGCCTACCTGGTTAAATAAAGGTGTTCTCAACTAGCCTACCTGGTTAAATAAAGGTGTTCTCAACTAGCCTACCTGGTTAAATAAAGGTGTTCTCAACTAGCCTACCTGGTTAAATAAAGGTGTTCTCAACTAGCCTACCTGGTTAAATAAAGGTGTTCTCAACTAGCCTACCTGGTTAAATAAAGGTGAAAAAAAAAAAAAAAAAAAAAAAAAAATGTTATTCATCCCCTCTGCTGGGTCCGCTATAGCTGTCTGTTATATGTTATTCATCCCCTCTGCTGGGTCCGCTATAGCTGTCTGTTATATGTTATTCATCCCCTCTGCTGGGTCTGCTATAGCTGTCTGTTATATGTTATTCATCCCCTCTGCTGGGTCTGCTATAGCTGTCTGTTATATGTTATTCATCCCCTCTGCTGGGTCCGCTATAGCTGTCTGTTATATGTTATTCATCCCCTCTGCCTCTGCTGGGTCTGCTATAGCTGTCTGTTATATGTTATTCATCCCCTCTGCCTCTGCTGGGTCCGCTATAGCTGTCTGTTATATGTTATTCATCCCCTCTGCTGGGTCCGCTATAGCTGTCTGTTATATGTTATTCATCCCCTCTGCTGGGTCCGCTATAGCTGTCTGTTATATGTTATTCATCCCCTCTCCCTCTGCTGGGTCTGCTATAGCTGTCTGTTATATGTTATTCATCCCCTCTGCCTCTGCTGGGTCTGCTATAGCTGTCTGTTATATGTTATTCATCCCCTCTCCCTCTGCTGGGTCCGCTATAGCTGTCTGTTATATGTTATTCATCCCCTCTGCCTCTGCTGGGTCCGCTATAGCTGTCTGTTATATGTTATTCATCCCCTCTGCCTCTGCTGGGTCTGCTATAGCTGTCTGTTATACGTTATTCATCCCCTCTGCCTCTGCTGGGTCTGCTATAGCTGTCTGTTATATGTTATTCATCCCCTCTGCCTCTGCTGGGTCCGCTATAGCTGTCTGTTATATGTTATTCATCCCCTCTGCTGGGTCTGCTATAGCTGTCTGTTATATGTTATTCATCCCCTCTGCTGGGTCTGCTATAGCTGTCTGTTATATGTTATTCATCCCCTCTGCTGGGTCTGCTATAGCTGTCTGTTATATGTTATTCATCCCCTCTGCCTCTGCTGGGTCTGCTATAGCTGTCTGTTATATGTTATTCATCCCCTCTGCTGGGTCCGCTATAGCTGTCTGTTATATGTTATTCATCCCCTCTCCCTCTGCTGGGTCCGCTATAGCTGTCTGTTATATGTTATTCATCCCCTCTGCTGGGTCTGCTATAGCTGTCTGTTATATGTTATTCATCCCCTCTGCCTCTGCTGGGTCCGCTATAGCTGTCTGTTATATGTTATTCATCCCCTCTGCTGGGTCCGCTATAGCTGTCTGTTATATGTTATTCATCCCCTCTGCTGGGTCTGCTATAGCTGTCTGTTATATGTTATTCATCCCCTCTGCCTCTGCTGGGTCTGCTATAGCTGTCTGTTATATGTTATTCATCCCCTCTGCTGGGTCTGCTATAGCTGTCTGTTATATGTTATTCATCCCCTCTGCCTCTGCTGGGTCTGCTATAGCTGTCTGTTATATGTTATTCATCCCCTCTGCTGGGTCTGCTATAGCTGTCTGTTATATGTTATTCATCCCCTCTGCTGGGTCCGCTATAGCTGTCTGTTATATGTTATTCATCCCCTCTGCTGGGTCTGCTATAGCTGTCTGTTATATGTTATTCATCCCCTCTGCTGGGTCCGCTATAGCTGTCTGTTATATGTTATTCATCCCCTCTGCCTCTGCTGGGTCCGCTATAGCTGTCTGTTATATGTTATTCATCCCCTCTGCTGGGTCCGCTATAGCTGTCTGTTATATGTTATTCATCCCCTCTGCTGGGTCCGCTATAGCTGTCTGTTATATGTTATTCATCCCCTCTCCCTCTGCTGGGTCTGCTATAGCTGTCTGTTATATGTTATTCATCCCTCTGCTGGGTCTGCTATAGCTGTCTGTTATATGTTATTCATCCCCTCTGCCTCTGCTGGGTCTGCTATAGCTGTCTGTTATATGTTATTCATCCCCTCTGCTGGGTCCGCTATACCTGTCTGTTATATGTTATTCATCCCCTCTGCCTCTGCTGGGTCTGCTATAGCTGTCTGTTATATGTTATTCATCCCCTCTGCCTCTGCTGGGTCTGCTATAGCTGTCTGTTATGTGTTATTCATCCCCTCTCCCTCTGCTGGGTCTGCTATAGCTGTCTGTTATATGTTATTCATCCCCTCTGCTGGGTCTGCTATAGCTGTCTGTTATATGTTATTCATCCCCTCTGCTGGGTCCGCTATAGCTGTCTGTTATATGTTATTCATCCCCTCTGCTGGGTCTGCTATAGCTGTCTGTTATATGTTATTCATCCCCTCTCCCTCTGCTGGGTCCGCTATAGCTGTCTGTTATATGTTATTCATCCCCTCTCCCTCTGCTGGGTCTGCTATAGCTGTCTGTTATATGTTATTCATCCCCTCTGCTGGGTCTGCTATAGCTGTCTGTTATATGTTATTCATCCCCTCTGCCTCTGCTGGGTCTGCTATAGCTGTCTGTTATATGTTATTCATCCCCTCTGCTGGGTCTGCTATAGCTGTCTGTTATATGTTATTCATCCCCTCTGCTGGGTCCGCTATAGCTGTCTGTTATATGTTATTCATCCCCTCTGCTGGGTCTGCTATAGCTGTCTGTTATATGTTATTCATCCCCTCTGCTGGGTCCGCTATAGCTGTCTGTTATATGTTATTCATCCCCTCTGCCTCTGCTGGGTCCGCTATAGCTGTCTGTTATAGCAACACTCTACTCAGCAAACTGGATGCAGTCTATCACAGTGCCATCCGTTTTGTCACTAAAGCACCTTATACCACCCACCACTGCGACTTGTATGCTCTAGTCGGCTGGCCCTCGCTACATATTCGTCGCCAGACCCACTGGCTCCAGGTCATCTACAAGTCTATGCTAGGTAAAGCTCCGCCTTATCTCAGCTCACTGGTCACGATGGCAACACCCATCCGTAGCACGCGCTCCAGCAGGTGTATCTCACTGATCATCCCTAAAGCCAACACCTCATTTGGCCGCCTTTTGTTCCAGTACTCTGCTGCCTGTGACTGGAACGAATTGCAAAAATCGCTGAAGTTGGAGACTTTTATCTCCCTCACCAACTTCAAACATCAGCTATCTGAGCAGCTAACCGATCGCTGCAGCTGTACATAGTCTATTGGTAAATAGCCCACCCTTTTCACCTACCTCATCCCCATACTGTTTTTATTTATTTACTTTTCTGCTCTTCTGCACACCAATATCTCTACCTGTACATGACCATCTGATCTTTTATCACTCCAGTGTTAATCTGCAAAATTGTAATTATTTGCCTACCTCCTCATGCCTTTTGCACACATTGTATATAGACCCCCCCTTTGTTTTCTACTGTGTTATTGACTTGTTAATTGTTTACTCCATGTGTAACTCTTTGTTGTATGTTCACACTGCTATGCTTTATCTTGGCCAGGTCGCAGTTGTAAATGAGAACTTGTTCTCAACTAGCCTACCTGGTTAAATAAAGGTGTTCTCAACTAGCCTACCTGGTTAAATAAAGGTGTTCTCAACTAGCCTACCTGGTTAAATAAAGGTGTTCTCAACTAGCCTACCTGGTTAAATAAAGGTGTTCTCAACTAGCCTACCTGGTTAAATAAAGGTGTTCTCAACTAGCCTACCTGGTTAAATAAAGGTGAAATAAAAAAAATAAAAAATAAAAATGTTATTCATCCCCTCTGCCTCTGCTGGGTCCGCTATAGCTGTCTGTTATATGTTATTCATCCCCTCTGCCTCTGCTGGGTCCGCTATAGCTGTCTGTTATATGTTATTCATCCCCTCTGCCTCTGCTGGGTCTGCTATAGCTGTCTGTTATATGTTATTCATCCCCTCTCCCTCTGCTGGGTCTGCTATAGCTGTCTGTTATATGTTATTCATCCCCTCTGCCTCTGCTGGGGTCCGCTATAGCTGTCTGTTATATGTTATTCATCCCCTCTGCTGGGTCCGCTATACCTGTCTGTTATATGTTATTCATCCCCTCTGCCTCTGCTGGGTCTGCTATAGCTGTCTGTTATATGTTATTCATCCCCTCTGCCTCTGCTGGGTCTGCTATAGCTGTCTGTTATGTGTTATTCATCCCCTCTCCCTCTGCTGGGTCTGCTATAGCTGTCTGTTATATGTTATTCATCCCCTCTGCTGGGTCTGCTATAGCTGTCTGTTATATGTTATTCATCCCCTCTGCTGGGTCCGCTATAGCTGTCTGTTATATGTTATTCATCCCCTCTGCTGGGTCTGCTATAGCTGTCTGTTATATGTTATTCATCCCCTCTCCCTCTGCTGGGTCCGCTATAGCTGTCTGTTATATGTTATTCATCCCCTCTCCCTTGCTGGGTCTGCTATAGCTGTCTGTTATATGTTATTCATCCCCCTCTGCTGGGTCTGCTATAGCTGTCTGTTATATGTTATTCATCCCCTCTGCCTCTGCTGGGTCTGCTATAGCTGTCTGTTATATGTTATTCATCCCCTCTGCTGGGTCTGCTATAGCTGTCTGTTATATGTTATTCATCCCCTCTGCTGGGTCCGCTATAGCTGTCTGTTATATGTTATTCATCCCCTCTGCTGGGTCTGCTATAGCTGTCTGTTATATGTTATTCATCCCCTCTGCTGGGGTCCGCTATAGCTGTCTGTTATATGTTATTCATCCCCTCTGCCTCTGCTGGGTCCGCTATAGCTGTCTGTTATAGCAACACTCTACTCAGCAAACTGGATGCAGTCTATCACAGTGCCATCCGTTTTGTCACTAAAGCACCTTATACCACCCACCACTGCGACTTGTATGCTCTAGTCGGCTGGCCCTCGCTACATATTCGTCGCCAGACCCACTGGCTCCAGGTCATCTACAAGTCTATGCTAGGTAAAGCTCCGCCTTATCTCAGCTCACTGGTCACGATGGCAACACCCATCCGTAGCAACGCGCTCCAGCAGGTGTATCTCACTGATCATCCCTAAAGCCAACACCTCATTTGGCCGCCTTTTGTTCCAGTACTCTGCTGCCTGTGACTGGAACGAATTGCAAAAATCGCTGAAGTTGGAGACTTTTATCTCCCTCACCAACTTCAAACATCAGCTATCTGAGCAGCTAACCGATCGCTGCAGCTGTACATAGTCTATTGGTAAATAGCCCACCCTTTTCACCTACCTCATCCCCATACTGTTTTTATTTATTTACTTTTCTGCTCTTCTGCACACCATATCTCTACCTGTACATGACCATCTGATCTTTTATCACTCCAGTGTTAATCTGCAAAATTGTAATTATTTGCCTACCTCCTCATGCCTTTTGCACACATTGTATATAGACCCCCCCTTTGTTTTCTACTGTGTTATTGACTTGTTAATTGTTTACTCCATGTGTAACTCTTTGTTGTATGTTCACACTGCTATGCTTTATCTTGGCCAGGTCGCAGTTGTAAATGAGAACTTGTTCTCAACTAGCCTACCTGGTTAAATAAAGGTGTTCTCAACTAGCCTACCTGGTTAAATAAAGGTGTTCTCAACTAGCCTACCTGGTTAAATAAAGGTGTTCTCAACTAGCCTACCTGGTTAAATAAAGGTGTTCTCAACTAGCCTACCTGGTTAAATAAAGGTGTTCTCAACTAGCCTACCTGGTTAAATAAAGGTGAAATAAAAAAAATAAAAATAAAAATGTTATTCATCCCCTCTGCCTCTGCTGGGTCCGCTATAGCTGTCTGTTATATGTTATTCATCCCCTCTGCCTCTGCTGGGTCCGCTATAGCTGTCTGTTATATGTTATTCATCCCCTCTGCCTCTGCTGGGTCTGCTATAGCTGTCTGTTATATGTTATTCATCCCCTCTGCCTCTGCTGGGTCCGCTATAGCTGTCTGTTATATGTTATTCATCCCCTCTGCTGGGTCTGCTATAGCTGTCTGTTATATGTTATTCATCCCCTCTCCCTCTGCTGGGTCCGCTATAGCTGTCTGTTATATGTTATTCATCCCCTCTGCTGGGTCTGCTATAGCTGTCTGTTATATGTTATTCATCCCCTCTGCCTCTGCTGGGTCCGCTATAGCTGTCTGTTATATGTTATTCATCCCCTCTGCCTCTGCTGGGTCCGCTATAGCTGTCTGTTATATGTTATTCATCCCTCTGCCTCTGCTGGGTCTGCTATAGCTGTCTGTTATACGTTATTCATCCCCTCTGCCTCTGCTGGGTCTGCTATAGCTGTCTGTTATATGTTATTCATCCCCTCTGCCTCTGCTGGGTCCGCTATAGCTGTCTGTTATATGTTATTCATCCCCTCTGCCTCTGCTGGGTCTGCTATAGCTGTCTGTTATATGTTATTCATCCCCTCTGCTGGGTCTGCTATAGCTGTCTGTTATATGTTATTCATCCCCTCTGCTGGGTCTGCTATAGCTGTCTGTTATATGTTATTCATCCCCTCTGCTGGGTCTGCTATAGCTGTCTGTTATATGTTATTCATCCCCTCTGCCTCTGCTGGGTCTGCTATAGCTGTCTGTTATATGTTATTCATCCCCTCTGCTGGGTCCGCTATAGCTGTCTGTTATATGTTATTCATCCCCTCTCCCTCTGCTGGGTCCGCTATAGCTGTCTGTTATATGTTATTCATCCCCTCTGCTGGGTCTGCTATAGCTGGTCTGTTATATGTTATTCATCCCCTCTGCCTCTGCTGGGTCCGCTATAGCTGTCTGTTATATGTTATTCATCCCCTCTGCTGGGTCCGCTATAGCTGTCTGTTATATGTTATTCATCCCCTCTGCTGGGTCTGCTATAGCTGTCTGTTATATGTTATTCATCCCCTCTGCCTCTGCTGGGTCTGCTATAGCTGTCTGTTATATGTTATTCATCCCCTCTGCTGGGTCTGCTATAGCTGTCTGTTATATGTTATTCATCCCCTCTGCCTCTGCTGGGTCTGCTATAGCTGTCTGTTATATGTTATTCATCCCCTCTGCTGGGTCTGCTATAGCTGTCTGTTATATGTTATTCATCCCCTCTGCTGGGTCCGCTATAGCTGTCTGTTATATGTTATTCATCCCCTCTGCTGGGTCTGCTATAGCTGTCTGTTATATGTTATTCATCCCCTCTGCTGGGTCCGCTATAGCTGTCTGTTATATGTTATTCATCCCCTCTCCCTCTGCTGGGTCCGCTATAGCTGTCTGTTATATGTTATTCATCCCCTCTGCTGGGTCCGCTATAGCTGTCTGTTATATGTTATTCATCCCCTCTGCTGGGTCCGCTATAGCTGTCTGTTATATGTTATTCATCCCCTCTCCCTCTGCTGGGTCTGCTATAGCTGTCTGTTATATGTTATTCATCCCCTCTGCTGGGTCTGCTATAGCTGTCTGTTATATGTTATTCATCCCCTCTGCCTCTGCTGGGTCTGCTATAGCTGTCTGTTATATGTTATTCATCCCCTCTGCTGGGTCCGCTATACCTGTCTGTTATATGTTATTCATCCCCTCTGCCTCTGCTGGGTCTGCTATAGCTGTCTGTTATATGTTATTCATCCCCTCTGCCTCTGCTGGGTCTGCTATAGCTGTCTGTTATGTGTTATTCATCCCCTCTCCCTCTGCTGGGTCTGCTATAGCTGTCTGTTATATGTTATTCATCCCCTCTGCTGGGTCTGCTATAGCTGTCTGTTATATGTTATTCATCCCCTCTGCTGGGTCCGCTATAGCTGTCTGTTATATGTTATTCATCCCCTCTGCTGGGTCTGCTATAGCTGTCTGTTATATGTTATTCATCCCCTCTCCCTCTGCTGGGTCCGCTATAGCTGTCTGTTATATGTTATTCATCCCCTCTCCCTCTGCTGGGTCTGCTATAGCTGTCTGTTATATGTTATTCATCCCCTCTGCTGGGTCTGCTATAGCTGTCTGTTATATGTTATTCATCCCCTCTGCTGGGTCCGCTATAGCTGTCTGTTATATGTTATTCATCCCCCTCTCCCTCTGCTGGGTCTGCTATAGCTGTCTGTTATATGTTATTCATCCCCTCTGCCTCTGCTGGGTCCGCTATAGCTGTCTGTTATATGTTATTCATCCCCTCTCCCTCTGCGGGTCCTGCTATAGCTGTCTGTTATATGTTATTCATCCCCTCTGCCTCTGCTGGGTCTGCTATAGCTGTCTGTTATATGTTATTCATCCCCTCTGCCTCTGCTGGGTCTGCTATAGCTGTCTGTTATATGTTATTCATCCCTCTGCTGGTCTGCTATAGCTGTCTGTTATATGTTATTCATCCCCTCTGCTGGGTCCGCTATAGCTGTCTGTTATATGTTATTCATCCCCTCTGCCTCTGCTGGGTCCGCTATAGCTGTCTGTTATATGTTATTCATCCCCTCTGCTGGGTCCGCTATAGCTGTCTGTTATATGTTATTCATCCCCTCTGCTGGGTCCGCTATAGCTGTCTGTTATATGTTATTCATCCCCTCTCCCTCGGCTGGGTCTGCTATAGCTGTCTGTTATATTTATTCATCCCCTCTGCTGGGTCTGCTATAGCTGTCTGTTATATGTTATTCATCCCCTCTGCCTCTGCTGGGTCTGCTATAGCTGTCTGTTATATGTTATTCATCCCCTCTGCTGGTCCGCTATAGCTGTCTGTTATATGTTATTCATCCCCTCTGCCTCTGCTGGGTCTGCTATAGCTGTCTGTTATATGTTATTCATCCCCTCTGCCTCTGCTGGGTCTGCTATAGCTGTCTGTTATGTGTTATTCATCCCCTCTCCCTCTGCGTGGGTCTGCTATAGCTGTCTGTTATATGTTATTCATCCCCTCTGCTGGGTCTGCTATAGCTGTCTGTTATATGTTATTCATCCCCTCTGCTGGGTCCGCTATAGCTGTCTGTTATATGTTATTCATCCCCTCTGCTGGGTCTGCTATAGCTGTCTGTTATATGTTATTCATCCCCTCTCCCTCTGCTGGGTCCGCTATAGCTGTCTGTTATATGTTATTCATCCCCTCTCCCTCTGCTGGGTCTGCTATAGCTGTCTGTTATATGTTATTCATCCCCTCTGCTGGGTCTGCTATAGCTGTCTGTTATATGTTATTCATCCCCTCTGCTGGGTCCGCTATAGCTGTCTGTTATATGTTATTCATCCCCTCTCCCTCTGCTGGGTCTGCTATAGCTGTCTGTTATATGTTATTCATCCCCTCTGCTGGGTCCGCTATAGCTGTCTGTTATATGTTATTCATCCCCTCTCCCTCTGCTGGGTCTGCTATAGCTGTCTGTTATATGTTATTCATCCCCTCTGCCTCTGCTGGGTCTGCTATAGCTGTCTGTTATATGTTATTCATCCCCTCTGCCTCTGCTGGGTCCGCTATAGCTGTCTGTTATATGTTATTCATCCCCTCTGCTGGGTCCGCTATAGCTGTCTGTTATATGTTATTCATCCCCTCTGCTGGGTCTGCTATAGCTGTCTGTTATATGTTATTCATCCCCTCTGCCTCTGCTGGGTCTGCTATAGCTGTCTGTTTATATGTTATTCATCCCCTCTGCTGGGTCTGCTATAGCTGTCTGTTATATGTTATTCATCCCCTCTGCTGGGTCCGCTATAGCTGTCTGTTATATGTTAGGCATCCCCTCTGCTGGGTCTGCTATAGCTGTCTGTTATATGTTATTCATCCCCTCTGCCTCTGCTGGGGTCCGCTATAGCTGTCTGTTATAGTTATTCATCCCCTCTGCCTCTGCTGGGTCTGCTATAGCTGTCTGTTATATGTTATTCATCCCCTCTGCTGGGTCCGCTATAGCTGTCTGTTATATGTTATTCATCCCCTCTCCCTCTGCTGGGTCCGCTATAGCTGTCTGTTATATGTTATTCATCCCCTCTCCCTCTGCTGGGTCTGCTATAGCTGTCTGTTATATGTTATTCATCCCCTCTGCTGGGTCTGCTATAGCTGTCTGTTATATGTTATTCATCCCCTCTCCCTCTGCTGGGTCCGCTATAGCTGTCTGTTATATGTTATTCATCCCCTCTGCCTCTGCTGGTCCGCTATAGCTGTCTGTTATATGTTATTCATCCCCTCTGCCTCTGCTGGGTCCGCTATAGCTGTCTGTTATATGTTATTCATCCCCTCTGCCTCTGCTGGGTCCGCTATAGCTGTCTGTTTTATCATCACGTCACATAATGCTTTATGGCTTCCACAGGCAGTAAAGAGGAGAGGAGCTATTTTCTTTTCATTACTTCTCTCGCTTAGGGGGACGAGGGGGACAGGGGGGGGGGGGGGGGAACGAGGGGTGGACGAGGGGATGGGGGGGGACTTCATCCAACTCTTCCCTTCTTTCACTCAAAAAAACATAAAAAATCAATTAAGGGCCCTTCCCACCAGCTGGTACATGCATTATAACAGTGGGTCTGTGTGTACAGTATGCTGTAAAGCATGGACAGCCCCGTTTCACCTACCAGACTGTACATCTGTATGTACACGTGTAGGATCTGAATTTCAGCCAGTTCTGCTACAGTAGGAAAATATCCGGCAGCAACAAGAGATGTGAAACATCATGTGGACTATAATGAATGGGTATTTTGTATTGGTTGATACACGTTTCATTCGGACAAAAATTGTGAAAGTGGAAAATACAGACTTTAGAAGCCTTTAAATTAAATAAAAAAAAGATACTGTCATGCGGGACCAGGTGGGTGAGGAGGAATCAGGCGCAGAGAAAAAGACGTTAATCCGGCACGAACAAACAAGCCCACAATACAGGTCGCGGAAATGACCACCCAAACACAGGTCGCGGAAATGACCACCCAACACACAGGTTGCGGAAATGACCACCCAAAACACAGGGTGCGGAAATGACCACCCAAAACACAGGTCGCCAGGTCCAGAACACGAACACACCTAACTAACGCACGTAACGCAAAATCAATCAAATCAATCAATCAATAACAGGGCGGGAACACCTGCTTTAAATACGGAAGCCCATCAAGCACACAAAAGGACACGGGTGAAACGAATAATAATAATAATAAGACAACAACAAACAGACAACGAAAAGGGATCGGTGGCGGCTAGTAGGCCGGTGACGACGACCGCCGAGCGCCCCCCGAACAGGAAGAGGAAACTTCGGCGGGAGTGTTTTTCATGGTGTGCAGGACAATGCTCAGCAACAGAATATCCCTATCAGCAGCAGCCCACTACACAGTCCTGAGGTGTCTTGGCTATGTACTGTATCGTATAATGTGGTATGGTTAAGCTCTCTCTCTCTCTCGCTCTCTC
>NC_034191.2:80198322-80260822 GCF_002021735.2 Oncorhynchus kisutch
GAGAGAGAGAGAGAGATGAGAGAGAGAGATAGGGGGGTGCGGGGAGAAGAGAGAGAGGAAGAGAGAAGTGAGGAGAGGGGGGGGGTGAGGAGAGAAAGAGAGAGAGAGGAGAGGAGAGAGGAGGATGCTAGGGAGGAAGTACAGTTATTGTAGCTGTCACAGATGATGTTATGGTAATGCTTCAGGATGCCCGTCTGTTGTGAAAACACTGTGTAGTATTTTCGGGCTAAAACAGTTGAATTGTGATTTGATCTGACAGAGATGGATTGGGTCGACTGGCTGCTGAAATATGTTTTCATGCTTTGCTCTATGATTCAAGATTTACGCACTACAGTATTAAAAACACATGACTTTTCCCACATTTTGTTAAGTTACAGCCTTATTCTAAAATGGATTCGATTGTTTTTCCCCTCATCAAACTACATACAATAGCCCATAATGACATCATAATGACAT
Source organism: Oncorhynchus kisutch (assembly GCF_002021735.2). NCBI lineage: Eukaryota > Metazoa > Chordata > Actinopteri > Salmoniformes > Salmonidae > Oncorhynchus > Oncorhynchus kisutch. The sequence goes on from NC_034191.2 coordinate 80,198,779, forward strand.
CACAATAGCCCATAATGACATCACAATAGCCCATAATGAAATAGCAAAAACATACTTAAAAAATGAAATAGCATATTTATATAAGTATTCAGACCCTTTACTCAGTACTTTGTTGAAGCACGTTTGGCAGTGATTACAGCCTCGAGTCTTCTTGGGTATGATGCTACAAGCTTGGCCCACCTGTACTTGGGGAGTTTCTACCATTTTTCTCTGCATATCCTCTCAAGCTCTGTCAGGTTGGATGGGGAGCGTCGCTGCACAGCTATTGTCAGGTCTCTCCAGAGATGTTTTACTGGATTCATGTCCGGGCTCTGGCTGGGCCACTCAAGGACATTCAGAGACTTGTCCCGAAGCCTCTCCTGCGTTGTCTTGGCTGTTCAGCAATTGAAGCCCACATAAATGCTTCACAGAGCATTTGTGAACAGACACATCTCAACATCAACTGTTCAGAGGAGACTGCGCGAATCAGGCCTTCATGGTCTAATTGCTGCAAATAAACCACAACTAAAGGACACGAATAATAAGAAGAGACTTTCTTAGGTCAAAAAACACGAGGAATGGACATTAGACCGATGGAAATCTGTCCTTTGGTCTGATGAGTCCAAATTTGAGACATTTGGTTCCAACCGCCGTGTCTTTGTGAGACGCAGAGTAGGTGAATGGATGATCTCCACATGTTGGTTCCCATGTGAAGCATGGAGGAGGAGGTGTTATGGTGTGGGGGTGCTTTAGTGGTAACACTGTCAGTGATTTATTTAGAATTCAAGGCATACTTAATCAGCATGGCTACCACAGCACTCTGCAGTGATACGTCATCCCGTCTGGCTTGCACTTAGTGGGACTATCATTTGTTTTTCAACAGGACAATGAGCCAACACACCTCCTGGCTGTGTAAGGGCCATTTGACCAAGAAGCAGAGTGATGGAGTGTTGCATCAGATGACCTGGTCTACACAATCACCCGACCTCAACCAAATTGACGTAGAGTGAAGGAAAAGCAGCCAACAAGTGCTCAGCATATGTGGGAACTCCTTCAAAACCAGGTGAAGCTGGTTAAGAAAATGCCAAGAATGTCAAGAGAGTGCAAAGCTGACATTAAGGCAAAGGGTGTTTACTTTGAAGTATATTAAATATAAAATATATTTTGATTTGCTTAACACTTGTTGTGGTTACTACATGATTCCATATGTTATTCTACAATGTAGAAAACAGTAAAAAAAAATATGAAAAACCTTGAATAAGTTGGTGTTCTGCAACTGGTACTGCTGCACCGTATACATATTTAAAAAAATGTCTGACAAATTCATTATAATAAATTATCGGTCCTAATTCTGTCTGTTGTGTGTGAATTAAAAGACTGACAGCATTGCACCTTATCCTATGTTCTTTTTCATTTTCATATCATTAAAAGATCCGTTTATATGTTTCATTTGGCGAAGATTGATCTCCTAAATCCTATGCTGGTTTGCCTGTGTACTTTGAAAAGGTTTGCTGGGGATGATAGGGGATTGCATATTTTGATGTGATCCTATTTCTTAATTTCCTGCGTTGGCTACGAGCAAGGTAGACTGGAGTGAGAGGCCAGACATGCCTCTCTCTCTCTCTCTCTCTCTCTCTCTCTCTCTCTCTCTCTGTCTCTCTCTCTCTCCAGTTCAATTTCATATAGAGTTCTTTATTGGCATGTAAAACATAACATTGCCAAAGAAAGTGAAATAGATCATCAAAAACTAACAGTAAACATTATACTTACAAAAGTTTCAAAAGAATAGAGTCATTTCAAATGTCATGAACTTAGCCAAAAAAAGAAACGTCCTCACTGTCAACTGCGTTTATTTTCAGCAAACTTAACATGTGTAAACATTTGTATGAACATGACAAGATTCAACAACTGAGACATAAACTGAACAAGTTCCACAGACATGTGACTAACATAAATGGAATAATGTGTCCCTGAACAAAGGGGGGTAAAAAGTAACAGTCAGAATCTGGTGTGGCCACCAGCTGCATTAAGAACTGCAGTGCATCTCTTCCTCATGGACTGCACCAGATTTGCCAGTTCTTGCAGTGAGATGTTACCCCACTCTTCCACCATGGCACCTGCAAGTTCCCAGACATTTCTGGGGGGAATGGCCCTCACCCTCACCCTCCGATCCAACAGGTCCCAGATGTGCTCAATGGGATTGAGATCCACGCTCTTCGCTGGCCATGGCAGAAACCTGACATTCCTGTCCTGCAGGAAATCACACACAGAATGAGTAGTATGGCTGGTGGCATTGTTATGCTGGAGGGTCATGTCAGGATGAGCCTGCAGGAATGGGTACCACATGAGGGAGGAGGATGTCTTCCCTGGGCAATAAATTGCAACATAATTATTGTGACTGTTTGCGTGTTTGGCACTTTTGCCATTAGGCTGGAGGTCGACGCGGTGGAGTCCGTCTGCTGGTTTCTCTTAATAAAGTGTGTGCCTGTTCACACCTCTCTGCTCTCCTGCACATGACTCCGATCCCAGTACGCACACCAATGACAGGGCCTCTTCTCTAGGTTAGTCTCTCTGTAGGTGATGGCTTTGTTATGGTAGATTTGGGAATTGCTTCATTTTAGGTGGTTGTAGAATTTAATGACTTTTTTCAGGATTTTTATCATTAGCTGGTATCGGCCTAATTCTGCTCTGCAGGCATTATTTGGTGTTCTACGTTGTAACACTGAGGATATTTTTGCAGAATTATGCATGCAGAGTCTCAATTTGGTGTTTGTCCCATTTTGTGAATTCTTGATTGGTGAGTGGACCCCAGACCTCACAACCATAAGTTACCGTAATAGAAAATGACTCAAGTAAAAATGAAAGTCACCCAATACTATACTACTTGAGTAAAAGTATTTGGTTTTAAATATACTTAAGTATACTTAAGTATGAAAAGTATATGTATTCGTCCTTTTAAATTCCTTATAAATATATGATATTATATTCCTTCCTGGTCAAGCAAACCAGACGGCACTATTCAGAAATAATTTACAAACCAAGCATGTGTGTTTATTAAGTCCACTAGACCAGAGGCTAGTAGGGATGGCCGGGGATGTTTCTCTTTAAGTGTATGAAATGAACCATTTTCCTGTCCTGCTAAGCATTCAAAATGTACCGAGTTCTTTAGGGTGTCAGGGAAAATGTATAAAGTACATCAAAATAAAAGTACTCAAAAAAATATTTAAAAAATTGTGAAGTACAGATACCCCAAAAACAACTCATTAAATATATTAAAGAAATACTTTAAAGTATTTTGACTTATGTACTTTACACCATTGCTTACTGTCAGGGTCTGACAGAATATGTGCAGAAGATCTAGGTGCTACTGTAGGCTCTCTTTCTCGAATATGTCTCTAAGAGCTTTGCACACCAGGATTTTACAATATTATTCTAGCTCTGTCAAGTTGTTTGTTGATGATTGCTAGACAGCCATTTTCAAGTTTTTGCATAGATTTTCAAGCCGATTTAAGTCAAAACTGTAACTAGGCCTCTCAGGAACATTCAACGTCTTCTTGGTAAGCACCTCCAGTGTATATTTCAATTTGTGTTCTATTAGGTTATTGTCCTGCTTAAAGGTGAATTTGTCTCCCAGTGTCTGTTGTAAAGCTGAACCAGGTTTTCCTCTTGTAATAATGGAGCTGTGAGTCGGGAAGCAGTACGAAACGTTTAATAAATCAACAAACCCAGGAATGAGACAACTCCATGTGTCTACACGCCGGTACACAAGAATACTACCAACTGGTGAGTGAACATAAGAGAGTGACATATAAAGGGGAGGAAATTCTGAAGCTAATGAAGCCCAGGTGTGAATCATAATGATTTACAGGTGTGCTTAATGATGAGTGCCAGGTGTGCGTAATGATGAGTGCCAGGTGTGTGTAATGATGAGTACCAGGTGTGCGTAATGATGAGTGCCAGGTGCGCGTAATGATGAGTGCCAGGTGTGCGTAATGATGAGTGCCAGGTGTTCGTAATGATGAGTACCAGGTGTGCGTAATGATGAGTGCCAGGTGCACGTAATGATGCATGCCAGGTGCGCGTAATGATGAGTGCCCGGTGTGAGTAATGATGCGTGCCAGGTGCGGTGGTTAGTATTCCGGCGACGTCGTACGACGGAGGGGAGGGGCAGGAGAATACGTGACACGTCTAAGGTGTTGCCTGTTGCTTAACTCCATTCCGATTATTTTGTATCATAAAAAACTCCCCATTCCTTAACGATTACAAGCATAACCATAACATGATGCAGCCACCACTTGAAAATATGGAGAGTGGTACTCAGTCACGTGTTGTGTTGGATTTGCCACAAAAATAACGCTTTGTATTCAGGACATAAAGTTGATTTCTTTGCCACATTTTTTCAGTTTTACTTTAGTACCTTGTTGCAAACAGGATGCATGTTTTGGAATATTTTTTATTCTGTACAGGTTCCCTTCTGTTCACTCATTTAGTGTTAGTATTGTGGAGTAACTACAATGTTGTTGATCCATCCTCAGTTTTTCCTATCACTGTCACAGCCTGATCTGTCTCACCTGTCCTTGTGATTGTCTCCCCCCCTCCAGGTGTCACCCATCTTCCCCATTATCACCTGGGTATTTATCCCTGTGTTTTTTGTCTCTCTGTCCCAGTTCTTCTGTATGTTCCAAGTCAACCGGCGTGTTTTTCTCATGCTCATGCCTTTCGCATTCTCCTTTTTCTAGTCCTCCCGGTTTTGACCCTTGCCTGTGTTCTGGACTCTGTACTCGCCTGCCTGACCATTCTGGCTGCCTTAACCACGAGCCTGTTTGCCACTCTGTACCTCCTGGACTCTGTACCCTCCTGCCTGACCGTTCTGCCTGCCTTGACCACGAGCCTGTCTGCCACTCTGTACTCGCCTGCCTGACCATTCTGCCTGCCTTGACCACGAGCCTGTCTGCCACTCTGTACCTCCTGGACTCTGATCTGGTCTTGACCTTTGGCCTGTCCACGACCATTCTCTTGCCTACCCCTTTTGGATTTATTATTAATAAATATCAGAGACCTTGTGCCCTTAATCACAGCGATTAAACTCTGTAACTGTTTTAAAGACACCTTTGGCCTGGTGAAATCTCTGAGCGTTTTCCTTCCACGCAACACCCAGGAACCTGGTCAAGAGTTGACCGTAACACAACAACCAGGAACCTGGTCAGGAGGTGACCTTATCCCATCACCCATCACCCAGGAACCTGGTCAGGAGGTGACCTTTACCCATCACCCAGGAACCTGGTCAGGAGGTGACCATAACCCATCACCCAGGAACCTGGTCAGGAGGTGACCTTAACCCAACACCCAGGAACCTGGTCAAGAGGTGACCTTAACCCATCACCCAGGAACCTGATCAAGAGGTGACCTTAACCCAACACCCAGGAACCTGGTCAGGAGGTGACCTTATCCCATCACCCAACACCCAGGAACCTGGTCAGGAGGTGACCTTAACCCAACACCCAGGAACCTGGTCAGGAGGTGACCTTAACCCAACACCCAGGAACCTGGTCAGGAGGTGACCTTAACCCATCACCCAGGAACCTGGTCAGGAGGTGACCTTAACCCAACACCCAGGAACCTGGTCAGGAGGTGACCTTAACCCAACACCCAGGAACCTGGTCAGGAGGTGACCTTAACCCATCACCCAGGAACCTGGTCAGGAGGTGACCTTAACCCAACACCCAGGAACCTGGTCAGGAGGTGACCTTAACCCAACACCCAAGAACCTGGTCAAGAGGTGACCTTAACCAATCACCCAGGAACCTGGTCAGGAGGTGACCTTAACCCATCACCCATCACCCAGGAACCTGGTCAAGAGGTGATCTTAACCCATCACCCAGGAACCTGGTCAAGAGGTGATCTTAACCCAACACCCATGAACCTGGTCAGGAGGTGACCTTAACCCAACACCCAGGAACCTGGTCAGGAGGTGACCTTATCCCTTCACCCAACACCCAGGAACCTGGTCAGGAGGTGACCTTAACCCATCACCCAAGAACCTGGTCAAGAGGTGACCTTAACCCATCACCCAACACCCAGGAACCTGATCAGGAGGTGACCTTATCCCCTCACCCAACACCCAGGAACCTAGTCAAGAGGTGACCTTAACCCATCACCCATCACCCAGGAACCTGATCAGGAGGTGACCTTATCCCATCACCCAACACCCAGGAACCTGGTCAGGAGGTGACCTTAACCCAAAACCCAGGAACCTGGTCAGGAGGTGACCTTATCCCATCACCCAACACCCAGGAACCTGGTCAGGAGGTGACCTTAACCCAACACCCAGGAACATGGATCACTTCACGTAACGGTTATGGTGTTGGGTGGGCAGTTGCTGGACCCGGGATCGATTCCCCATCGGGCTACCCTACCGAATAGCTACAATTGTCTAACAATGTCCAATTGATGGTCAAAGCAGGTGTGCAAATGTAATGTATCTGAAGTAAAAACTCTGTAACTTGGTAGCTAACCCTTCTTATTGCAGTCTATATAAAACGATGTAACTTGGTAGCTAACCCTTCTTATAGCAGTCTATATAAAACTCTGTAACTTGGTAGCTAACCCTTCTTATAGCAGTCTATATAAAACTAGGTAACTTTGTAGCTAACCCTTCTTATAGCAGTCTATATAAAACTCTGTAACTTGGTAGCTTACCCTTCTTATAGCAGTCTATATAAAACTCTGTAACTTGGTAGCTAACCCTTCTTATAGCAGTCTATATAAAACTCTGTAACTTGGTAGCTAACCCTTCTTATAGCAGTCTATATAAAACTATCAGTCTTTACAATCAACTGTCCTGACAAAATATTAGAAGGATCCGAAATGATATTTGGCCAAATCACTAAATCCTTTGGGTTGATTGAAGCACTGTTATGATTTCTGCTCATAAAAGCAAGTTTAGGTTTTGTGCAGCGTGACAGTGTCATAGTATATCATACTATATAAACTACCTCAGAGGAGCTGAGAGGTGTTTCTGTCTGCGTAGTAGAGACATCTCTATAGTTATATAGTACAGTAGAGACATTTCTGTCTGCGGTTTGTGAATTTCTCCAGTATAAGAGAAGTCTGGAATGCCACTCTATTCCTCACTATATAGTATATACTACATTGAGTGTACAAAACATTAGGAACACCTTCCTAATATTTAGTTGCCTCAGAACAGACTCAATTCGTCGCGGGGCATGGACTATACAAGGTGTAGAAATATACATATAGATCCACAGGGACGCTGGTCCGTGTTGACTCCCCACAGCTGTGTCAGGTTGGTGCTGTCATAACCCACTAAAAGGCACTTCAATCGTTTGTTTTGCCCTTTCACCTTTCTGAATGCCACACATTTATTACACAATTCGTTGTCTCAATGGTCTCAAGGCTTAAAAATCCTTGTTTAACCAGTCTCCTTCCCTTCATCTACACTGATTGAAGTGACATCACTAAGAGATCATAGCTTTTCACCTGGATTCACCTGGTCAGTCTGTGTCCATGGAAAGAGCAGGTGTTCTTAATGTTTTGTACACTCAGTGTATAGTAACAATCTAATCAAATCAAAAGTATTTGTCACATACACATGGTTAGCAGATGTTAATGCGAGTGTAGAGAAATGCTTGTGCTTCTAGTTCCGACAATGCAGTAATAACCAACAAGTAATCTAACCTAACAATTTCCCAACAGCTACCTTATACACACAAGTGTAAGGGGATAAAGAATATGTACATAAAGATATATGAATGAGTGATGGTACAGAACGGCATAGGCAAGATGCAGTAGATGGTATCGAGTACAGTATATACATATGAGATGAGTATGTAAACAAAGTGGCATAGTTTAAAGTGGCCAGTGATACATGTATTACATAAAGATGCAGTAGATGATATAGAGTACAGTATATACATATGAGATGAGTATGTAAACAAAGTGGCATAGTTTAAAGTGGCTAGTGATACATGTATTACATAAAGATGCAGTAGATGGTATCGAGTACAGTATATACATATGAGATGAGTATGTAAACAAAGTGGCATAGTTTAAAGTGGCCAGTGATACATGTATTACATAAAGATGCAGTAGATGATATAGAGTACAGTATATACATATACATATGAGATTAATAATGTAGGGTATGTAAACATTATATAAAGTAGCATTGTTTAAAGTGGCTAGTGATAATATTTCCTGTTTAGTTTAGTCTTCATCTCAGGTCATGTGTCTTCTCAGTCATGTTGACACTGGTCTACTACCAAGTCATGTGTCTTCTCAGTCATGTTGACACTGGTCTACTACAGGGTAATGTGTCTTCTCAGTCATGTTGACACTGGTCTACTACCAGGTCATGTGTCTTCTCAGTCATGTTGACACTGGTCTACTACCAGGTCATGTGTCTTCTCAGTCATGTTGACACTGGTCTACTACCAGGTCATGTGTCTTCTCGGTCATGTTGACACTGGTCTACTACCAGGTCATGTGTCTTCTCAGTCATGTTGACACTGATCTACTACCAGGTCATGTGTCTTCTCGGTCATGTTGACACTGGTCGACTACCAGGTCATGTGTCTTCTCAGTCATGTTGACACTGGTCTACTACCAGGGCATGTGTCTTCTCAGTCATGTTGACACTGATCTACTACCAGGTCATGTGTCTTCTCGGTCATGTTGACACTGATCTACTACCAGGTCATGTCTCTTCTCAGTCATGTTGACACTGGTCTACTACCAGGTTCATGTGTCTTCTCAGTCATGTTGACACTGGTCTACTACAGGGTAATGTGTCTTCTCAGTCATGTTGACACTGGTCTACTACCAGGTCATGTGTCTTCTCAGTCATGTTGACACTGGTCTACTACCAGGTCATGTGTCTTCTCAGTCATGTTGACACTGGTCTACTACCAGGTCATGTCTCTTCTCAGTCATGTTGACACTGGTCTACTACCAGGTCATGTGTCTTCTCAGTCATGTTGACACTGGTCTACTACCAGGTCATGTGTCTTCTCAGTCATGTTGACACTGGTCTACTACCAGGTCATGTGTCTTCTCAGTCATGTTGACACTGGTCTACTACCAGGTCATGTGTCTTCTCAGTCATGTTGACACTGGTCTACTACCAGGTCATGTGTCTTCTCAGTCATGTTGACACTGGTCTACTACCAGGTCATGTGTCTTCTCAGTCATGTTGACACTGGTCTACTACCAGGTCATGTCTCTTCTCAGTCATGTTGACACTGGTCTACTACCAGGTCATGTGTCTTCTCAGTCATGTTGACACTGGTCTACTACCAGGTCATGTGTCTTCTCAGTCATGTTGACACTGGTCTACTACCAGGTCATGTCTCTTCTCAGTCATGTTGAAAACGGGTCTACTACCAGGTCATGTGTCTTCTCAGTCATGTTGACACTGGTCTACTACCAGGTCATGTGTCTTCTCAGTAATGTTGACACTGGTCTACTACCAGGTCATGTCTCTTCTCAGTCATGTTGACACTGGTCTACTACCAGGTCATGTGTCTTCTCAGTCATGTTGACACTGGTCTACTACCAGGTCATTTGTCTTCTCAGTCATGTTGACACTGGTCTACTACCAGGTCATGTGTCTTCTCGGTCATGTTGACACTGGTCGACTACCAGGTCATGTGTCTTCTCAGTCATGTTGACACTGGTCTACTACCAGGTCATGTGTCTTCTCAGTCATGTTGACACTGGTCTACTACCAGGTCATGTCTCTTCTCAGTCATGTTGACACTGGTCTACTACCAGGTCATGTCTCTTCTCAGTCATGTTGACACTGGTCTACTACCAGGTCATGTCTCTTCTCAGTCATGTTGACACTGGTCTACTACCAGGTCATGTCTCTTCTCAGTCATGTTGACACTGGTCTACTACCAGGTCATGTGTCTTCTCAGTCATGTTGACACTGGTCTACTACCAGGTCATGTGTCTTCTCAGTCATGTTGACACTGGTCTACTACCAGGTCATGTCTCTTCTCAGTCATGTTGACACTGGTCTACTACCAGGTCATGTCTCTTCTCAGTCATGTTGACACTGGTCTACTACCAGGTCATGTGTCTTCTCAGTCATGTTGACACTGGTCTACTACCAGGTCATGTCTCTTCTCAGTCATGTTGACACTGGTCTACTACCAGGTCATGTGTCTTCTCAGTCATGTTGACACTGGTCGACTACCAGGTCATGTGTCTTCTCAGTCATGTTGACACTGGTCTACTACCAGGTCATGTGTCTTCTCAGTCATGTTGACACTGGTCTACTGCCATTGCTTTAATTCTGATGAATATTGTTGTTGTTAAAGGTAACCGTATGTCCACTGCTTTTGGTCCATTTATTTATATATATGTATGTATACATGTTTTTATACACGTATGTATACTTTGACAATGTAATAATGAACCTGCCATGTCAAGAAAGTCAATTGAATTGAGCGAGAGCACAGCTCTGCTGGCTTTGAAAGAGAAAGAGAGAAGAGGAAAGATTTACTGTCAGGGCCCACGTCTGGCAGAATCTGTACAGAAGATCTAGGTGCTGCTGTAGGTCCTCCTTGGTTGGGGACAGAAGCACCAGATCATCAGCAAACAGTAGACATTAGGGTGTGCAGGGTGAATACATGGTCTGTTGTACGGTAATTTGGTAAAAAGCCAAATTGACATTTGCTCAGTACATTGTTTTCATTGAGGAAATGTACGAGTCTGCTGTTAATGATAATGCTGGGGATTTTCCCAAGGTTGCTGTTGATGCATATCCCACGGTAGTTATTGGGGTCAGATTTGTCTCCACTTTTATGGATTGGGGTGATCCATCCTTGGTTCCAAATATTGGGGAAGATGCCAGAGCTAAGGATGATGTTAAAGAGTTTTAGTATAGCCAATTGGAATTTGTTGTCTGTATATTTGATCATTTCATTGAGGATACCATCAACCCCACAGGCCTTTTTGGGTTGGAGGGTTTTATTTTGTCCTGTAACTCGTTCAAGGTAATTGGAGAATCCAGTGGGTTCTGGAATGCAGTGGGTTCTGGAATCCAGTGGGTTCTGGTCTTTAATAGTTGATTCTAAGATCTGTATTTGATCATGTATATGTTTTTGCTCTTTATTCTTTGTTATAGATCCAAAAAGATTGGAGAAGTGGTTTACCCAAACATCTCCATTTTGGATAGATAATTATTCGTGTTGTTGTTGGTTTGTTCTTTTTCCGTAGTGTATTTCTGTATTGTTTTAGTGAATCACCATAGTGAAGGTGTAGACTCAGGTTTTCCCGGGACTCTATGTTTTTGGTTGGATTTCTCAATTTCTTTCTTTGATTTTTGCATTCATTCTCTATCTCCCTATTACTCCTCTCTCTCTCTCTCTCTCTCTCTCTCTCTCTCTCTCTCTCTCTCTCACTCTCTCTCTCTCTATTTGTCTCTTTCTCTATTGTCTCTCTCCTCTCTCTCTCTCTCTCTCTCTCTCTCTCTCTCTCTCTCTCTCTCTCTCTCACTCTCTCTATTTGTCTCTTTCTCTATTTGTCTCTTTCTCTATTGTCTCTCTCCTCTCTCTCTCTCTCTCTCTCTCTCTGCCTCTTTCTTTCTCTCTCTCTCTTCTCTCTCTCTCTCTCTCTCTCTCTCTCTCTCTCTCTCTCTCTCTCTCTCTCTCTCTCTCTCTCTCTATTTGTCTCTTTCTCCATTTGTCTCTCCCTCCTCTCTCTCTCTCTCTGCCTCTTTCTCTCTCTCTCTCTGCCTCTTTCTCTCTATTTCTCTCTCTCTCACGCCTCTCTCTCCGTTAAATGTCCTTTTTATTTGAAATGCTTCATACCAGATAGCTCTGCTCCGTTCCGTGACAGGAACCCTGTGTATGTCCCAAATAACACCAATTCCCTATATAGTGCACTACTTTGCCATTCCATTCGGTCCGTTCCAGATATCATTATGAGCCGTCCTCCCCTAAGCAGCCTCCTGTGACACACACACATGCACACACACACACACACACACACACACACACACACACACACACACACACACACACACACACACACACACACACACATACACACACACACACACACACACACACACACACACACACACACACACACACACACACACACACACACACTTTATAATACATGAACCAGTGAGTTCTCTGCTCTCTCTCTCTCTAATTGAGACGTGTCCGTTTCTCTTTACGTGATCAACATTTTATCATTGTTTCATCGTATCACAGCTCCTATATCTAAAACACAAGAACAAAGGTCACAGCTCCTATATCTAAAACACAAGAAGAAGATCACTAAATGAGATAAACCATGACAACACTGTCAATTTTTCAACAGTTTCAGATTGTTCCCTCTCTTCTGAGATACATGAAGGGGTCCGGGGAGAGGAGGAGAGGAGGAGGAGGATGATGAAGAGGAGAGGAGGAAGAGGAGAAGAGGAGAGGAGGAGGAAGAGGAGAGGGGAAGGAGGAGGAGAGGAGGAGAGGAGGAGGAGAGGAGAGGGGAAGGAGGAGGAGAGGAGGAGAGGAGGAGGAGAGGAGGAGCAGAGGAGGAGAGGAGGAGGAGATGAGAGGAGGAGGAGAGGAGGAGAGGAGGAGAGAAGGAGGGGGAAGAGGAGGAGGGGAGGAGGAGAGGAGGAGGAGGAGGCGAGGAGAGGAGGAGGAGAGGATTAGAAGGAGGAGAGGAGGAGGAGGACGAGGGGAGGAGGAGGAGGAGGAGGAGGAGGAGGAGGAGGGGAGAAGGAGAGGAGGAGGAGGAGAGGATTAGAAGGAGGAGAGGAGGAGGAGGACGAGGGGAGAAGGAGGAGAGGAGGAGGAGGAGAGGAGGAGGAGGAGGTAGAGGAGGAGGAGGAGGAAGAGGAGAGGAGGAGGAGGAGGAGGAGGAGGAGAGCGTGGAAAAGTAGAGATGAGGGTGATGTAATTTTCTCTAAGTGTCAGGCATCCAGCAGGTGTGTGTATGTGTCTGTCTGTGTGTGTGTGTCAGCATGTGTCAGTGTGTGTTTATGTGTCGGTGTCGGTGTGTGTGTGTGTGTGTACTGCCGTGATGCCTCGGTAGTGGGTGATTTAGCGAGCGAATGAGAAAGACATGACAGAGACTAATTGCCTTCATTAATCACGTTAGCTGAGCCCCACTCTGAGGTAAACTGAATGAAATCCTCTTACCAACCATTCTGCCTGAACAAGAGAAGAGGAGGAGGGAGAGGAGGAGCAGGAGAGGAAGAGAGGAGGGGCAGGTTATAGGAGAGGGAAAAGGGAAGGAAATGAAGCTTTAACTACAAATAAACCATGTCTTTGTCTAGACAAATCTCTTTTCAGCCCGTAATGCTCTCTGAAATGTGTTAATGTCATGTAGAGACTTTTAGGGAGAGAGAGTGAGAGCGAGAGCGAGCGCGAGAGAGAGAGAGAGAAAGAGATAGAAAGAGAAAGCGAGAGCGAGAGCGAGAGAGAGAAAGAGAGAGCTTAGGGGCAACGGGAATGAGACAATCACAAATGGTATAGCTCGGGAAGAAAGGCTATTTCCGGAATAAAAAACTAATCACATTATTCCCCCCCTGGCCCAGCTGCCACTGGCGTCGAGGAGTGGATCAGCATCCAAAATGGCGCCCTGTTCCCTTTATAGTGCACTCCTATAGGGGCATGTTAGGCCTGATACCCCGGTGTGAAAAGACGGGACCATAATGAGGCTGGGGCATCTCTACACCACTGTACGATACTATATACCTATAGAGACGTCTCTACTATACTATACTATATACCTATAGAGACATCTCTACACCACTGTACTATACTATATACCTATAGAGACGTCTCTACACCACTGTACTATACTATATACCTATAGAGACGTCTCTACACCACTGTACTATACTATATACCTATAGAGACGTCTCTACTATACTATACTATATACCTATGGAGACGTCTCTACTATACTATACTATATACCTACAGAGATGTCTCTAATATACTATATAACTATAGAGATGTCTCTACTGTACTATACTATATACCTATAGAGATGTCTCTACTGTACTATATACCTATGGAGACGTCTCTACTATACTATACTATATACCTACAGAGATGTCTCTAATATACTATATAACTATAGAGACGTCTCTACTGTACTATACTATATACCTATAGAGATGTCTCTACTATACTATACTATATACCTATAGAGATGTCTCTACTATACTTATACCTATAGAGATGTCTCTACTGTACTATACTATATAACTATATAGGACGTCTCTACTGTACCATACTATATACCTATAGAGACGTCTCTACTGTACTATACTATATACCTATAGAGATGTCTCTACTGTACTATATAACTATAGAGATGTCTCTACTGTACTATACTATAGAACTATAGAGATGTCAGGGTAGAGTAGAAGAGAGAATAAAACCAGATGAAAACGGTAAGTATTTTGGTAGGGGGTGTATGTATGCAACATGCATGTATGCATTTTCAAACATCAATACTAGCTAAAAAAAGTAAAAGTAGAGTCGCAATTCAACTGCTCAGACACACGAGGTATGTGGCATGGTCTACATTCAATCACAGACTACAAAAAGAAAACCAGCCCCGTCACGGACGAGGATGTCTTGCTCCCAGACAAACTAAATAACTTTTTTTGCTCGCTTTGAGGACAATACAGTGCCACTGACACGGCCCGCTACCAAAATCTGCGGACTCTCCTTCACTGCAGCCGAGGTGAGTAAAACATTTAAACTTGTTAACCCTCGCAAGGCTGCAGGCCCAGACGGCATCCCCAGCCGCGCCCTCAGAGCATGCGCAGACCAGCTGGCTGGTGTGTTTACGGACATATTCAATCAATCCTTATCCCAGTCTGCTGTTCCCACATGCTTCAAGAGGGCCACCATTGTTTCTGTTCCCAAGAAAGCTAAGGTAACTGAGCTAAACGACTACCGCCCCGTAGCACTCACTTCCGTCACCATGAAGTGCTTTGAGAGACTAGTCAAGGACCATATCACCTCCACCCTACCTGAACCCTAGACCCAACCCACTCCAATTTGCTTACCGCCCAAATAGGTCCACAGACGATGCAATCTCAACCACACTGCACACTGCCCTAACCCATCTGGACAAAAGGAATACCTATGTAAGAATGCTATCCATCAACTACAGCTCAGCATTTAACACCATAGTACCCTCCAAACTCGTCATCAAGCTCGAGACCCTGGGTCTTGACCCCGCCCTGTGCAACTGGGTTCTGGACTTCCTGACGGGCCGCCCCCAGGTGGTGAGGGTAGGTAACAACATCTCCACCTCTCTGATCCTCAACAATAGGGCCCCACAAGGGTGCGTTCTGAACCCTCTCCTGTACTCCCTGTTCACCCACGACTGCGTGGCCACGCACGCCTCCAACTCAATCATCAAGTTTGCGGACAACACTACAGTGGTAGGCTTGATTACCAACAACGACAAGACGGCCTACAGGGAGGAGGTGAGGGCCCTCAGAGTGTGGTGTCAGAAAAATAACCTCACACTCAACGTCAACAAAACTAAGGAGATGATTGTGGACTTCAGGAAACAGTAGAGGGAGCACCCCCCTATCCACATCGACGGGACAGTAGTGGAGAGGGTAGTAAGTTTTAAGTTCCTCGGCGTACACATCACGGACAAACTGAATTGGTCCACCCACACAGACAGCATCGTGAAGAAGGCGCAGCAGCGCCTCTTCAACCACAGGAGGCTGAAGAAATTCAGCTTGTCACCAAAAACACTCACAAACTTCTACAGATGCACAATCGAGAGCATCCTGGCGGGCTGTTTCACCGCCTGGTACGGCAACTGCTCCGCCCACAACCGTAAGGCTCTCCAGAGGGTAATGATCACCGGGATCACCGGGGGCAAACTACCTGCCCTCCAGGACACCTACACCACCCGATGTCACAGGAAGGCCATAAAGATCATCAAGGACAACAACCACCGACCCACTACCTGTTCACCCCGCTATCATCCAGAAGGCGAGGTCAGTACAGGTGCATCAAAGCAGGGACCGAGACACTGAAAAACGGCTTCTATCTCAAGGCCATCAGACATTGAGTGGCTGCTGCCAACATACTGACTCAACTGCAGCCACTTTAATAAGGCAAATGGTGGAAATTGATGTAAAAATAAATCACTAGCCACTTTAAACAATGCTACTTAATAATGTTTACATACCCTACATTGCTCATCTCATATGTATATACTGTACTCTATACCATCTACTGCATCTAGCCTATGCCGCTCTGTACCATCACTCATTCATATATCTTTATGTACATATTCTTTATCCCTTTACACTTGTGTCTATAAGGTAGTAGTTTTGGAATTGTTAGGTTAGATTACTCGTTGGTTATTACTGCATTGTCGGAACTAGAAGCACAAGCATTTCGCTACACTCACGTTAACATCTGTTGACCATGTGTATGTGACCAATAACATCTGATAACCATGTGACCAATAACATCTGTTGACCATGTGTATGTGACCAATAACATCTGCTGACCATGTGTATGTGACCAATAACATCTGCTGACCATGTGTATGTGACCAATAACATCTGCTGACCATGTGTATGTGACCAATAACATCTGATAACCATGTGACCAATAACATCTGCTGACCATGTGTATGTGACCAATAACATCTGATAACCATGTGACCAATAACATCTGCTGACCATGTGTATGTGACCAATAACATCTGCTGACCATGTGTATGTGACCAATAACATCTGCTGACCATGTGTATGTGACCAATAACATCTGCTGACCATGTGACCAATAACATCTGCTGACCATGTGACCAATAACATCTGCTGACCATGTGACCAATAACATCTGCTGACCATGTGACCAATAACATCTGATACCATGTGTATGTGACCAATAACATCTGCTGACCATGTGACCAATAACATCTGCTGACCATGTGACCAATAACATCTGCTGACCATGTGTATGTGACCAATAACATCTGCTGACCATGTGTATGTGACCAATAACATCTGCTGACCATGTGTATGTGACCAATAACATCTGCTGACCATGTGACCAATAACATCTGCTGACCATGTGTATGTGACCAATAACATCTGCTGACCATGTGTATGTGACCAATAACATCTGCTGACCATGTGTATGTGACCAATAACATCTGCTGACCATGTGTATGTGACCAATAACATCTGCTGACCATGTGTATGTGACCAATAACATCTGCTGACCATGTGACCAATAACATCTGCTGACCATGTGTATGTGACCAATAACATCTGCTGACCATGTGTATGTGACCAATAACATCTGCTGACCATGTGACCAATAACATCTGATAACCATGTGTATGTGACCAATAACATCTGCTGACCATGTGACCAATAACATCTGCTGACCATGTGACCAATAACATCTGATAACCATGTGTGTGTCCAATAACATCTGCTGACCATGTGACCAATAACATCTGCTGACCATGTGACCAATAACATCTGATAACCATGTGTATGTGACCAATAACATCTGTTGACCATGTGTATGTGACCAATAACATCTGTTGACCATGTGACCAATAACATCTGATAACCATGTGTATGTGACCAATAACATCTGCTGACCATGTGACCAATAACATCTGCTGACCATGTGACCAATAACATCTGCTGACCATGTGACCAATAACATCTGCTGACCATGTGACCAATAACATCTGCTGACCATGTGACCAATAACATCTGATAACCATGTGTATGTGACCAATAACATCTGCTGACCATGTGACCAATAACATCTGCTGACCATGTGACCAATAACATCTGCTGACCATGTGTATGTGACCAATAACATCTGCTGACCATGTGTATGTGACCAATAACATCTGCTGACCATGTGACCAATAACATCTGATAACCATGTGTATGTGACCAATAACATCTGTTGACCATGTGTATGTGACCAATAACATCTGTTGACCATGTGACCAATAACATCTGATAACCATGTGTATGTGACCAATAACATCTGCTGACCATGTGACCAATAACATCTGCTGACCATGTGACCAATAACATCTGCTGACCATGTGACCAATAACATCTGCTGACCATGTGACCAATAACATCTGCTGACCATGTGACCAATAACATCTGATAACCATGTGTATGTGACCAATAACATCTGCTGACCATGTGACCAATAACATCTGCTGACCATGTGACCAATAACATCTGCTGACCATGTGTATGTGACCAATAACATCTGCTGACCATGTGTATGTGACCAATAACATCTGCTGACCATGTGTATGTGACCAATAACATCTGCTGACCATGTGACCAATAACATCTGCTGACCATGTGTATGTGACCAATAACATCTGCTGACCATGTGTATGTGACCAATAACATCTGCTGACCATGTGTATGTGACCAATAACATCTGCTGACCATGTGACCAATAACATCTGATAACCATGTGTATGTGACCAATAACATCTGCTGACCATGTGACCAATAACATCTGCTGACCATGTGACCGATAACATCTGATAACCATGTGTATGTGACCAATAACATCTGCTGACCATGTGACCAATAACATCTGCTGACCATGTGACCAATAACATCTGATAACCATGTGTATGTGACCAATAACATCTGCTGACCATGTGACCAATAACATCTGCTGACCATGTGACCAATAACATCTGCTGACCATGTGTATGTGACCAATAACATCTGCTGACCATGTGTATGTGACCAATAACATCTGCTGACCATGTGTATGTGACCAATAACATCTGCTGACCATGTGACCAATAACATCTGCTGACCATGTGTATGTGACCAATAACATCTGCTGACCATGTGTATGTGACCAATAACATCTGCTGACCATGTGTATGTGACCAATAACATCTGCTGACCATGTGTATGTGACCAATAACATCTGCTGACCATGTGACCAATAACATCTGCTGACCATGTGTATGTGACCAATAACATCTGCTGACCATGTGTATGTGACCAATAACATCTGCTGACCATGTGTATGTGACCAATAACATCTGCTGACCATGTGTATGTGACCAATAACATCTGCTGACCATGTGACCAATAACATCTGCTGACCATGTGTATGTGACCAATAACATCTGCTGACCATGTGACCAATAACATCTGCTGACCATGTGTATGTGACCAATAACATCTGCTGACCATGTGTATGTGACCAATAACATCTGCTGACCATGTGTATGTGACCAATAACATCTGCTGACCATGTGACCAATAACATCTGATAACCATGTGTATGTGACCAATAACATCTGCTGACCATGTGACCAATAACATCTGCTGACCATGTGACCAATAACATCTGATAACCATGTGTATGTGACCAATAACATCTGCTGACCATGTGACCAATAACATCTGCTGACCATGTGACCAATAACATCTGATAACCATGTGTATGTGACCAATAACATCTGTTGACCATGTGACCAATAACATCTGTTGACCATGTGACCAATAACATCTGATAACCATGTGTATGTGACCAATAACATCTGTTGACCATGTGACCAATAACATCTGATAACCATGTGACCAATAACATCTGATAACCATGTGTATGTGACCAATAACATCTGATAACCATGTGTATGTGACCAATAACATCTGATAACCATGTGACCAATAACATCTGATAACCATGTGTATGTGACCAATAACATCTGATAACCATGTGACCAATAACATCTGATAACCATGTGTATGTGACCAATGCAATTTGATTTGATGTATGTCTCTTTTTGCTTTAATTTCTGTGTGTGGCCCCGCCTTCCACTTCCTCCATACCAGGCGGTGTAAGAGAAAGGCCCTAAAAATGACTCCAGCCTCCAAGGTCATAGACTGACCTCTCGGCGACAGCACGGCAAGTGGTACCGATGCATCAAGTCTCGAACCAACAGGACCCTGAACAGCTTCTAACCCCCCAAGCTAAACAGTTGACCAAATAGCTACACTGGTAGTTTCTGAACCTTTTTCGACTCGTCACGCTACTGTTACTGCTTGTTATCTATCCTGTGGCCAAGTCCATACATATAGTATCCATCCCTATATGTACCTGTCTACCTCAGTTACCTGGTACCCCTGCACATAGACTCAGTACTGGTACTCACTGTATATAGCCTAGTTACCATTACTCATTGACTCAGTTCTGGTACTCACTGTATATAGCCTGGTTATCATTACTCATTGACTCTTTACTGGTGCTCACTGTATATAGCCTTGTTATCATTACGCATTGACTCAGTACTGGTACTCACTGTATATAGCCTGGTTATCATTACTCATTGACTCTTTACTGGTACTCACTGTATATAGCCCTGTTATCATTACGCATTGACTCAGTACTGGTACTCACTGTATATAGCCTAGTTATCATTACATATGTACCTGTCTACCTCAGTTACCTGGTACCCCTGCACATAGACTCAGTACTGGTACTCACTGTATATAGCCTGGTTATCATTACTCATAGACTCAGTACTGGTACTCACTGTATATAGCCTAGTTACCATTACATATGTTCCTGTCTACCTCAGTTACCTGGTACCCCTGCACATAGACTCAGTACTGGTACTCACTGTATATAGCCTAGTTATCATTACATATGTTCCTGTCTACCTCAGTTACCTGGTACCCCTGCACATAGACTCAGTTCTGGTACTCACTGTATATAGCCTAGTTACCATTACTCATTGACTCAGTTCTGGTACTCACTGTATATAGCCTAGTTATCATTACTCATTGACTCAGTACTGGTACTCACTGTATATAACCTAGTTATCATTACTCATTGACTCAGTACTGGTACTCACTGTATATAGCCTGGTTATCAGTACTCATTGACTCAGTACTGGTACTCACTGTATATAGCCTGGTTATCATTACTGATTGACTCAGTACTGGTACTCACTGTATATAGCCTGGTTACCATTACGCATTGACTCAGTACTGGTACTCACTGTATATAGCCTGGTTATCAGTACTCATTGACTCAGTACTGGTACTCACTGTATATAGCCTGGTTACCATTACGCATTGTCTCAGTACTGGTACTCACTGTATATAGCCCGGTTATCATTACTCATTGACTCTTTACTGGTACTCACTGTATATAGCCTAGTTATCATTACTCATTGACTCAGTACTGGTACTCACTGTATATAACCTAGTTATCATTACTCATTGACTCAGTACTGGTACTCACTGTATATAGCCTGGTTATCAGTACTCATTGACTGAGTACTGGTACTCACTGTATATAGCCTGGTTATCATTACTCATTGACTCAGTACTGGTACTCACTGTATATAGCCTAGTTATCATTACTCATTGACTCAGTACTGGTACTCACTGTATATAGCCATGTTACTACCTGGTACCCCTGCACATAGACTCAGTACTGGTACTCACTGTATATAGCCTGGTTATCATTACTCATTGACTCTTTACTGGTACTCACTGTATATAGCCTAGTTATCATTACATATGTACCTGTCTACCTCAGTTACCTGGTACCCCTGCACATAGACTCAGTACTGGTACTCACTGTATATAGCCTAGTTATCATTACATATGTTCCTGTCTACCTCAGTTACCTGGTACCCCTGCACATAGACTCAGTTCTGGTACTCACTGTATATAGCCTAGTTACCATTACTCATTGACTCAGTTCTGGTACTCACTATATATAGCCTAGTTACCATTACTCATTGACCCAGTACTGGTACTCACTGTATATAGCCTGGTTATCAGTACTCATTGACTCAGTACTGGTACTCACTGTATATAGCCTGGTTATCATTACTCATTGTCTCAGTTCTGGTACTCACTGTATATAGCCTAGTTACCATTACTCATTGACTCAGTACTGGTACTCACTGTATATAGCCTGGTTATCATTACTCATTGACTCTTTACTGGTACTCACTGTATATAGCCTAGTTATCATTACTCATTGACTCAGTACTGGTACTCATTGTATATAACCTAGTTATCATTACTCATTGACTCAGTACTGGTACTCACTGTATATAGCCTGGTTATCAGTACTCATTGACTCAGTACTGGTACTCACTGTATATAGCCTGGTTATCATTACTCATTGTCTCAGTTCTGGTACTCACTGTATATATCCTGGTTATCATTACTCATTGTCTCAGTTCTGGTACTCACTGTATATAGCCTAGTTACCATTACTCATTGACTCAGTACTGGTACTCACTGTATATAGCCCGGTTATCATTACTCATTGACTCTTTACTGGTACTCACTGTATATAGCCTAGTTATCATTACTCATTGACTCAGTACTGGTACTCACTGTATATAACCTAGTTATCATTACTCATTGACTCAGTACTGGTACTCACTGTATATAGCCTGGTTATCAGTACTCATTGACTCAGTACTGGTACTCACTGTATATAGCCTGGTTATCATTACTCATTGACTCAGTACTGGTACTCACTGTATATAGCCTAGTTATCATTACTCATTGACTCAGTACTGGTACTCACAGTATATAGCCATGTTACTACCTGGTACCCCTGCACATAGACTCAGTACTGGTACTCACTGTATATAGCCTGGTTATCATTACTCATTGACTCAGTACTGGTACTCACTGTATATAGCCTGGTTATCATTACTCATTGACTCTTTACTGGTACTCACTGTATATAGCCTAGTTATCATTACATATGTACCTGTCTACCTCAGTTACCTGGTACCCCTGCACATAGACTCAGTACTGGTACTCACTGTATATAGCCTAGTTATCATTACATATGTTCCTGTCTACCTCAGTTACCTGGTACCCCTGCACATAGACTCAGTTCTGGTACTCACTGTATATAGCCTAGTTACCATTACTCATTGACTCAGTTCTGGTACTCACTGTATATAGCCTAGTTACCATTACTCATTGACTCAGTACTGGTACTCACTGTATATAGCCTGGTTATCAGTACTCATTGACTCAGTACTGGTACTCACTGTATATAGCCTGGTTATCATTACTCATTGTCTCAGTTCTGGTACTCACTGTATATAGCCTAGTTACCATTACTCATTGACTCAGTACTGGTACTCACTGTATATAGCCTGGTTATCATTACTCATTGACTCTTTACTGGTACTCACTGTATATAGCCTAGTTATCATTACTCATTGACTCAGTACTGGTACTCATTGTATATAACCTAGTTATCATTACTCATTGACTCAGTACTGGTACTCACTGTATATAGCCTGGTTATCAGTACTCATTGACTCAGTACTGGTACTCACTGTATATAGCCTGGTTATCATTACTCATTGACTCAGTACTGGTACTCACTGTATATAGCCTAGTTATCATTACTCATTGACTCAGTACTGGTACTCACTGTATATAGCCTGGTTATCATTACTCATTGACTCAGTACTGGTACTCACTGTATATAGCCCGGTTATCATTACTCATTGACTCAGTACTGGTACTCACTGTATATAGCCTGGTTATCATTACTCATTGACTCAGTACTGGTACTCACTGTATATAGCCTGGTTATCAGTACTCATTGACTCTTTACTGGTACTCACTGTATATAGCCTGGTTACCATTACTCATTGTGTATTTATTCCTCGTTATTATGTTTCTATGTTTCTCTCTGTATCGTTGAGAAGGTCCGTAATTGACCATTTCACTGTTAATCTACGCCTTGTCACGCCTTGGTCATAGTATTTTGTGTTTTCGTTATATATTTGGTCAGGCCAGGGTGTGACATGGGTTTATTTTGTTGTGTTTCGTATTGGGGTTTTGTAGGCATTGGGATTGCGGCTGTGTAGGGGTGTAGCATAGGTTTGGCTGCCTGAGGCGGTTCTCAATCAGAGTCAGGTGATTCTCGTTGTCTCTCATTGGGAACCATATTTAGGTAGCCGCTGTTTCACTGTGTATTTTGTGGGTGATTGTTCCTGTCTCTGTGTAGTTTCACCAGATAGACTGTATTAGGTTGGTGGGTGATTGTTCCTGTCTCTGTGTAGTTTCACCAGATAGGCTGTATTAGGTTGGTGGGTGATTGTTCCTGTCTCTGTGTAGTTTCACCAGATAGGCTGTATTAGGTTGGTGGGTGATTGTTCCTGTCTCTGTGTAGTTTCACCAGATAGGCTGTATTAGGTTGGTGGGTGATTGTTCCTGTCTCTGTGTAGTTTCACCAGATAGGCTGTATTAGGTTGGTGGGTGATTGTTCCTGTCTCTGTGTAGTTTCACCAGATAGGCTGTATTAGGTTGGTGGGTGATTGTTCCTGTCTCTGTGTAGTTTCACCAGATAGGCTGTATTAGGTTGGTGGGTGATTGTTCCTGTCTCTGTGTAGTTTCACCAGATAGGCTGTATTAGGTTGGTGGGTGATTGTTCCTGTCTCTGTGTAGTGTTCACCAGATAGGCTGTAATAGGTTGGTGGGTGATTGTTCCTGTCTCAGTGTAGTTTCACCAGATAGACTGTATTAGGTTGGTGGGTGATTGTTCCTGTCTCAGTGTAGTTTCACCAGATAGACTGTATTAGGTTGGTGGGTGATTGTTCCTGTCTCTGTGTAGTTTCACCAGATAGGCTGTATTAGGTTGGTGGGTGATTGTTCCTGTCTCTGTGTAGTGTCACCAGATAGGCTGTATTAGGTTGGTGGGTGATTGTTCCTGTCTCAGTGTAGTGTTCACCAGATAGGCTGTATTAGGTTGGTGGGTGATTGTTCCTGTCTCAGTGTAGTGTTCACCAGATAGGCTGTATTAGGTTGGTGGGTGATTGTTCCTGTCTCTGTGTAGTATCACCAGATAGGCTGTATTAGGTTGGTGGGTGATTGTTCCTGTCTCTGTGTAGTGTTCACCAGATAGGCTGTAATTAGGTTGGTGGGTGATTGTTCCTGTCTCTGTGTAGTTTCACCAGATAGGCTGTAATTAGGTTGGTGGGTGATTGTTCCTGTCTCTGTGTAGTTTCACCAGATAGGCTGTATTAGGTTGGTGGGTGATTGTTCCTGTCTCTGTGTAGTGTCACCAGATAGGCTGTATTAGGTTGGTGGGTGATTGTTCCTGTCTCTGTGTAGTTTCACCAGATAGGCTGTATTAGGTTGGTGGGTGATTGTTCCTGTCTCTGTGTAGTTTCACCAGATAGGCTGTATTAGGTTGGTGGGTGATTGTTCCTGTCTCTGTGTAGTTTCACCAGATAGGCTGTATTAGGTTGGTGGGTGATTGTTCCTGTCTCTGTGTAGTTTCACCAGATAGGCTGTATTAGGTTGGTGGGTGATTGTTCCTGTCTCTGTGTAGTTTCACCAGATAGGCTGTATTAGGTTGGTGGGTGATTGTTCCTGTCTCTGTGTAGTGTTCACCAGATAGGCTGTATTAGGTTGGTGGGTGATTGTTCCTGTCTCTGTGTAGTGTTCACCAGATAGGCTGTATTAGGTTGGTGGGTGATTGTTCCTGTCTCTGTGTAGTTTCACCAGATAGGCTGTATTAGGTTGGTGGGTGATTGTTCCTGTCTCTGTGTAGTTTCACCAGATAGGCTGTATTAGGTTGGTGGGTGATTGTTCCTGTCTCTGTGTAGTTTCACCAGATAGGCTGTAATAGGTTGGTGGGTGATTGTTCCTGTCTCTGTGTAGTTTCACCAGATAGGCTGTAATAGGTTGGTGGGTGATTGTTCCTGTCTCTGTGTAGTTTCACCAGATAGGCTGTATTAGGTTGGTGGGTGATTGTTCCTGTCTCTGTGTAGTTTCACCAGATAGGCTGTAATAGGTTTTCGCGTTCCGTTTGTTGTTTTGTTTATATATAGTTATTTCATGTATCGCTATTCTTCATTAAAAGACATGAGTAACCACCACGCTGCATTTCGGTCCGACTCTCCTTCAACAGACGAACGCCGTTACACGCCTGTTGTTGACGAAGCATGTGACAAATAACAGTTTGATTTGTGACGTGTGTGTAGGTTGTCTGTTCATGTGTGTTCGTGTGTGTGTAGATAGCTGTGGCTGGGCGCCATGACAACGGGAGTGCCGTCCCCTCTTCTCTGTCTCTCTCTAATTGTCTGTGACCTCGTAACGTGAGACGAGCTCTCAAGGCAGGAGGAGTGCTTTTCACACGGCAATCACTTCTGCGCTGTCCCCTTGTCTGCAACCCTTGAATTACAGAGAAGGGGTGTGTGTGTGTGTGTGTGTATGTATGTATGTGTGTGTGTGTGTGTGTGTGTGTGTGTGTGTGTGTGTGTGTGTGTGTATGTGTGTATATGTGTGTGTGTGTGTGTGTGTGTGTGTGTGTGTGTGTGTGTGTGTGTGTGTGTGTGTGTGTGTGTGTGTGTGTGTGTGTGTGTGTGCGTGTGTGTGTGCGTGTGCGTGTGCGTGTGTGTGTGTGTGTGCGGCATCATATACCAAAATAAATAACCTTCCTTTCATTCCATCTTCTCTCCTTCATCTGCTGTATCGGTGGAGGAGGAGCGGTTTGCCTGAGTGATTATCGCTTACATGTAGATCATGGTGTTTTACAATGTGGATCCTCCCCTTATATTTTTACTATGTCCTCCCATAACCTTTGCCCTTTTTCCTTGGTCCTCCCATAACCTTTGCCCTTTTTCCTTGGTCCTCCCATAACCTTTGCCCTTTTTACTTGGTCCTCCCATAACCGTTGCCCTTTTTACTTGGTCCTCCCATAACCTTTGCCCTTTTTACTTGGTCCTCCCATAACCTTTGCCCTTTTTACTTGGTCCTCCCATAACCGTTGCCCTTTTTACTTGGTCCTCCCATAACCTTTGCCCTTTTTACTTGGTCCTCCCATAACCTTTGCCCTTTTTACCTGGTCCTCCCATAACCGTTGCCCTTTTTACTATGTCCTCCCATAACCTTTGTCATTTTTTAAACGTCATCACATAACCTTTGACCTTTTAGAATGTAGTGCAGAGATAATTACAAAAATGTGACTAAGATAATACATTTGATTTGATTTAAAGAAGAGATGGTAGGAGATTTAAATAGCTAATTAGTGTTATTAGATTGAACATTCCACAATCTTTAGAGAGTCTATAATATTAATTCCTCTTCCCTATCATTTCCTTTCATCTCTTTCACTGTTGAGTTTAAATTGAACAATATGACTGGTCCTGTTGTGACATCACTGGTCCTGTTGTGACATCACTGGTCCTGTTGTGACATCACTGGTCCTGTTGTTATATCACTGGTCCTGTTGTGACATCACTGGTCCTGTTGTGACATCACTGGTCCTGTTGTTATATCACTGGTCCTGTTGTTATATCACCGGTCCTGTTGTTATAACACTGGTCCTGGTATGACATCACTGGTCCTGGTATGATAACACTGGTCCTGTTGTTATATCACTGGTCCTGTTGTGACATCACTGGTCCTGTTGTTACATCACTGGTCCTGTTGTTATATCACTGGTCCTGTTGTTACATCACTGGTCCTGTTGTTACATCACTGGTCCTGGTATGACATCACAACATCCATGCGTACCTGTGTTTAGACTGCATGTCTCATTGTGTGTGTGTGTGTGTGTTTGCACGTGTGTGTGTGTGTGTGTGTGTGTGTGTGTGTGTGTGTGTGTGTGTGTCTCTTCACAGTCCCCGCTGATCCATCAGGTGTATTTTTATCTGTTTTTAAATCTGATTCTGATTCTCCTGCTGCATCAGTTACCTGATGTGGAATAGAGTTCCATGTAGTCATGGCTCTATGTAGTACTGTGGAATAGAGTTCCATGTAGTCATGGCTCTATGTAGTACTGTGGAATAGAGTTCCATGTAGTCATGGCTCTATGTAGTACTGTGGAATAGAGTTCCATGTAGTCATGGCTCTATGTAGTACTGTGGAATAGAGTTCCATGTAGTCATGGCTCTATGTAGTACTGTGGAATAGAGTTCCATGTAGTCATGGCTCTATGTAGTACTGTGGAATAGAGTTCCATGTAGTCATGGCTCTATGTAGTACTGTGGAATAGAGTTCCATGTAGTCATGGCTCTATGTAGTACTGTGGAATAGAGTTCCATGTAGTCATGGCTCTATGTAGTACTGTGGAATAGAGTTCCATGTAGTCATGGCTCTATGTAGTACTGTGGAATAGAGTTCCATGTAGTCATGGCTCTATGTAGTACTGTGGAATAGAGTTCCATGTAGTCATGGCTCTATGTAGTACTGTGGAATAGAGTTCCATGTAGTCATGGCTCTATGTAGTACTGTGGAATAGAGTTCCATGTAGTCATGGCTCTATGTAGTACTGTGGAATAGAGTTCCATGTAGTCATGGCTCTATGTAGTACTGTGGAATAGAGTTCCATGTAGTCATGGCTCTATGTAGTACTGTGGAATAGAGTTCCATGTAGTCATGGCTCTATGTAGTACTGTGGAATAGAGTTCCATGTAGTCATGGCTCTATGTAGTACTGTGGAATAGAGTTCCATGTAGTCATGGCTCTATGTAGTACTGTGGAATAGAGTTCCATGTAGTCATGGCTCTATGTAGTACTGTGGAATAGAGTTCCATGTAGTCATGGCTCTATGTAGTACTGTGGAATAGAGTTCCATGTAGTCATGGCTCTATGTAGTACTGTGGAATAGAGTTCCATGTAGTCATGGCTCTATGTAGTACTGTGGAATAGAGTTCCATGTAGTCATGGCTCTGTGTAGTACTGTGGAATAGAGTTCCATGTAGTCATGGCTCTATGTAGTACTGTGGAATAGAGTTCCATGTAGTCATGGCTCTATGTAGTACTGTGGAATAGAGTTCCATGTAGTCATGGCTCTATGTAGTACTGTGGAATAGAGTTCCATGTAGTCATGGCTCTATGTAGTACTGTGGAATAGAGTTCCATGTAGTCATGGCTCTATGTAGTACTGTGGAATAGAGTTCCATGTAGTCACGGCTCTATGTAGTACTGTGGAATAGAGTTCCATGTAGTCATGGCTCTATGTAGTACTGTGGAATAGAGTTCCATGTAGTCATGGCTCTATGTAGTACTGTGGAATAGAGTTCCATGTAGTCATGGCTCTATGTAGTACTGTGGAATAGAGTTCCATGTAGTCATGGCTCTATGTAGTACTGTGGAATAGAGTTCCATGTAGTCATGGCTCTATGTAGTACTGTGGAATAGAGTTCCATGTAGTCATGGCTCTGTGTAGTACTGTGGAATAGAGTTCCATGTAGTCATGGCTCTATGTAGTACTGTGGAATAGAGTTCCATGTAGTCATGGCTCTATGTAGTACTGTGGAAGAGAGTTCCATGTAGTCATGGCTCTATGTAGTACTGTGGAATAGAGTTCCATGTAGTCATGGCTCTATGTGGTACTGTGGAATAGAGTTCCATGTAGTCATGGCTCTATGTAGTACTGTGGAATAGAGTTCCATGTAGTCATGGCTCTATGTAGTACTGTGGAATAGAGTTCCATGTAGTCATGGCTCTATGTAGTACTGTGGAATAGAGTTCCATGTAGTCATGGCTCTGTGTAG
Organism: Oncorhynchus kisutch; assembly: GCF_002021735.2. NCBI lineage: Eukaryota > Metazoa > Chordata > Actinopteri > Salmoniformes > Salmonidae > Oncorhynchus > Oncorhynchus kisutch. Next base: position 80,228,338 of record NC_034191.2, read on the forward strand.
TACTGTGGAATAGAGTTCCATGTAGTCATGGCTCTATGTAGTACTGTGGAATAGAGTTCCATGTAGTCATGGCTCTATGTAGTACTGTGGAATAGAGTTCCATGTAGTCATGGCTCTATGTAGTACTGTGGAATAGAGTTCCATGTAGTCATGGCTCTATGTAGTACTGTGGAATAGAGTTCCATGTAGTCATGGCTCTATGTAGTACTGTGGAATAGAGTTACATGTAGTCATGGCTCTATGTAGTACTGTGGAATAGAGTTCCATGTAGTCATGGCTCTATGTAGTACTGTGGAATAGAGTTCCATGTAGTCATGGCTCTATGTAGTACTGTGGAATAGAGTTCCATGTAGTCATGGCTCTATGTAGTACTGTGGAATAGAGTTCCATGTAGTCATGGTTCTATGTAGTACTGTGGAATAGAGTTCCATGTAGTCATGGCTCTATGTAGTACTGTGGAATAGAGTTCCATGTAGTCATGGTTCTATGTAGTACTGTGGAATAGAGTTCCATGTAGTCATGGCTCTATGTAGTACTGTGGAATAGAGTTCCATGTAGTCATGGCTCTATGTAGTACTGTGGAATAGAGTTCTATGTAGTCATGGCTCTATGTAGTACTGTGGAATAGAGTTCCATGTAGTCATGGCTCTATGTAGTACTGTGGAATAGAGTTCCATGTAGTCATGGCTCTATGTAGTACTGTGGAATAGAGTTCCATGTAGTCATGGCTCTATGTAGTACTATGGAATAGAGTTCCATGTAGTCATGGCTCTATGTAGTACTGTGGAATAGAGTTCCATATAGTCATGACTCTATGTAGTACTGTGGAATAGAGTTCCATGTAGTCATGTCTCTATGTAGTACTGTGGAATAGAGTTCCATGTAATCATGGCTCTATGTAGTACTGTGGAATAGAGTTCCATGTAGTCATGGCTCTATGTAGTACTGTGGAATAGAGTTCCATGTAGTCATGGCTCTGTGTAGTAATGTGGAATAGAGTTCCATGTAGTCATGGCTCTATGTAGTACTGTGGAATAGAGTTCCATGTAGTCATGGCTCTATGTGGTACTGTGGAATAGAGTTCCATGTAGTCATGGCTCTATGTAGTACTGTGGAATAGAGTTCCATGTAGTCATGGCTCTATGTGGTACTGTGGAATAGAGTTCCATGTAGTCATGGCTCTATGTAGTACTGTGGAATAGAGTTCCATGTAGTCATGGCTCTGTGTAGTACTGTGGAATAGAGTTCCATGTAGTCATGGCTCTATGTAGTACTGTGGAATAGAGTTCCATGTTGTCATGGCTCTATGTAGTACTGTGGAATAGAGTTCCATGTAGTCATGTCTCTATGTAGTACTGTGGAATAGAGTTCCATGTAGTCATGGCTCTATGTAGTACTGTGGAATAGAGTTCCATGTAGTCATGTCTCTATGTAGTACTGTGGAATAGAGTTCCATGTAGTCATGGCTCTATGTAGTACTGTGGAATAGAGTTCCATGTAGTCATGGCTCTGTGTAGTACTGTGGAATAGAGTTCCATGTAGTCATGGCTCTATGTAGTACTGTGGAATAGAGTTCCATGTAGTCATGGCTCTATGTAGTACTGTGGAATAGAGTTCCATGTAGCCATGGCTCTATGTAGTACTGTGGAATAGAGTTCCATGTAGTCATGGCTCAATGTAGTACTGTGGAATAGAGTTCCATGTAGTCATGGCTCTATGTAGTACTGTGGAATAGAGTTCCATGTTGTCATGGCTCTATGTAGTACTGTGGAATAGAGTTCCATGTAGTCATGGCTCTATGTAGTACTGTGGAATAGAGTTCCATGTAGTCATGGCTCTATGTAGTACTGTGGAATAGAGTTCCATGTAGCCATGGCTCTATGTAGTACTGTGGAATAGAGTTCCATGTAGCCATGGCTCTATGTAGTACTGTGGAATAGAGTTCCATGTAGTCATGGCTCTATGTAGTACTGTGGAATAGAGTTCCATGTAGTCATGGCTCTATGTAGTACTGTGGAATAGAGTTCCATGTAGACATGGCTACATGTAGTACTGTGGAATAGAGTTCCATGTAGTCATGGCTCTATGTAGTACTGTGGAATAGAGTTCCATGTAGTCATGGCTCTATGTAGTACTGTGGAATAGAGTTCCATGTAGTCATGGCTCTATGTAGTACTGTGGAATAGAGTTCCATGTAGTCATGGCTCTATGTAGTACTGTGGAATAGAGTTCCATGTAGACATGGCTCTATGTAGTACTGTGGAATAGAGTTCCATGTAGTCATGGCTCTATGTAGTACTGTGGAATAGAGTTCCATGTAGTCATGGCTCTATGTAGTACTGTGGAATAGAGTTCCATGTAGTCATGGCTCTATGTAGTACTGTGGAATAGAGTTCCATGTAGTCATGGCTCTATGTAGTACTGTGGAATAGAGTTCCATGTAGACATGGCTACATGTAGTACTGTGGAATAGAGTTCCATGTAGTCATGGCTCTATGTAGTACTGTGGAATAGAGTTCCATGTAGTCATGGCTCTATGTAGTAATGTGGAATAGAGTTCCATGTAGTCATGGCTCTGTGTAGTACTGTGGAATAGAGTTCCATGTAGTCATGGCTCTATGTAGTACTGTGGAATAGAGTTCCATGTAGGCATGGCTCTATGTAGTACTGTGGAATAGAGTTCCATGTAGTCATGGCTCTGTGTAGTACTGTGGAATAGAGTTCCATGTAGTCATGGCTCTATGTAGTACTGTGTGCCTCCCATAGTCTGTTCTGGACTTGGCGACTGTGAAGAGACCTCTGGTGGCATGTCTTGTGGGGTATGCATGGGTGTCTGAGCTGTGTGTTAGTAGTTTAGACAGTTTAAATCTCGGTGCATTCAACATGTCAACACTTCTTACAATAACAAGTAGTGAGGAAGTCAATTTCTCCTCTACTTTGAGCCATGAGAGATGTACATGCATATTATTCATGTTTGCTCTCTGTGTACATCTAATGTCCAGCTGTGCTGCCCTGTTCTGAGGCAATGGTAATTTTCCGAGGTCCCTCTTTGTGGCACCTGACCACACGACTGAACAGTAGTCCAGGTGTGACAAAACTAGGGCCTGTAGGACCTGCCTTGTTGATAGTGTTGTTAAGAAGGCAGAGTAGGGTTTTATTATGGACAGACTTCTCCCCATCTTAGCTACTGTTGTATCAACATGTTTTGACCATGACAGTTTATAATCCAGGGTTACTCCAAGCAGTTTAGTCACCTCAACTTGCTCAATTGCCACATTATTTATTACAAGTTTTAGTTGAGGTTTAGTGTTTAGTGAATAATTTGTCCAAAATACAATGCTTTTAGCTTTTGAAATATTTAGGACTATCTTATTCCTTGCCACCCACTCTGAAACTAACTGCAGCTCTTTGTTAAGTGCTGCTGTCATTTCAGTCGCTGACATGTATAGTGTTGAGTCATCCTCATACATAGACACCCTGGCTTTACTCAAAGTATGTCCTTAGTAAAGAATGAACAAAAAGTAAGGGGCCTAGACAGCTGCCCTGAGGAACTCCTGATTCTAACTGGATTATATTTGAGAGGCTTCCATTAAAGAACACCCTCTGTTTTTTGTTAGACAGGTAACTCTTCATCCACATTATATCAGGGGGTGTAAAGCTACAAAACATATGTTCTTCCATCAGAAAACTATGATCAATAATGTCAAACACCGCACTGAAGTCTAACAAAACAGCTCCCACAATCTTTTTTATCAATTCTCAGCCAATCATCAGTCATTTGTGTAAGTGCTGTGCTTGTTGAACGTGCTTCCCTATAAGCATACTGAAAATCAATTTGTTTGCAGGCTGATTGGTCGGCTATTTGAGCCAGTAAAGAGGGCTTTACTATTCTTGGGAAGCGGAATAACTTTTGCTTCCCTCTAGGTCTGAGGGAACACACTTTCTATTAGGCTTAAATTGAAGATGTGGCAAATAGGAGTGACGATATCGTCAGCTATCATCCACAGTCATTTTACATCCAAGTTGTCAGACCCTGGTGGTTTGTCATTGTTGATTGACAACAATACTTTTTTCACATCTTCCAGACTGACTTTATGGAATTCAAAATGACAACGCTTGTCCTTCATAATTTGATCAGATATACTTGGGTGTCAGTGTTTGTTGCTGGCATGTTATGCCTAAATTTGCTCATCTTGACAATGATAAAAATCCTCAAAGTAACTGGCAATATCAGTGGATTTTGTGATGAACGAGCCATCTGATTCAATGAATGATGAAGATGAGTTTGCCTTTTTGCCCAAAATGTAATTTATGGTGCTTTTTACTATCACTCTTTCTTTTTTTATCTTTGTTTCTATAAATTCTATTAATATTTGAAACTATAGTTTCATCTTCTTTTCATTCCTTTTAGTCCCATAATTTCTCAATTTGCAAGATGTTTGCCAATCGGTTGGGCTGCCAGACTTAATTGCCATACCTGTTGCCTCATCCTTCTCAACCATACAGTGGATCAATTCCTCATCAACCCACAGGGATTGATCAGTTTCTACAGTAATTTTCTTAATGGGTACATGTTTATTAGTAACTGGAATAAGTAGTTTCAAGTGCAGCGTCTGGTTGCTCCTCATTACACACCACAGACCAGCAGCGTCTGGTTGCTCCTCATTACAGACCTGGTTGCTCCTCACCACAGACCAGCAGCGTCTGGTTGCTCCTCATTACAGACCACAGACCAGCAGCGTCTGGTTGCTCCTCATTACACGCCACGGACCAACAAATATTCTTTACATCTACAACATAGGAATCACTACAAAACTTAATGTATGACCTCTAATACACTATATTAGGCCCAGCCTTTGGAACTGTGGTTTTCCTAGATACGGCTACTATATTGTGATCACTACATCCCATGGATCTGGATACTTCTTTAAAGCACATTTCTGCAGCATTAGTAAAGATGTGATCAATACATATTGATGATTTCATTCCTGTGCTGTTTGTAACTACTCTGGTAGGTGGACTGACAACCTGAACTAGGTTGCAGGCACTGGTAACTGCATGCTTATAGCTGTGTTGTTGATGTTTAACATTGTTAGTATTCATGCAGAAAATATTCTGTCATTCTACTGAGGATATATCTTCTCTTCAGTCAAACATACATAAAGCCATAAAGATCGGTTTTACACACGAAGGCACACACACACCCACACAGCTGTTAACTAACCCCCTGAGCTTCCTCTCTCCCAGTCAGATGAACACAACCCCAGGGATCGAGAGCAGATATATATTTTTTTTCAGGAGGTGAAAATGTCATTTTAAGTTTCAGGAATGAATTTATTCGCCAGAAAAATATATGATCTGTTGATCTGGGGGTAACAGAGGTGCGTGAGTGTGTTTTCCGAGATTCCTGAGCAGAGCTTGTCACCACGGCAGCCAGCGAGTGTCTTTGTCCCAAATGGCATTCTATTCCATACATAGTGCACTACTTTTGACCAGGGCCCATTTGACTGAATGTAGTGAAAAATACGGTTTAGGGAATAGGGTGTCATTGAGGAAACAGACAGTGTTCCCGTCCTGTGCGTTTAGTGAGGCTGTTTGAGGTGGTAAGGCCTGCGGGGACAGACACCATCCAACAGATCTTATCTTCTTTACCATCGAAAGTATTGGGTTACGGACTTTTTTAATTTAGCACAGCAGAGAGAGAGAGACAGGTCCCTTCCACACTCACAATAAAGCAGAGAGAGAGAGAGAGACAGGTCCCTTCCACACTCACAATAAGGCAGAGAGAGAGAGACAGGTCCTTTCCACATTCACAATGAGGCAGAGAGAGAGACAGGTCCCTTCCACACTCACAATAAGGCAGAGAGAGAGACAGGTCCCTTCCACACTCACAATGAGACAGAGAGAGAGAGACAGGTCCCTTCCACATTCACAATGAGGCAGAGAGAGAGAGACAGGTCCCTTCCACACTCACAATAAGGCAGAGAGAGAGACAGGTCACTTCCACATTCACAATGAGGCAGAGAGAGAGAGACAGGTCCCTTCCACACTCACAATAAGGCAGAGAGAGAGAGACAGATCCCTTCCACACTCACAATAAGGCAGAGAGAGAGAGAGAGAGAGAGACAGGTCCCTTCCACACTCACAATAAGGCAGAGAGAGAGAGACAGGTCCTTTCCACATTCACAATGAGGCAGAGAGAGAGACAGGTCCCTTCCACATTCACAATGAGACAGAGAGAGAGAGACAGGTCCCTTCCACACTCACAATAAGGCAGAGAGAGAGACAGGTCCCTTCCACATTCACAATGAGACAGAGAGAGAGAGACAGGTCCCTTCCGCACTCACAATAAGGCAGAGAGAGAGACAGGTCCCTTCCACATTCACAATGAGACAGAGAGAGAGAGACAGTTCCCTTCCACACTCACAATAAGGCAGAGAGAGAGACAGGTCCCTTCCACATTCACAATGAGACAGAGAGAGAGAGACAGGTCCCTTCCACACTCACAATAAGGCAGAGAGAGAGACAGGTCCCTTCCACATTCACAATGAGACAGAGAGAGAGAGACAGGTCCCTTCCACACTCACAATAAGGCAGAGAGAGAGACAGGTCCCTTCCACATTCACAATGAGACAGAGAGAGAGAGACAGGTCCCTTCCACACTCACAATAAGGCAGAGAGAGAGACAGGTCCCTTCCACATTCACAATGAGACAGAGAGAGAGAGACAGGTCCCTTCCACACTCACAATAAGGCAGAGAGAGAGACAGGTCCCTTCCACACTCACAAAAAGGCAGAGAGAGAGACAGGTCCCTTTCACATTCACAATGAGGCAGAGAGAAAGAGAGACAGGTCCCTTCACATTCACAATGAGGCAGAGAGAGAGAGAGACAGGTCCCTTCCACATTCACAATGAGACTTTTATGATGTCTGTCTCTCTCTCTCTCTCTCTCTCGATGTCAACACTACCGTTGGCAAACAATATGCGTCCCAAATATGACTTTGACCCTTAAAGGTTCTGAAATAAAGTGTACTAGATAGGGAACAGTGTGCCATTTGGGACACAGAAGGAGACAGATGACAGTCATTCTTCCTAACGAACAAACAAGGTACCGGTCACTCATCTGGCGAAGAACATTGGGGGGATGGAATTGGGAGGAGCTACCGTCCAATAAAAAGGGTGTCTGTGTGTTTTTTTCATCATTTCCTGGAGACAAATGACATCCTGGATTCATAGAGACAAATGACTTCATCCTGGATTCATAGAGACAAATGACTTCATCCTGGATTCATAGAGACAAATGACTGGATCCTGGATTCATAGAGACACATGACTGGATCCTGGATTCATAGAGACAAATGACTGGATCCTGGATTCATAGAGACACATGACTGGATCCTGGATTCATAGAGACAAATGACTGAATCCTGGATTCATAGAGACAAATGACTGGATCCTGGATTCATAGAGACAAATGACTGGATCCTGGATTCATAGAGACACATGACTGGATCCTGGATTCATAGAGACAAATGACTGGATCCTGGATTCATAGAGACAAATGACTTCATCCTGGATTCATAGAGACAAATGACTGGATCCTGGATTCATAGAGACAAATGACTGGATCCTGGATTCATAGAGACAAATGACTTCATCCTGGATTCATAGAGACAAATGACTGGATCCTGGATTCATAGAGACACATGACTTCATCCTGGATTCACAGAGACAAATGACTGGATCCTGGATTCATAGAGACAAATGACTGGATCCTGGATTCATAGAGACAAATGACTGGATCCTGGATTCATAGAGACAAATGACTTCATCCTGGATTCATAGAGACAAATGACTGGATCCTGGATTCATAGAGACACATGACTGGATCCTGGATTCATAGAGACAAATGACTGGATCCTGGATTCATAGAGACAAATGACTGGATCCTGGATTCATAGAGACAAATTACTTCATCCTGGATTCATAGAGACAAATGACTGGATCCTGGATTCATAGAGACAAATGACTGGATCCTGGATTCATAGAGACACATTACTGGATCCTGGATTCATAGAGACAAATGACTGGATCCTGGATTCATAGAGACAAATGAGTTCATCCTGGATTCATAGAGACAAATGTCAATCAGTGGTTGCTTAGTGGAACAGGTTGGAGTGGTGGAAGTGTGTGTGTGTGTGTGTGTGTGTGTGTGTGTGTGTGTGTGTGTGTGTGTGTGTGTGTGTGTGTGTGTGTGTGTGTGTGTGTGTGTGTGTGTGTGTGTATGTGTGTGTGTGTGTGTGTGTGTGTGTGTGTGTGTGTGTGTGTGTGTGTGTGTGTGTGTGTGTGTGTGTGTGTGAGAGCTAACACCTTGAGCTCTGCAATTCTCTCTCTCTCTCTCCCTCTCACACACACACACACACACACACATACACACGTACACACGTACACACACACACACACACACACACACTAAACCGCCACGTCATAGTCCTGGTAACCTTTGTCAGGAACAATATCCCTCCGGTACCGTGTGTGTTGATGTGAATTGGCAGCGAGCGCTTTAGTACAAGTCATGAACCAACTGAATCAATGAACACAGTGAATCAATTAACTCTGAATCAACTAACTCTGAATCAATTAACTCTGTCAATGCCTTAATTCAGTGGCTCTGTCAATCCAGAGAGAGAGAGAGAGAGAATCATGAACTACAGTCAGAATCACTTCTCCTCCATCACCGTACAGTAAGGCAAGCTGTTTACCAAAACAGTGGTGGGGAGGGTATAGCTTTGTTTGTTGTTAGAGCTACAGATCCCCCCCCCCCCACCATTAAATCTTGGTTATATTGAGCTACATGATGATCCAGTCCAACAATAACACATTCAGTTTCTTGCGAAAGTATTCGGCCCCCTTGAACTTTGCGACCTTTTGCCACATTTCAGGCTTCAAACATAAAGATATAAAACTGTATTTCTTTGTGAAGAATCAACAACAAGTGGGACACAATCATGAAGTGGAACAACATTTATTGGATATTTCAAACTTTTTTAACAAATCAAAAACTGAAAAATTGGGCATGCAAAATTATTCAGCCCCCTTAAGTTAAAACTTTGTAGCGCCACCTTTTGCTGCGATTACAGCTGTAAGTCGCTTGGGGTATGTCTCTATCAGTTTTGCACATCGAGAGACTGACATTTTTTCCCATTCCTCCTTGCAAAACAGCTCGAGCTCAGTGAGGTTGGATGGAGAGCATTTGTGAACAGCAGTTTTCAGTTCTTTCCACAGATTCTCGATTGGATTCAGGTCTGGACTTTCACTTGACCATTCTAACACCTGGATATGTTTATTTTTGAACCATTCCATTGTAGATTTTGCTTTTTGTTTTGGATCATTGTCTTGTTGGAAGACAAATCTCCGTCCCAGTCTCAGGTCTTTTGCAGACTCCATCAGGTTTTCTTCCAGAATGGTCCTGTATTTGGCTCCATCCATCTTCCCATCAATTTTAACCATCTTCCCTGTCCCTGCTGAAGAAAAGCAGGTCCAAACCATGATGCTGCTACCACCATGTTTGACAGTGGGGATGGTGTGTTCAGGGTGATGAGCTGTGTTGCTTTTACACCAAACATAACGTTTTGCATTGTTGCCAAAAAGTTCAATTTTGGTTTCATCTGACCAGAGCACCTTCATCCACATGTTTGGTGTGTCTCCCAGGTGGCTTGTGGCAAACTTTAAACGACACTTTTTATGGATATCTTTAAGAAATGGCTTTCTTCTTGCCACTCTTCCATAAAGGCCAGATTTGTGCAATATACGACTGATTGTTGTCCTATGGACAGAGTCTCCCACCTCGGCTGTAGATCTCTGCAGTTCATCCAGAGTGATCATGGGCCTCTTGGCTGCATCTCTGATCAGTCTTCTCCTTGTATAAGCTGAAAGTTTAGAGGGACGGCCAGGTCTTGGTAGATTTGCAGTGGTCTGATACTCCTTCCATTTCAATATTATCGCTTGCACAGTGCTCCTTGGGATGTTTAACGCTTGGGAAATCTTTTTGTATCCAAATCCGGCTTTAAACTTCTTCACAACAGTATCTCGGACCTGCCTGGTGTGTTCCTTGTTCTTCATGATGCTCTCTGCACTTTTAACGGACCTCTGAGACTATCACAGTGCAGGTGCATTTATACGGAGACTTGATTACACACAGGTGGATTGTATTTATCATCATTAGTCATTTAGGTCAACATTGGATCATTCAGAGATCCTCACTGAACTTCTGGAGAGAGTTTGCTGAACTGAAAGTAAAGGGGCTGAATAATTTTGCACGCCCAATTTTTCAGTTTTTGATTTGTTAAAAAAGTTTGAAATATCCAATAAATGTCGTTCCACTTCATGATTGTGTCCCACTTGTTGTTGATTCTTCACAAAAAAATACAGTTTTCTTTCTTTATGTTTGAAGCCTGAAATGTGGCAAAAGGTCGCAAAGTTCAAGGGGGCCGAATACTTTCGCAAGGCACTGTAACTTACATCAACTAATCAACCAACCATCAAGCCCTTGATAAGTTGAATCAGTTGTGTCCGTAGTACTGGTATGAGACAAAAGCCAGAGGACCAGGTCTGTGTTTTGAATGTCATACTGTATACAGTGTCTGTTACAGGGCCTATTGAGGTAGTTTAGTGAGGGAGAGGGGGAGCGGAGAGGGGGAGAAGGTGGTAGAAAGAAGGAGCTGGGGGAGGCACAGGGTTAAGGGGGAGAGGGGGCAGGGCACGGGGAGAGAAGGAGAGAGGGGGCAGAAGGAGGCACAGGGGAAGAGAGGGCAGGGGAAGGGAAGAGGGAGAGAGGGAGCAGGACGGAGGCGAAGGAGTAAGGGGGAGAGGGGGCAGGGCACGGGAGAGGGAGATAGGGAGCAGGAGGAGGTGCAGAGTAAGGGGGGAGAGGGGGCAGGGCACGGGGGAGAGGGGAGAGAGGGAGCAGGCGGAGGCGCAGAGTAAGGGGGAGAAGGGGGCAGGGGCGGGCGAAGGAGTGAGAAGACGAGAGAGGGGGGCAGTAAGGAGGCGCAGAGTAAGGGGGAGACGGGGAGCTAGGGCACGGCGGCGAGGAAGAGAGAGAGAGGCGGGCAGAAGAGGCACAGGAAGGGGAAAGAGGGGGCAGGGGAAGGGGCGAGCGGGCGAGAGGGGGACAGAAGGAGGCACAGGGAAGGGAGAAGATGGGGGCAGGGGAAGCGGGAGAGGGAGAGAGGGGGCCAGAAGGAGGAACAGGGGAAGCGGGACGAGGGGCCAGGGAAGGGGAGAGCGGAAGAGAGGGGGCAGAAGGAGGCGACAGGAAGGGGACGAGGGGGCCATGGAGAAGGGAGAGAGAGAGAGAGAGGGTGGCAGAGAAGGAAGGCCACAGGGAAGGGGAAGCAGAGGCGGGCAGGGGAAGGGGAGAGGAGAGATGGGGGCAGACAGAAGGCGGCCACCGGGAAGGGGAAGAGGGGGCAGGGGAAGGGGAGGGAGAGGAGTAGAGAGGGGGCCAGAAGGAGGCACGGGGAAGGGGAAGAGGGGGCAGGGCCAGAAGGGAGAGGGAGAGAGGGTGGCCGAAGGCGGCACAGGGTAAGGGAAAGAGGGGGCGGGGAGGGGATGAGGGAGGAGAGGGGCAGACGGAGGCACAGGGGAAGGGGAAGAGGCAGGCAGCAAGGAGGCCACAGGGGCAGGGAGAAGCTGGGGCATGGGGACGGGGAGAGGGAGAGGGAGAGTCGGGGGGCAGGAGGAGGCACAGTGGAAGAGAGGGAGGGGAAGGGTAGAGGGAGAGCGGGAGAGCGGGAGGCAGGAGGAGGCGCAGGGGAAGGGGGAGAAGGGGGAAGGCGCAGGGGTAGGGGGAAAAGCCTTGGTTTCCTGTTCCCTAAATTCCCAGCTCCTGTCTGAGGGAGCAGGTACACAAAGCCCTCCTTTAAGGATCTAGAAAAAAAAGAGAGAGAGAGAGAGAGAGGCGGCAGGATGAAACAAAACCTGTGATGGTTAACAGATCAGGTCCCGGACACCAATACCTGGAGAATGTGTTTGTGTTTGGTGTGTTGCATCCCTCCAGCATGTCAGAGCCTTCTTCTGCCCCATTATTAATACCCCGGGCCCATGTTTTCTAGACAAATCACGTGCCCACAAACAGCTCCCCACATCTCCCCTCTTTCTCTCTCTCTCTCTCTCTCTCTCTCTCTCTCTCTCTTCCTTCCTCCCTCTCTCTCTCTACCTCTCGCTCTCTTCCTTCATCACATTTGCACCCCAGTATCTCTACCTGCACAGTCATCTTCTGCACATCTACCATTCCAGTGTTTAATTGCTATATTGTAATTACTTCGCCACCATGGCCTATTTATTTCCTTAACTTACCTCATTTGCACTCACTGTATAAAGACTTTCTGTTTTCTTTTGTTCTACTGTATTATTGACTGTGTTTTGTTTATTCCATGTGTAACTCTGTGTTGTTGTATGTGTCGAATTGCTATGCTTTATCTTGGCCAGGTCGCAGTTGCAAATGAGAACTTGTTCTCAACTAACCGACCTGGTTAAATAAAGGTGAAATAAATAAATAAAAATCTCTCTCTCCCTCTCTCTCTCTCTCTCTCTCTCTCTCTCTCTCTCTCTTGCTCTCTCTCTCTTTCTCTCTCTCTCTCTCTCTACCTCTCTCTCACTACCTCTCTCTATCTACCTCTCAATTCAATTCAATTCAAGGGGCTTTATTGGCATGGGAAACATGTGTTAACATTGCCAAAGCAAGTGAGGTAGATAATATACAAAAGTGAAATAAACAATCAAAATTAACAGTAAACATTACACATACAGAAGTTTCAAGACAATAAAGACATTACAAATGTCATATTATATATATATATACAGTGTTGTAACAATGTACAAATAGTTAAAGTACACAAGGGAAAATAAATAAGCATAAATATGGGTTGTATTTACAATGGTGTTTGTTCTTCACTGGTTGCCCTTTTCTTGTGGCAACAGGTCACAAATCTTGCTGCTGTGATGGCACACTGTGGAATTTCACCCAGTAGGATGAGGGGGAGCTGGGATTGGGGGTAAGGGGGGGGGCTGGGATTGGGGGAAGGAGGAGGGGGAGCTGGGATTGGGGGGAAGGAGGAGGGGGAGCTGGGATTGGGGGGAAGGGGGGGGGGAGCTGGGATTGGGGGGAAGGAGGAGGGGGAGCTGGGATTGGGGGGAAGGAGGAGGGGGAGCTGGGATTGGGGGGAAGGGGTAGGGGGAGCTGGGATTGGGGGGAAGGAGGAAGGAGCATTGGGGGGAAGGGGGAAGGGGGGAAGGAGGTTTTTATGGAAGGGGAGATGGGGGGGATGTATAGAATATAGTATCTGTCACGTCTACTCCCTCTCCCCCTCTCCAGCGCCTGACGTCACCCTTCTACTAACCCCCGGTCCTGGCAACCCATCACTAATAAGAACGTATTGGGACAATGTACAGTCCATGGAGAATAAGAGCACCTCCTCCCAGTTTCCTAGCACTGAGGCTAGGAAACACTGTCACCACCGATAAATCTACGATAATCGATAATTTCAATAACTATTTTTCTACGGCTGGCCATGCTTTCTACCTGGCTACCCCTGCCAACAGCTCAGCACTCCCCGTAGCAACTTGCCAAAGCCCCACCGCTTCTCCCTAACCCAGATCCAGACAGCTGAAAGAGCTGCAAAATCTGGATCCTTACAAATCAGCCAGGCTAGATTTACTAACCTGTTCAACCTCTCTTTCATATCGTCTGAGATCCCCAAAGATTGGAAAGCAGCCGCCGGTCATCCCCCTCTTCAAAGGGTGTGACACTCTCGATCCAAACTGCTACAGACCTATATGTATCCTACCCTGTCCTTCTAAGGTCTTCGAAAGCCATGTTAAGAAACAGATTACCGACCATTTCGAATCCCACCGTAACTTCTCCACTATGCAATCTGGTTTCCGAGCTGGTCATGAGTGCACCTCAGCCATGCACAAGGTCCTAAACAATATCATAACCAACATCGATAAAAGACTCCGTCAATCACAGCATTCTTATCGGTTGACTCAATATCCTTGGTTTCTCAAATGACTGCCTCGCCTGGGTCACCAACTACTTCTCTGATAGAGTTCAGTGTGTCAAATCGGAGGGCCTGTTGTCCGGACCTCCGGCAGTCTCGATGGGGGTCCAACAGGGTTCAATTCTCGGGCCGACTCTTTTTTCTGTATACATCAATGATGTCACTCTTGCTGCTGGTGAGACTCTGATCCACCTCTATGCAGACGACAGCATTCTTTATACTTCTGGCCCTTCTTTGGACACTGTGTTAACAAACCTCCAAACGAGCTTCAATGCCATACAACACTCCTTCTGTGGCCTCCAACTGCTTTTAAATGATAGTATAACTAAATGCATGCTCTTCAACCGATTGCTGCCTGCACCCTCCCGCCCAACTAGCATCACTACTCTGGACGGTTCTGACTTAGAATATGTGGACAACTACAAATACCTAGGTGTCTGGCTAGACTGTCATCTCTCCTTCCAGACTCACATTAAGCATCTCCAATCCTAAATTAAATCTAGAATCGGCATCCTATTTCACAACAAAGCATCCTTCACTCATGCTGTCAAACATACCCTCGTAAAACTGACTATCCAACCGATCTTTGACTTCGGCGATGTCGTTCACGAAATAGCCTCCAATACCCTACTCAATAAATTGGATGCAGTCTATCACAGTGCCATCCGTTTTGTCACCAAAGCCCCAAATACTACCGACCACTGCGACCTGCATGCTCCTCATACTCGTCGCCAAACCCATTGGCTCCAGGTCATCTGCAAGTCTATGCTAGTTAAAGCCATACCTTATCTCAGCTCACTGGTCACCATAGCAACACCCACCCGTAGCCCGCGCTCCATCAGGTATATTTCACTGGTCACCCCTAAAGCCAACACTTACTTTGGCCGCCTTTCCTTCCAGTTCTCTGCTGCCAATGACTGGAACGAACTGAAAAAATCACTGAAGATGGAGACTTTTATCTCCCTCTCTAACTTTAAGCATCAGCTGTCAGAGAAGCTTACCGATCACTATACACAACCAATCTGTAAATAGCCCACCCAACTACCTCATCCCCATATTTTTACTTACCCTCTTGCTCGTTTGTACCCCAGTATCTCGGCTTGCACATCATCATCTGCAAATCTATCAAATATCCAGTGTTAATGCTAAATTGTAATTATTCCGCCTCTATGTCCTGTTTATTGCCTTACCTCACTACTCTTCTACATTTTCACATACTGTACATAGATTTTTCTATTGTGTTATTGACTGTACGTTTGTTTATGTGTAACTCTGTGTTGTTTGTGTCGCACTGCTTTGCTTTATCTTGGCCAGGTCGCAGTTGTAAATGAGACTTCTCAACTGGCCTACCTGGTTAAATAAAGGTGTTCTCAACTGGCCTACCTGGTTAAATAAAGGTGTTCTCAACTGGCCTACCTGGTTAAATAAAGGTGTTCTCAACTAGCCTACCTGGTTAAATAAAGGTGTTCTCAACTAGCCTACCTGGTTAAATAAGGTGTTCTCGACTTGCCTACCTGGTTAAATAAAGGTGTTCTCAACTAGCCTACCTGGTTAAATAAAGGTGTTCTCAACTAGCCTACCTGGTTAAATAAAGGTGTTCTCAACTAGCCTACCTGGTTAAATAAAGGTGTTCTCAACTAGCCTACCTGGTTAAATAAAGGTGTTCTCAACTAGCCTACCTGGTTAAATAAAGGTGTTCTCAACTGGCCTACCTGGTTAAATAAAGGTGTTCTCAACTAGCCTACCTGGTTAAATAAAGGTGTTCTCAACTAGCCTACCTGGTTAAATAAAGGTGTTCTCAACTAGCCTACCTGGTTAAATAAAGGTGTTCTCAACTGGCCTACCTGGTTAAATAAAGGTGTTCTCAACTGGCCTACCTGGTTAAATGAAGGTGTTCTCAACTAGCCTACCTGGTTAAATAAAGGTGTTCTCAACTGGCCTACCTGGTTAAATAAAGGTGTTCTCAACTAGCCTACCTGGTTAATAAAGGTGTTCTCAACTGGCCTACCTGGTTAAATAAAGGTGTTCTCAACTGGCCTACCTGGTTAAATAAAGGTGTTCTCAACTGGCCTACCTGGTTAAATAAAGTTGTTCTCAACTAGCCTACCTGGTTAAATAAAGGTGTTCTCAACTAGCCTACCTGGTTAAATGAAGGTGTTCTCAACTAACCTACCTGGTTAAATGAAGGTGTTCTCAACTAGCCTACCTGGTTAAATGAAGGTGTTCTCAACTAGCCTACCTGGTTAAATGAAGGTGTTCTCAACTAGCCTACCTGGTTAAATAAAGGTGTTCTCAACTAGCCTACCTGGTTAAATAAAGGTGTTCTCAACTGGCCTACCTGGTTAAATAAAGGTGTTCTCAACTAGCCTACCTGGTTAAATAAAGGTGTTCTCAACTAGCCTACCTGGTTAAATAAGGTGTTCTCAACTAGCCTACCTGGTTAAATAAAGGTGTTCTCAACTAGCCTACCTGGTTAAATAAAGGTGTTCTCAACTAGCCTACCTGGTTAAATAAAGGTGTTCTCAACTAGCCTACCTGGTTAAATAAAGGTGTTCTCAACTAGCCTACCTGGTTAAATAAAGGTGTTCTCAACTAGCCTACCTGGTTAAATAAAGGTGTTCTCAACTGGCCTACCTGGTTAAATAAAGGTGTTCTCAACTGGCCTACCTGGTTAAATAAAGGTGTTCTCAACTAGCCTACCTGGTTAAATAAAGGTGTTCTCAACTAGCCTACCTGGTTAAATAAAGGTGTTCTCAACTAGCCTACCTGGTTAAATAAAGGTGAAATAAAACATTTAAAAATAAAAAAATCACTACAACCCTTTATTACCCAAACCTGGCAACCCTTTCTTACCCAAACCTGGCAACCCTTTATTACCCAAACCTGGCAACCCTTTATTAAACACACCTGGCAACCCTTTATTACCCAAACCTGGCAACCCTTTATTACCCAAACCTGGCAACCCTTTATTACCCAAACCTGGCAACCCTTTATTACCCAAACCTGGCAACCCTTTATTACCCAAACCTGGCAACCCTTTATTACCCAAACCTGGCAACCCTTTATTACCCAAACCTGGCAACCCTTTATTAAACACACCTGGCAACCCTTTATTACCCAAACCTGGCAACCCTTTATTAAACACACCTGGCAACCCTTTATTACCCAAACCTGGCAACCCTTTATTAAACACACCTGGCAACCCTTTATTACCCAAACCTGACAACCCTTTATTACCCTAACCTGGCAACCCTTTATTACCCATACCTGGCAACCCTTTATTAAACACACCTGGCAACCCTTTATTACCCATACCTGGCAACCCTTTATTACCCAAACCTGGCAACCCTTTATTAAACACACCTGGCAACCCTTTATTACCCAAACCTGGCAACCCTTTATTACCCAAACCTGGCAACCCTTTATTACCCAAACCTGGCAACCCTTTATTACCCAAACCTGGCAACCCTTTATTACCCAAACCTGGCAACCCTTTATTACCCAAACCTGGCAACCCTTTATTAAACACACCTGGCAACCCTTTATTACCCAAACCTGGCAACCCTTTATTACCCAACCTGGCAACCCTTTATTACCCAAACCTGGCAACCCTTTATTACCCAAACCTGGCAACCCTTTATTACCCAAACCTGGCACCCTTTATTACCCAAACCTGGCAACCCTTTATTAACCAAACCTGGCAACCCTTTATTAAACACACCTGGCAACCCTTTATTACCCAAACCTGGCAACCCTTTATTAAACACACCTGGCAACCCTTTATTACCCAAACCTGACAAACCTTTATTACCCTAACCTGGCAACCCTTTATTACCCATACCTGGCAACCCTTTATTAAACACACCTGGCAACCCTTTATTATCCATACCTGGCAACCCTTTATTACCCAAACCTGGCAACCCTTTATTAAACACACCTAGCAACCCTTTATTACCCAAACCTGACAACCCTTTATTACCCTAACCTGGCAACCCTTATTAAACACACCTGGCAACCCTTTATTACCCAAACCTGACAACCCTTTATTAAACACACCTGGCAACCCTTTATTACCCACACCTGGCAACCCTTTATTAAACACACCTGGCAACCCTTTATTAGCCACACCTGGCAACCCTTTATTAAACACACCTGGCAACCCTTTATTACCCAAACCTGACAACCCTGTATTACCCACACCTGACAACCCTTTATTACGCACACCTGGCAACCCTTTATTAAACACACCTGGCAACCCTTTATTGCCCACACCTGGCAACCCTTTATTACCCACACCTGGCAACCCTGTATTACCCACACCTGACAACCCTTTATTACGCACACCTGGCAACCCTTTATTACCAACACCTGGCAACCCTTTATTACCTACACCTGGCAACCCTTTATTACGCACACCTGGCAACCCTTTATTACCAACACCTGGCAACCCTTTATTACCCATACCTGGCAACCCTTTATTACCCACACCTGGCAACCCTTTATTACCCACACCTGGCAACCCTTTATTGCCCACACGTGGCAACCCTTTATTACCCACACCTGGCAACCCTTTATTACCCACACCTGGCAACCCTGTATTACGCACACCTGGCAACTCTTTATTAAACACACCTGGCAACCCTTTATTACGCACACCTGGCAACCCTTTATTACCAACACCTGGCAACCCTTTATTACCTACACCTGGCAACCCTTTATTACGCACACCTGGCAACCCTTTATTACCAACACCTGGCAACCCTTTATTACCTACACCTGGCAACCCTTTATTACCCACACCTGGCAACCCTTTATTACACACACCTGGCAACCCTTTATTACCTACACCTGGCAACCCTGTATTACGCAAACCTGGCAACCCTTTATTACCCACACCTGGCAACCCTGTATTACGCACACCTGGCAACCCTTTATTACCCACACCTGGCAACCCTTTATTACCCACACCTGGCAACCCTTTATTACCCACACCTGGCAACCCTGTATTACGCACACCTGGCAACCCTTTATTACCCACACCTGGCAACCCTTTATTACGCACACCTGGCAACCCTGTATTACCCACACCTGACAACCCTTTATTACCCACACCTGGCAACCCTTTATTACACACACCTGGCAACCCTTTATTACACACACCTGCACCTGATCACTTCCCTGATTACTGCCCCTATATACAGCACTCCTTTGTGATTTCCCGTCAGGCATTACTGTCTCTTTTTTATGTTCTGATATCCAGACGCTTCTCTTGTTTGTATCATTACGTGTTCATGCATATTAAACTCTCCAACTGCAGCTGCTGCCTAACGCCCTGCGTCTCCATTACAGTCTACGTACTGTATATTATAACACAGTATATAATGTACTACTCTAGACCAGGGCCCATTAGTGACCCAGACATAGTGTATAACCTATTAATAGGGCAACCTGCTCGTAAAAGAGCCGGATCCGGTTTTCGGAGGGTTTGCCGGGGATGTGATACACATGTAATACAATATCAGTTCAATTGTGACGCACGGTCGGAGGGCCCAGGAAGTTAAATCTGCATGAAATCGCTGTCTGGGCAGGACCGTAAATCAACCGGGGATGTTGTTTAATGTTCACATACAGTTTTATGGGGACTTTGAGGTGGGGGGGGGGGGGGGGGGGGGGGGTTGCGGGGATGTCCTGGACCAGACTGGTAAGGGCAGGGCTGTCCACTGGGGCTGTGTCCCAAATGGCACCCTATTCCCAATCTTGTGCACTACTTCTGACCAGAGCCCTATGGCACCCTATTCCCGATCTAGTGCACTACTTCTGACCAGAGCCCTATGGCACCCTATTCCCTATATAGTGCACTACTTCTGACCAGAGCCCTATGGCACCCTATTCCTAGTGCACTACTTCTGACCAGAGCCCTATGGCACCCTATTCCTAGTGCACTACTTCTGACCAGAGCCCCACAAGTGTGTCAAGAAGTAGATGTGTCAAGAAATATATACATATTTTTTATATTGATGTTAACGACTTTCAATGTGGGACTGAATCGCTTGTAATATAGTAATATAGTAATATAGTAATATAGTAATATAGTAATATTGTAATAGTAATATAGTAATATAGTAATATAGTAATATAGTAATATAGTAATATAGTAATATAGTAATATAGTAATATTGTAATATAGTAATATAGTAATATAGTAATATAGTAATATAGTAATATAGTAATATAGTAATATAGTAATATAGTAATATTGTAATATTGTAATATTGTAATATTGTAATAGTAATATAGTAATATAGTAATATTGTAATATTGTAATATTGTAATAGTAATATAGTAATATAGTAATATAGTAATATTGTAATATAGTAATATAGTAATATTGTAATATTGTAATAGTAATATAGTAATATAGTAATATTGTAATATTGTAATATAGTAATATAGTAATATAGTAATATAGTAATATAGTAATATAGTAATATTGTAATATTGTAATAGTAATATAGTAATATAGTAATATTGTAATATTGTAATATTGTAATAGTAATATAGTAATATAGTAATATAGTAATATTGTAATATAGTAATATAGTAATATTGTAATATTGTAATATTGTAATAGTAATATAGTAATATAGTAATATTGTAATCTGTAATATAGTAATATAGTAATATAGTAATATAGTAATATAGTAATATTGTAATATTGTAATAGTAATATAGTAATATAGTAATATGGTAATATTGTAATATAGTTAAATAGTAATATAGTAATATTGTAATATAGTAATATAGTAATATTGTAATATTGTAATATAGTAATATAGTAATATTGTAATAGTAATATAGTAATATAGTAATATAGTAATATAGTAATAGTAATATAGTAATATTGTAATATAGTAATATAGTAATATTGTAATATTGTAATATAGTAATATTGTAATAGTAATATAGTAATATAGTAATATTGTAATATAGTAATATAGTAATATTGTAATATTGTAATATTGTAATAGTAATTAGTAATATAGTAATATAGTAATAATTTAATATAGTAATATAGTAATATTGTAATATTAATATAGGAATATAGTAATATTGTAATAGTATATAGTAATATAATATGTAATAGTATATAGTAATATAAGTAATATATGTAATATAGTAATATAGTAATATATAATAGTAATATAGTAATATGTAATATAGTAATATAGTAATATTGTAATATTGTAATATAGTAATATAGTAATATGTAATAGTAATATAGTAATATAGTAATATTGTAATATAGTAATATAGTAATATAGTTAATCCCTATAGTATAGTAATATAGTAAATATTGTAATATTGTAATATAGTAATATAGTAATATTGTAATATTGTAATATAGTAATATAGTAATATTGTAATAGTAATATAGTAATATTGTAATATTGTAATATAGAATATAGTCATATAGTAATATTGTAATAGTAATATAGTAATATAGTAAATATCAGTAATATTGTAATATTGTAATATAGTATATAGTAATATTGTAATCTTGTAATATAGTAATATAGTAATATTGTAATAGTAATATAGTAATATAGTAATATAGTAATTAGTAATATTGTAATATAGTAATATAGTAATATAGTAATATTGTAATATTGTAATATAGTAATAGTAATATTGTAATAGTAATATAGTAATATAGTAATATTGTAATATAGTAATATAGTAATATTTGTAATATTGTAATATAGTAATATAGTAATATAGTAATATAGTAATATTGTAATATTGTAATATAGTAATATAGTAATATAGTAATATAGTAATATAGTAATATCGTAATATAGTAATATTGTAATAGTAATATAGTAATATAGTAATATAGTAATATTTTAATATTGTAATATAGTAATATAGTAATATTGTAATAGTAATATAGTAATATAGTAATAGTAATATAGTAATATAGTAATATAGTAATATAGTAATATTGTAATATTGTAATATAGTAATATAGTAATATTGTAATATAGTAATATAGTAATATAGTAATATTGTAATAGTAATATAGTAATATAGTAATATAGTAATATAGTAATATAGTAATATTGTAATATTGTAATATAGTAATATTGTAATATAGTAATATAGTAATATAGTAATATAGTAATATTGTAATATTGTAATATTGCAGGGTCCATTTGGGATGCAGACCGTGTCACCAGTGAAAACAGCCTCTGTCACTAATCCAGCCAGGACACAGCTAGAAACAGGATAATCTGTGGGTTACACCAAATAACATCCCACACCACCCCTCTCATCACATAAACCATAAATCGACACAATGTCTGTCTTGATGGTGTCAAATAACTACTACAGACCATTTTATTTCTAGTTCTGAATATCTAGCAATGGTCATTTCACTGTTTCATAACTAGCATGGCTTAGTTTTATTCACAGAATTTAATTGACGGATGCACAAGCACATGAATCAACATTATAGGTTCAACGTCAATTAAAAAGTGCCAGAGTTGGTCTGTAGTTTCTTCATCTGCTTTGGTGACTGAGTCACTTACATGGATTTTTATGACTTTATTTTCACATTAAACGACCTCTAACTGACCTTTGTCCCACATGTGGTCGCTATCCCCTTCATGAAATCATTCCCCCTCGGTCGTAACAGTGAACAAGGAGACTTCATCTCCCTCAGTCGTAACAGTGAACAAGGAGACTTCATCCCCCCTCAGTCGTAACAGTGAACAAGGAGACTTCATCTCCCTCAGTCGTAACAGTGAACAAGGAGACTTCATCCCCCCTCAGTCGTAACAGTGAACAAGGAGACTTCATCTCCCTCAGTCGTAACAGTGAACAAGGAGACTTCATCCCCCCTCAGTCGTAACAGTGAACAAGGAGACTTCATCCCCCTCAGTCGTAACAGAGACTTCATCCCCCTCAGTCGTAACAGAGACTTCATCCCCCCTCAGTCATAACAGTGAACAAGGAGACTTCATCCCCCTCAGTCATAACAGTGAACAAGGAGACTTCATCCCCCCTCAGTCGTAACAGTGACTTCATCCCCCTCAGTCGTAACAGAGACTTCATCCCCCCTCAGTCATAACAGTGAACAAGGAGACTTCATCCCCCCTCAGTCGTAACAGTGAACAAGGAGACTTCATCCCCCTCAGTCGTAACAGTGAACAAGGAGACTTCATCCCCCTCAGTCGTAACAGTGAACAAGGAGACTTCATCCCCCCTCAGTCGTAACAGTGAACATAGACTTCTCACATGTTCCACCGAGACAGTGGACTCTCTTATAATAGTCAATTAGACACATCTTGTAATTCTAGCAGGTCGTAAAAATATCCCCAAAATCTTCCCTCTTCTAGAGGAGGGTCTTTAAGGTCGTGGCCAAGCATTTACAATAACACCAGCTAGCTAGATAAGCAAAGAGAGCGTCTGGTCGAGAGGAGAGGACGTCCTTCTGAAACATCAAACCGCCGTCAGCGGTCTAGGGAGTTGAGTTAGTTTAAATAACACATGAACAATATTTATGAGACTGATTTTATGAGGTGGTCAGAACTAAGACAGTCCAGCATGTAACACAAGCTGGACGGGACAGGGGAGACTGTACAGCTATCCCCCACTCCCTCCGATCAACTCCCTAAAACCAAAGAGAAGGATTAAGCACGCATATCATTTTATTCAGAGATACACGTTCTCTTAAATATCAAAGTCAATAATGTTTTCAGATGGAGTCTGAGACTCTGTTTGACTCTGAGACTCCGTCTGACTCTGAGACTCCGTTTGACTCGGAGTCTCCGTCTGAGTCTGACTCTGAGACTCCGTTTGACTCTGAGACTCCGTCTGACTCTGAGACTCCGTTTGACTCGGAGTCTCCGTCTGAGTCTGAGACTCCGTTTGACTCTGAGACTCCATCTGAGTCTGACTCTGAGACTCCGTCTGACTCTGAAAACCGTTTTACTCTGAGACTCCGTCTGACTCTGAGACTCCGTTTGACTCTGAGACTCCATCTGAGTCTGAGACTCCGTTTGACTCTGAGACTCCATCTGAGTCTGACTCTGAGACTCTGTTTGACTCTGAGACTCCATTTGACTCTGAGTCTCCGTCTGAGTCTGACTCTGAGACTCCGTATGACTCTGAGTCTCCGTCCCAAATGACACCCTAGTCCCTTTTTAGTTCACTGCTTTTGACCAGGGCCCCCATAGGGGAGTGAACTACAGTGCCTTGCGAAAGTATTCGGCCCCCTTGAACTTTGCGACCTTTTGCCACATTTCAGGCTTCAAACATAAAGATATAAAACTGTATTTTTTTGTGAAGAATCAACAACAAGTGGGACACAATCATGGAGTGGAACGACATTTATTGGATATTTCAAACTTTTTTAATAAATCAAAAACTGAAAAATTGGGCGTGCAAAATTATTCAGCCCCTTTAAGTTAATACTTTGTAGCGCCACCATACCCCAAGTCGCTTGGGGTATGTCTTTATCAGTTTTGCACATCGAGAGACTGATATTTTTTCCCATTCCTCCTTGCAAAACAGCTCGAGCTCAGTGAGGTTGGATGGAGAGCATTTGTGAACAGCAGTTTTCAGTTCTTTCCACAGATTCTCGATTGGATTCAGGTCTGGACTTTGACTTGGCCATTCTAACACCTGGATATGTTTATTTTTGAACCATTCCATTGTAGATTTTGCTTTATGTTTTGGATCATTGTCTTGTTGGAAGACAAATCTCCGTCCCAGTCTCAGGTCTTTTGCAGACTCCATCAGGTTTTCTTCCAGAATGGTCCTGTATTTGGCTCCATCCATCTTCCCATCAATTTTAACCATCTTCCCTGTCCCTGCTGAAGAAAAGCAGGCCCAAACCATGATGCTGCCACCACCATGTTTGACAGTGGGGATGGTGTGTTCAGGGTGATGAGCTGTGTTGCTTTTACGCCAAACATAACGTTTTGCATTGTTGCCAAAAAGTTCAATTTTGGTTTCATCTGACCAGAGCACCTTCTTCCACATGTTTGGTGTGTCTCCCAGGTGGCTTGTGGCAAACCTTAAACAACACTTTTTATGGATATCTTTAAGAAATGGCTTTCTTCTTGCCACTCTTCCATAAAGGCCAGATTTGTGCAATATACGACTGATTGTTGTTCTATGGACAGAGTCTCCCACCTCAGCTGTAGATCTCTGCAGTTCATCCAGAGTGATCATGGGCCTCTTGGCTGCATCTCTGATCAGTTTTCTCCTTGTATGAGCTGAAAGTTTAGAGGGACGGCCAGGTCTTGGTAGATTTGCAGTGGTCTGATACTCCTTCCATTTCAATATTATCGCTTGCACAGTGCTCCTTGGGATGTTTAAAGCTTGGGAAATCTTTTTGTATCCAAATCCGGCTTTAAACTTCTTCGCAACAGTATCTCGGACCTGCCTGGTGTGTTCCTTGTTCTTCATGATGCTCTCTGCGCTTTTAACGGACCTCTGAGACTATCACAGTGCAGGTGCATTTATACGGAGACTTGATTACACACAGGTGGATTGTATTTATCATCATTAGTCATTTAGGTCAACATTGGATCATTCAGAGATCCTCACTGAACTTCTGGAGAGAGTTTGCTGCACTGAAAGTAAAGGGGCTGAATAATTTTGCACGCCCAATTTTTCAGTTTTTGATTTGTTAAAAAAGTTTGAAATATCCAATAAATGTCGTTCCACTTCATGATTGTGTCCCACTTGTTGTTGATTCTTCACAAAGAAATACAGTTTTATATCTTTATGTTTGAAGCCTGAAATGTGGCAAAAGGTCGCAAAGTTCAAGGGGGCCGAATACTTTCGCAAGGCACTGTATATGGGGAATAGGGTGCCATTTGGGATATAGGATGAGTGATGGGCCAGGAAAGAGGGTCGCTCCCTTCTCCCTCATCTGTCCATCCGTC
This sequence comes from Oncorhynchus kisutch, assembly GCF_002021735.2. Taxonomy (NCBI): domain Eukaryota; kingdom Metazoa; phylum Chordata; class Actinopteri; order Salmoniformes; family Salmonidae; genus Oncorhynchus; species Oncorhynchus kisutch. The sequence continues at coordinate 80,254,358 of NC_034191.2, forward strand.
TGTCTACCGCAGAGGCCAGGGGAACCTGCAACCGGGAGATTGGGCCGACAAGGCCGTTATCCTCAGGAATGTACCAATACAATAACCTTCTAATGCACTTCTCCCCACTTCACTCCTCAACAGCTGAAAGAACAGGTGGCGTCTGAAAACCTGACTGACTGGGTCGTGTTTTCCAAATGCCACCCTATTCCCATAGTGCACCAGGAAACTACTACACATGCTACACTAAGAAGTGCACTACATAGGGATCAGAGTGTCATTTATGATGCAGCCTGACTGGGGTCTGTCTGTTTGTCTGTCTGTGTCTGTCTGTCTGTCTGTCTGTCTGTCTGTCTGTCTGTCTGTCTGTCTGTCTGTCTGTCTGTCTGTCTGTCTGTCTGTCTGTCTGTCTGTCTGCCTGTCTGTCTGTCTGTCTGTCTATGTGTGTCTGTCTGTGTCTGCCTGTGTCTGTCTGTCTGTCCTCTCTCAGACCTCAGTAACAGAATGGGGATTGTTCTCTTTGATAAGTTTTCCCTCTGCTCAGACAGACCTAGCGTAAACCTAGCGTCTGGTTGGGAGACGAGACGTAGCTAGTGTTCGGTGTGTAAAATAGGAAGTGGGTGTCATTGGATAAAGCAGGCGGCTCTTCCGTTTCACCCTCTGTTCCTCAGACGAGGAGGACAGATACAGGAAATAGATTTCATCCTGGTGTATTGCTGCCTGGTTTAGAATTCAGAGTCGGGGTGAGAGTTGGGGATTGTTGCTCAGATGACTAGCGAAGTCTTTAAGAATGAGTCATACAGGGCATTCGGAAAGCATTCAGACCTTTTGACTTTTTTTTACGTTACAGCCTATTCTAAAATGTTTATTTTAAATTTTAAATTTTAAGTGTCCCTCATCCCGGAGTCGCCTCTTCATTGTTGACATTGACACTGGTGTTTTGCAGGGTACCATTTAATGAAGCTGCCAGTTGAGGACTTGTGAGGCGTCTAATTCTCCAACTAGACATTCTAATGTACTGTCCTCTTGCTCAGTTGTGCACCGGGGCCTCCCACTCCTCTTTCTATTCTGGTTAGAGACAGTTGGCGCTGTTCTGTGAAGGGAGTAGTACACAGAGTTGTACGAGATCTTCAGTTTCTTGGCAATTTCTCGCATGGAATAGCCTTCATTTCTCAGAACAAGAATAGACTGACGAGTTTCAGAAGAGGGTCTTTTGTTTCTGGCCATTTTGAGCCTGTAATCAAACCCACAAATGCTGATGCTCCAGATACTCAACTAATCTAAAGAAGGTTTTATATTGCCTCTTTAATCAGAACAACAGTTGTCAGCTGTGCTCACATCAATTGAATTTACCACAGGTGGACTCCAATCAAGTTGTAGAAACATCTCAAGGATGATCAATGGAAACAGGATGCACCTGAGCTCAATTTCAAGTCTCATAGCAAAAGGTCTAAATACTTATGTAAAAATGTTTTTGCTTTGTCATTATGGGGTATTGTGATGTCATTATGGGGTATTGTGATGTCATTATGGGGTAGTGTGATGTCATTATGGGGTATTGTGATGTCATTATGGGGTATTGTGATGTCGTTATGGGGTATTGTGATGTCATTATGGGGTGTTGTGATGTCATTATGGGGTATTGTGATGTAATTATGGGGTATTGTGATGTCATTATGGGCTATTGTGTGTAGATTGATTAGGAACCTTTTTCTATTTAATCAATTTTAGAATAAGTCTGTAACTTAACAAAATGTGGAAAAAGTCAAGGGGTCTGAATACTTCCCGAATGCACTGTATATTTGGGGATGGCAAGTAGCCTAGTGGTTAGATCGTTGGGCCAGTAATTGAAAGGTTGCTGGATTGAATCACACGTCTGTACGGCACTTTGTGACATTGGCTGATATAGAAAAGGCTTTATTAATAAATGTGATTTATTGATGATTTATTGATTGATTGACTGATTTATTTATTTATTTATATATTTTTTGATTGATTGATTTATTGATTGATGGATAGATTTTTTTGATTGAGTGATTGATTGATTGATTGATTGATTGATTGATTGATTGATGGATAGATTTTTTTTGATTGATTGATTGATTGATTGATTGATTGATTGATGGTGCCATGTCATTCAGTGCACCTGTTTGTGCATGATTTAAATGTTTTTTGGGGCATTAATATGTGTCACATAACAGTTTGCAAACAATGTAAAAAATACGGTTTTATTGAGTTAATAAAGCCGCATACCAACATGGTCTCTATTTTGTTTTCTTGAGTAAGGCAGCTCCAAAATGCAGATGTTTCAGTCTAGCTCAGTGCTTTCCGTGGTGGTGGTGGGGCAGCCAGCTGAAAATACGGAATGTAGGGGTTGGTAATGTTCTCTAGTTGCGCAGTGATTGGCTCAATGTTCTGTCACTCATGGGGACACTACATCACTGTAAAATCTATGGGTAATTCAAGCCCTTTGGGTGCTGCCATAGAGATACATTAGAAGTGCCCATCCAAAAAGGCTCAAGGTCATTGGCCACAGATAAAATGATGTCACATCACTTTAGATCTACCGTAGCTTTGATTGGACCGATCGTGTCAACATCATACTTTCACAATCTTAGCTAGTGGTCATCATCATGAATCAGGTCGACAATCTACTCGCAAATCCTTTTCAACCTTTGTCATATAATTACAGAACGTATCGGTGGTCATCGGCCATTAGACATAAACATTACACAACAAGTTGGAAATCGCAAATTCAACAATGAGGTGGTTTGGATGATATCAGTGGCTAAATGCAAGTGTTCCAATAGCCTTCTATTGTGTCCAAGTCTGGGTTTAAAGGTCTCTAAAAAGCTAAAAAGGATAAACATTCAACATTGACCATGCTGTCAATCCAGCATGACTTCTGCTGCGCTCAAAACAACTGGAAACTCAGAACTAGGAAATCTCAGACTTCAATGAGATCAAGAGAACTGGGAACTCAGAGCTCCGATCTGAAGATCAGTGACGTCATCATTCAACCTTTCTCAGATATAGGACAGGTACTTCAGGACAAATGGTTTAGAGGGACTATCTGTTGTTCCATGTAGGGAATCTGTAGGGAATCTGTTATTCAATGTGTTTCTATTGGCTAATAGCAGTAAGGACTATCTGTTATTCAATGTGTTTCTATGGGCTAATAGCAGTAAGGACTATCTGTTATTCAATGTGTTTCTATTGGCTAATAGCAGTAAGGACTATATGTTATTCAATGTGTTTCTATGGGCTAATAGCAGTAAGGACTGTCTGTTATTCAATGTGTTTCTATGGGCTAACAGCAGTAAGGACTATCTGTTATTCAATGTGTTTCTATGGGCTAATAGCAGTAAGGACTATCTGTTATTCAATGTGTTTCTATTGGCTAATAGCAGTAAGGACTATCTGTTATTCAATGTGTTTCTATGGGCTAATAGCAGTAAGGACTATCTGTTATTCAATGTGTTTCTATTGGCTAATAGCAGTAAGGACTATCTGTTATTCAATGTGTTTCTATGGGCTAATAGCAGTAAGGACTATCTGTTATTCAATGTGTTTCTATGGGCTAATAGCAGTAAGGACTATCTGTTATTCAATGTGTTTCTATTGGCTAATAGCAGTAAGGACTATCTGTTATTCAATGTGTTTCTATTGGCTAATAGCAGTAAGGACTCTCTGTTATTCAATGTGTTTCTATGGGCTAATAGCAGTAAGGACTATCTGTTATTCAATGTGTTTCTATGGGCTAATAGCAGTAAGGACTATCTGTTATTCAATGTGTTTCTATGGGCTAATAGCAGTAAGGACTATCTGTTATTCAATGTGTTTCTATTGGCTAATAGCCGTAAGGACTATCTGTTATTCAATGTGTTTCTATTGGCTAACAGCAGTAAGGACTATCTGTTATTCAATGTGTTTCTATGGGCTAATAGCAGTAAGGACTATCTGTTATTCAATGTGTTTCTATGGGCTAATAGCAGTAAGGACTATCTGTTATTCAATGTGTTTCTATGGGCTAATAGCAGTAAGGACTATCTGTTATTCAATGTGTTTCTATTGGCTAATAGCAGTAAGGACTATCTGTTATTCAATGTGTTTCTATGGGCTAATAGCAGTAAGGACTATCTGTTATTCAATGTGTTTCTATGGGCTAATAGCAGTAAGGACTATCTGTTATTCAATGTGTTTCTATTGGCTAATAGCAGTAAGGACTATCTGTTATTCAATGTGTTTCTATTGGCTAATAGCAGTAAGGACTCTCTGTTATTCAATGTGTTTCTATGGGCTAATAGCAGTAAGGACTATCTGTTATTCAATGTGTTTCTATGGGCTAATAGCAGTAAGGACTATCTGTTATTCAATGTGTTTCTATGGGCTAATAGCAGTAAGGACTATCTGTTATTCAATGTGTTTCTATTGGCTAATAGCCGTAAGGACTATCTGTTATTCAATGTGTTTCTATTGGCTAACAGCAGTAAGGACTATCTGTTATTCAATGTGTTTCTATGGGCTAATAGCAGTAAGGACTATCTGTTATTCAATGTGTTTCTATGGGCTAATAGCAGTAAGGACTATCTGTTATTCAATGTGTTTCTATGGGCTAATAGCAGTAAGGACTATCTGTTATTCAATGTGTTTCTATGGGCTAATAGCAGTAAGGACTATCTGTTATTCAATGTGTTTCTATTGGCTAATAGCAGTAAGGACTATCTGTTATTCAATGTGTTTCTATGGGCTAATAGCAGTAAGGACTATCTGTTATTCAATGTGTTTCTATTGGCTAATAGCAGTAAGGACTATCTGTTATTCAATGTGTTTCTATGGGCTAATAGCAGTAAGGCCAAATAAACATTTTTATACATTGTTCGGATACTTCAATTTTGTTCGGATTCTAAATCTAATAGCACAATCATCCTGGGTATGACCTTCTTAAAACAACTCCATATACTGTAGCTTATTAGAACACCCCCACACACACACACACACACACACACACACACACACACACACACACACACACACACACACACACACACACACACACACACACACACACCCACACACACACACACACACACACACACACACACACACACACACACACACACACACACACACACACACACACACACCCACACACACACACACACACACACACACACACACACACACTGGAGTTGCTTACCAAGATGACCGCTGAATGTTCCCGAGTAGCCTAGTTACAGTTTTGACTTAAATCGGCTTGAACATTTATGCAAAACTTGAAAATGGCAATAATCAACAACCAACTTGACAGAGCATGAATACTTTTTAATAGGATAATGGGTCAATATTATACAATCCATGTGTGCAAAGCTCTTAGAGTCTTACCCATAAAGACTCACAGCTCTTAGAGTCTTACCCATAAAGACTCACAGCTCTTAGAGTCTTACCCAGAAAGACTCACAGCTCTTAGAGTCTTACCCAGAAAGACCCACAGCTCTTAGAGACCCATAGAGACTCACAGCTCTTAGAGACCCATAAAGACTCACAGCTCTTAGAGACCCATAGAGACTCACAGCTCTTAGAGTCTTACCCATAAAGACTCACAGCTCTTAGAGTCTTACCCAGAAAGACTCACAGCTCTTAGAGTCCCATAAAGACTCACAGCTCTTAGAGACCCATAAAGACTCACAGCTCTTAGAGTCTTACCCATAAAGACTCACAGCTCTTAGAGTCTTACCCAGAAAGACTCACAGCTCTTAGAGTCTTACCCAGAAGGACTCACAGCTCTTAGAGTCTTACCCAGAAAGACTCACAGCTCTTAGAGTCCCATAAAGACTCACAGCTCTTAGAGACCCATAAAGACTCACAGCTCTTAGAGTCTTACCCAGCTGTAATCACTGCCAATGGTGATTCTAACATGTATTGAGTCAGGGTGTTGAATACTTATCTATTCCAGATACAGTATATTAGTGTCTCCTTTTCCAGTAATAAAACTTGCACTTTGACATTGCGGAGTATTTAGAGTAGTTTGTTGACCAAAAAAACAATCAATTTTCAACAAATCAATTTTAATCCCACTTTGTAACACAACAAAATGTGTAAAAAAGTAAAGGAGTATATCGTCACAGTATGTAAAACTTTAAAACAAAGAATGACAGCTGATCCTCACCATAGAGAGAAGTCGACCTGATACTACAAAACATCCAAAGACAAGCCACCATAATACTACAATATTATTTGTATTATATTTATTGTTATTATTGTTATTATTATTATTAATATTATCACTACTATTGATATTATTATTATTATTATTATTATTATTATTGTTATTATTATTATTATTATTATTATTATTATTGTTATTGTTATTATTATTGTTGTTATTGTTATTATTATTGTTATTGTTATTATTGTTATTATTATTATTATTATTGTTATTATTATTATTATTATTATTATTGTTATTATTATTGTTATTATTGT